>NW_027286797.1:4628347-4718347 GCF_022747635.1 Hetaerina americana | reverse complement strand
GTTATAGAACAAGGGTACACTGGTATAACTTCAACCACTTGTAAAATATGAAAGCTGATTCGCCGGGCATAGAAAATGGTTGTCTTCAATATAAATATTGATAATATTTCCATTTTGAGCCAGTAATAAGCAATGTAGTTTTAATATTTCCTTGATAATACTTCCTAAAATAATTTCCAGACAAATCCCTGGGGCTGTTGCCCCTCTGATAATACATTGTGTCTCTACAGATAAACTCACGAGTAAAACCATTCTACACTCATGTGCTCCTATACGTCCAAAGCTTGAGGTATACATAAGAAACTCAAAAATAAATCACGGGAAGAACAGGATTACTGTTTCATCAAATATGATTTTAATTGAAGGCAAAAAATTAGCGATAGGTGTTTCTAGGGGCGATTATTTTGGAACAGCAAGATGGTGCTAATGATTTACGAAGATAAATTATCTGTGCACTCATACCAGTACTACAACATTACAAAAATTGTCACTTGAATGCAAAAGACAGATTAGAAGGTACGACTAATAGGATGTGTAATAGAATGAATGAAACAGCTGTTTATTTCTAGTGTATGCGATTGATTGAATAAGTCCCGTCAGAATGTTAAATGTGAAGCTATCATAATGGCCTTTTTAAAACTGAAATTAGCCATGCGCTAATTGAAAGTAAAGATGAAATTGTGTATGAGGAAAGTTAAAAAACTGCAGAAATGATTCGGCAGCAGTGATGATGAATTTCTTAGATTCTGCAATGAATTGATACAGTGGTTAATATTTTAATGTAACAATTCCATTTTCTTCATATAGTGTTAAAATTGAAATATTTTGATCCCTTTCTGTTTGATGCAAATATTTTTAAATTTATAAAACGTGAAAAATCATAGTACAATATTTACCAGCACCATCTTTTGGGCCGGGAAATACAATATGAAAAAGTTCAATTTACAAATGTGTTACTTCATTCTTTATGACCAATGCAAGCCCCAATTAATTAATTAATAATTTATTAATTAACAATTAATTAATTAATAATTAATTTTTTAAAAACCATAAACACAGTAATCAACCCGAAGGTCGTTTTAGTAGGTGATGGTAGAGTTCACCCAGTACTAAGCCCTATACGGCATGTGAAAATTCACAGATCAGGGTAGGGGAGACTTCCTTTCCCTGTGCCGGTTATGGTTTCCCAGGAAGACCTGGTACCCGAAAAATCACTTTAGCTTGGGTGGAGCTGCAGGTGCCCAGAGTGCCTTGCCCGGGATTCGAACCCGGGACCCTCCGGTCAGCAGTCCAACGCTCTACCCACTGGACTACCACGACCCAATAATTAATTAATACATTTATTAATAAAAGTACATCAGATACAGTAGTTTTACAAATGAACACTAAAGTACAGGAAGGCTAATTGTAAGCCCACATTTATCTTCCAGAAAGAAGAGTTAGTATAATACATAGTTTTCCTTATCAATCTTGATCAAGAATGATCACCCAATGCAATATGTGTGGAGTTCACCAAGCAAACTCTAATGCTACATTTCAGTCACACTACCTGTGTCTGGTTTGTGCAGGATTCATCATTGCATGTTATCACAATAAGTACCATCTGATATTCTGTAACGATACATTATTATATAAACCGTTCACAGATTCCAGTGGTATTTATGCATCCTCAATAGTTTAATTGATAGAGCAAGTTGAAGGTCTGTGGTTCAATTCCAGATGAGGGAGACTTTTTTGCTTGTAATCTGCACCCTTCTACCTTCCTCACTAGTCTTCTCTTTATCTTTCATGTTTTTCTATCCTTCTTCTGTATACCTATATCCATTCCAAATTACTAACAAGCAGAAATTTTACCATAGATAAATCTTTTCAATACAGTCTTTTGTCATAGCTGTAGATGTGTAATAATACAAACACCACATTTATATCCACAAATTTATTATTTATCATCAAATCAATGAAATAGGTGAAAATGAACCACAACCAATATTCACGTATTATATCTGTTCAGTTGTCAATGATGTTCGGAAATCAGTAATATTCTGCCACCAGTTAATTGTTGTACAATATTCCATTTTGTTCATACTCAGAGAATCTGGCATATTACTGATGGAAATTCATGACTAGTAGCCACAATAGTGATAATAATGCTATCTTTCTAGCAAGTCACATATGATGGCTTGAATGCTTTTCCATGAAACTATGTTTTCCTGGTTGTTCCTTCTTATTTCTTTGCATGATGGTACTACAGAGCCATTCAAGATGTGATTGTTATGAACAGTACCCATCATATCATGCCATTTTCTATTTGTGCTACACACAGGCTTACTAAAACCAGTCTATGTAGCCTAGTTTATTCAATGATGATAAGTGGAATGACACGCTTGGCCACTTGGCACTCTTTTTTCCACATTGCCACTCATAATTAATATAGTTACAATTGTTTTATATACCCATTTCGGCTGTTTGAGATTCATACCGTGTATTGGAGTCATACTGAATGCAGGAAATGCTTTTTTAGGTATAGTTTCCAATGGACTCATCAAAGTTAATAGAACGACATGGCTTAAAATATTTTTTTCAACATTTTGATGAGTAAGTGAGGTTTATCCCTTCTTAGATTAGTTTCTTTCTGCTCTGTCCACACAGAAAATTACAAAATATAATTCGTAGAAATACATTTCATCATAATTTTAGATGTGTATTATCTGAGCCTTGCTTCACTTTCCTTGCATTGGCTATTGAAAAGAAATTCACTCAAATATGAAAAACTTAAGATTTCTCAGGAGTGCTTTCTTCCTTCAGTTCCATTGAGCTTGACAAACTGGTGAAAGCCATGCAATATCTCATCACATTTTCTAATGATATTGGGACTTTGTTACCAGAAAATATCAATGAATAAGGTCCAGAGATAGGCCAGTTCACTCTCTCTTGGTGGGTTAGTCGAAAAAAAACATTCATCCTCCCCGTCATCAGCTAATGAATATGCCAATGCTTTTCAAGGAAATCTGTCATTTTCTTCAGGGTTTCCCCCCTCAGCTGGAACAAAACGTTTAACAAAATTTCAGCATCAAGAAAGGATGCATTTTTTGTATTGAGATTACGATATCAGAATTTACTCTTAACATGAATACCTCTTGCTTGTACTTTTACTAGGCAGCTGACATCAACGGAATCCTCAACCTACCAAATGCATAACTTTGGATGATTCATGAATATAAGGTAATCAAAGACTATATCCTCTTGACCCAAGTACGAAATTATATCATGAGCCATCCAATCACTGCAAAAAGAATGCAATAATTACAAAAAATGGGTGAAGTTTGTATTATAAGTAAAAAATAATATCAAATTAAAAAAAAACTTATTCAGCAATTCTCACATGGTGCAGCAACATAACTTCCTTTTTTTCAAAAGCAAAACCCCTAAGGAAGTTATGTAGCCGCACCCGCATGTTTTGTATTTATTTCATGATACATTTACATGGCATGGTTACTCCTCATGACCCAATTTTCAATGCTTTATCACTGGGTTTAATGGAATTATAACTTTGGTGAGTAAAAGTTTTAACACATTAGCATGAAAAGAAATAACACAAAGTTACAGAGATATGGTTTCAATAATTCATCCGAAATGAATTCTGATAATAGAAATATTGACAAGGATAGCATTGCAAGCTGTGCGCAATGCCAAATGTTCAGAACAAATTTCACAAAAGTTAGAGGAAAACCATTTTCCATAGTTTCAAATACAAAAAACTAACAGAAGGATAACTAACATAAGACTATATTATCAGTTATAAAACCCAAAACAATACTTAAAAATAGAAAACAGAAAATATTCCACTGAACATGTGTACTCACATTTTATTAATTCCTCTGGCCACTGCTTACAATATAACACCAAAGCCAGTCTTCTCTGTAGCTCAGCAAAACAAAAGTATGGGACTCCAAAATATTTGGGCTCCAAATAAATAAGCTTAAAAATATACTTTTGGCTAGATTTTAGGCCACTATGATCACAATTCAGTTATTTCTTCACATGTTCAAATGAAATCATGGAACTGTAGGCACTGTAAGCAAACACTAAGAAGTAGCTTCTGAGGACTGGAGTATGGCATTAGTGCTCAAGAAACCACAGATTACGATCAGGGTTAGCAACCCTGATGGGGCATATGAGAAAGCCTACAAAATGTATCTTAGTTGAAAAAATGAACATTTTTCTAATTTTTAGTATCGCAAGCAAAAAAAGAAAATCAAGGACAGCCCCTCCCAAATTTAGTGTTGCTTCAAATTCATACCGTAGAAAACAGAAGTACACATCATTGAAAACATAACTGTGACTTATACAATAACCATAAAAAGTTGCGTGGGAGCAATACAAAAATTTCGCTTTCCTTTCGAGGCCTAATTTTTGGGTGCACATGTTTCATGGAATGTGCCCAGTGCAGGAGGCAAGTGCACTACCTTTGAAAATAAAATGGCTTAAGGTCTCTGAAAAGCTCATTGAGAAGGCAATCACTTATGAATGATTAGAAGAAAGAATACGCATAATTCCTCAGTTAGGTGAAGCACACAGAATTAGAGTAAAAAAGCACAATGAATAAGTGAGATAAAAATAGTGAAATACTCCAAAATATAATCAATAATTGTTAAAATTTTGAACTTGCTTCAAGAAGCCATAACCAATTTTTGGATTCTGTTAACCTCCAGTATTTTCCAGGATTAGACAGCTGGAATCAACTAGTAACCTTCATGGGTACCTAGAACATTATTTTCATTTTCTACTAAACCATTAACACAGTAATCAACCCGAAGGTCAGTTCAGTAGGTGATGGTAGAGTTCACCCAGTAATAATCTCGACGGCGTGTGAAATTCACACATCACGGCAGGGGGATCAATTTTCTACTGCTCAGATTAATTTCTAAAATAATACAGAATGGATACCTTTTATGCAAGTACCTATGTTGAACAGAAATAATTTAGGAAATAGGCAAGACTAAATTATTTACCATAATGCATTTTGACGCAACAAAAATTTCAGAAAATGAAAAGGAGGTACTAGACTATGCTTTGAGAATGAAGACACAACACCAGAATGGTTCTTGCAGATTTCAAATTTAGGAGGACAAAATGCCAAAGGCTTATGAGATTATAGGTAATATAGAAGAGCTCAACACTGTTATAAAGATTGAGTTAGTTAAACTTTTTGCTTCAATATATGAGAGCACTACTGGACCCCTTTCGCTGTTGAATGTGTAGACTAATGCTGACTTCCACCATACACGGTATCTGAGAGTGAAATTGCTCAGGCAGTCGAAGTACATGGCATGTACTCTTTAGACTGATGGCTTATGTTCTTGCAATGGTTGTCTTTTTCAATTTAAGATTTTACCTAATAGTGCATTCTTCACTATGTGTATTCATCATTATAAATAAATAAAAAACACAATTACAAACCAAAGTAGAATAGAATAATAAAGATCTGTCCATCTTTTCCTTTGTTAAACCTATCAGTCACCACTAAGAGATAACCTATACAGTTCTTCCAGCAGCCAAAAATTGCAATTTTACCCAGCAGAATGGAATACTCTCTGAAAACCATCAACTCTGATTAATTATTTGGACCTGACCAAATACAGACTTGCAAGAATAAGGAACAGTCATGTGAAATAGGTAAATACCTATCGATCATATAAAAGAAGTCCCAAATAGATTGCATGGAAATTGATGACAAGAGAATGCCAAATATAGGAGTAACCCATAATTACAGCTTTATCTCTTTCACATTCATTTTATGCAAGTTATTAGAACCAATTTGTTAGTTTGATGCCGCTGCACCACAATAAATGCACCCATGAGACCCTACTTGGACTTATTATTCATAATATTATTGGCTTGGGAGGAAATAGTATTCCAGTCAATGCAGTTTCTCTATAATTCAAAAAAGAGATTGAAAGTGTCTCATAGCAAGCTCCACACAAAGTTAGAAGCCTATCAAATTGATAACATAGCTTATGCAGGATTAAATAATTTCTCATGATGGATACTGAGGAACACAGCCTATATTATTGACATTAGCATTATAGTTATAAGTAAACATTGGCCATTTGCAGATTACACAGCTGTTAACAGAGATATTGGCAGCCATGAGAATAAGGCAGCAGTAGCAGACTATGGAATGGATTAGAGCACTGTTGCAATACTTGGAAGTTGGAATTAAACCCAAAGAGGGGGTAGCAATGCATTGTTGGAAAAAAACTAGTTCTCCTACAAACTAGTTTTAAAAAAGAAGATGAAATTTCAAATAAAGACTCGGTTATTTACTAAGACACTGCTCTTATTCATAACCTTTCTTAATGAAAACATCTTATTATACTAACCGTTTTACAATAAAAACTGCACTTTTGGTGAGATTAATGCATATGGTAATGTCAATGAAGACTTATCATATCCCTCAAGGCATATCAAAATATGACTAATACTTATAATTAAAATATCCTTCAGTTCTTACCTGAGAACAAATCTGGGTGTTTACTTTTATCTACAGTCTACATTGACTGACTAAAGGATTTTGTGTGGACATGGCATGGCCTCAATTGGAAATTAATTACAAGAAGAGCACTGGTTTTGAGGTTACACAACTCATTTCATTAGTTGAGAATAGTTAAGAGGAAAAAGAACATGCAAGGAAATTTTAATCCAAATACAGTGGAACCTTTTACAACAAGCATAATTCATTTCATAATCTTTCTGGTGAAACGAAACTCCCATTTAGTGAAATGATTTTTCCCATTTAATTTACCGTAAAATGCGATAATGCATTCCATGCCGAAAAATAGAAACTATATACTAGGTTTTTTCAAAGAAATTATATATAAGTTGTTTAGGATCGTGAATCACCTTCAAATTTTCTTATATTGTGGAATGAACCAACATTGAACATGCACTCGATTTGTACAAACAAAAAAGAATCAAAATAATGCTTATTATCAATGATAAATTCATCGTTCTTTACTAGATAGGTTTTTAGATACTAGATAGGTGGGTGTTTGTAAATGTGACCATTGTTATCGTTGTTAATAGTTCGATGTAAAGGCCAAAATGTGCTGTTTTCGGACTTATACTAAATAAATAAATAAAATAAATAGCTGTATAGCCATTTGCTATTGTCAATGCTTCAAAATTTTATGAAAATGCAACTCATCCATATCATTAAATAAATTTCTAGCAAGCAGAGCCACTAACTTATTTGTGGCATACCTTGTACACATGGTGCGACGCAACAGCTTCCCAAGACCTCCACATTACATTTTTCCAGCTCTTCTCGTCTTTAAACTTCTTGAAGTTTTGTGGTGTTTATGATTGGTTAATAAGCCAGGGGTTCATTTTTTAATAGCCGCTTGCATTGGCAAAAAATAGCAGCCTACGGTACGGTACGGTAGCCTTACATTGACTTTGTGGTCGGGCAATGCACTCTTCTCTCCTGTTACATGTAGGTTTGCTTTGGCATCATCTTCCAGAAGAGATCCATCTCATCACCATTAAAAACCTGTTGTGGCATGTAACCCTCAGAATCTACTAGTTTCTTGAAGTCACCGATGAAGTTCTCTTCTGCCTAAAATACTTCACCAGCCATTGATGAACCTGGCATCTTCTTAACAAGTTTAGTGAAAATCACTTTTGCCTTATCACAAATGATACTCAAGGAAAAAGTGTCACATTGCAATTGCTTCTCATTTATCCATATGAGAAGCAACGTTTCAATATGGTTGAGAATAGGCAACCATTTTGTAGATACTCTTGCCACTACCTTTGAAGCATCCATTTCATTAATTTTGTCCTTGTTCTTGAGGATGGAGCAAATCGTTGATGAAGACCGATTATGTGTGCTTGCTAGCTCAGCCACTCTCACTCCTTGTCCTTATTTTTCAATGATTTTACTTTTCATTTCTACTTTCTATTTTCATTAAATATATCTGAACACAAGTTTGGAAAAATGTGTGATCACTAGTGACACAAAGATGCTAGCTATGTAACGAGGGCTAAACACAAACTGAAGGAGGGAGCCAGCGCACAATCGCTCTGGGAATTACCCTCTCCTTGTCAATTGCTATGCTTAAGTAGCTTGTGAAGCAAGTTATTTTTCATCAAAATATTTTCGCTTGTCATGCTAATTCCTTCTGATTCAGGGTGCTCATTAGCATGGTTCAACTGTACATATATTCATAGCATACTGTTCAAAGTTGCAAGTTGTAACAAACAGTCTTGAAAAAAAACAGCTAATGACATGAACCTAATGTAAATCTCACTTTGTATTCTTATTGAGATACTGCAAGATATTAATGCCATTAATAACATTTTCCTTTGAGTTTCAGCAGAATATGTTTCCTCAGGATGAGTTTAACACAGTAAAAACATATTTTTTAAGTTGAGAAGACAGATTTGAGGAAGAATAACTGGGAAATTGAGTGGCTGATTCCACATAATATATGGTGCGAAACAAGGATGTCAAATATCACCATGACTGCTCAATGTCCTTGTAGATAAAAGTATAAGAGCTGATTGCAAGGATATGGATCATGCAACATATTTCCCAGTCCATAAAATGCACTATTTTAGCTGAAAATGTACCCTAAAATCAGATTGCATCTTATGGACTGAGGGTATTTGGGTATAACTTTAAGGACAAGCTGAATTTGTTGGAAAAATACCTTATATTAAGTTTTCTTCCTGCATCAGGGATAGAAAACAGTTGCCTTGATTACATATTTTGATAATAACACTGTTGTGAGTCAGCAGTAAGGAACAGAGATTTAATATTTCATTGAAAGTACTTCCTTCATGAATTTCCCAAATAATCTTAAAGGTATACATTGTAGCACTTTTAATTTCACCTTACATGTGGTGCTGCAGCAAAACCAGCCTTTTCTTAACATCCTTGCTTAAGATCTCTGTCATCAATTCCCTTCTCTTTGTGAAAGCTTATTTCCTAAATAAAACTCCAATTTTGCCCAATTTGGTGCAAAATCTTTCAAGATATATGAGGACGGTTCAATAGGTACTCGTGTTAGAAATGAAAAAACAATTTTTTTCAAAATTTTTTTTTTATTTTTCAACTTAGTCCCCTTTTAGAAAGATACACTTCTCCCAACGTTCCGGCCATTTTTTTTAACCCCTCCAAAAAACAGGATTAGTCGAACTCTACAAAATACACCTGTTTCGGCAATAACTTCCTCATTTGAGCTAAATTTTTTTCCCGCGAGCCATTTCTTCATGTTGAGGAATAAGAAAAAGTGGCAGGGAGCCAGATCAGGTGAATACGGGGGGTGCGGCAGCAATTCATAATGTAGTTCATGCAGTTTGGTGGCGACAACTCCGGATGAATGTGCTGGTGCATTAATGTGGTGAAACAGCACCTTCTTTTTTGCCAACTGCAGCTGTGTCTCCTTCAATTATTTGTCAAAGTGGTCCAATAACTCACTGAAGTATTTCCCAGTGATCGTTCTTCCTTTTTCTAAAAAATCCATGAGGATAATGCCATTTGCATCCCAAAAAACCATCACCATGACCTTTCCGCCCGATCAGACCATCTTTTCCTTATTTGGAGCAGATTCACCAGGAGAAATCCATTGTTTTGATAGTTGCTTAGTTTCTGGTGTGTAATGATGAATCCAGGTTTCATCAACAGTGATAACTCGACGCAAAAACACCTTTGGATCTCGCTTAAATTGCTGCAAATACTGCTTCGAAGTTGACAGCCAGATCAGCTTGTTGTCCACCGTGAGCAATCGCAACATCCATCGGGGCGACAATTTTTTCATCGCCAACTTATCATGTAAAATATTAATTGCCGTTCCAGTCGACACACCCACGGCCTCTGCTACTTCGCGCACTTCTGTTTGTCGATCAGCGAGAATCATGGCGTGGACTTTTTGAAAGATTTCCAGATGTTCGCCCACGTTTAAATTCATTGGACCAATATCTAGCTGTGGTCATAGATGGCGAAATGTCCCCATAAAAAGCATCCAACTTTGCTTTTATCTCCTCGAATTTCTTCCCATCCAAAAACAAAAAGCGAATTAACGAATGATACTGCTCTTTTTCCATCTTAGCGAAAATCACGAAACACGTCTTACTCGAATGGCTGCCAAATCCAAACTAACCTTTAAAGCAGTCTGAAAATTGTTTCGCCGTCGTTTGATAGATGGCAGCACACGATGATAACATAAACTTCCCTCAGGAACGCCCTTTGTTGTCAAGCACGGGTACTTATTGAACCGCCCACGTTTACGCTGTTAAACCTACTCTAGCTTATGGAATCCTATTTAAATAGTTAACTTAGCTTTCCTCTTAATCAAAAACTGCATAAAATTTGTTTTGTTTACATGAATTTTCATCCTGCACCTTTTGTACTAACTTGATGATGCACTCAGTAATGACTCTTCTTGGATGATTGGCAAAATAAAGCTTCATCATACGCAAATTTAAATGAATTCAGACCATCGATTAAGTGCATGCATAATTGCAGATCATATTAGCTTAGATAATATGACAGTGCACACCATTAGCAATGACAATTTGGTGATCTAAATGACCTGGACTAAACTTGTCCCAAAGGTCTTCGCGAGCAACCAAAAGCAGAGTTGAGTGTCTGCTTGCAAAGACCTTCTACAATGCGACACCATGACTCCTCAACCCCCTCACCGTCCAGACTTGGCACCAGCAGACTATTTCCTATGCCCAAATATGAAACCCTCCCTCAACGGCACCACCCTTAGTACAGTCAAAGAATCTTGCATGAGTACCCGTGAAGACCTTTAAGAATCCGCCTACTACGGAGCCTTCCAGTTGTGGAAAAGCCACTGGCAAAAGTGTGCTGATGCTCAAGGGATGTGCTATGAAGAATTTTGAGGCAATGCAGAAATATCTGAAATCTATTCTTCCAAAAATTTCCCAGGTACTTTTAATATACAGGGTTCGTCCGGAAAATAAGTGTACTGATTTTTTCCCGCCGCTCCGGGCGCGCCCAGCACCGCTCTGACGGGCTGCGATTGGAGGGGGTATGTTGGCAAGCGACGCTGAAAAAGGCAGTCGGCTCTGAGCTGTGGTGTAGTGAGGAGCTCTGTTAACGCGAACCTCCACGCTCGACCCACGTCACGGAACGCGATGCCGAAGTTTTTGGAGCAGCGTTATTCCATCAAATTTGCGGTAAAGCTTGGGAAATCGTCTACCGAAACTGTCGGTATGATTAACCAGGCTTACGGGGAGTCAGCCATGTCCAGAAACATGATCTTTCGGTGGCACAAGATGTTCGTGGAGGGCAGAGAAGAGGTCGACGACGAACCACGGCCTGGACGCCCATCAACGACACTCACCGACGAAAATGTGCGAAAAGTTCGCGATGTACTGAACTCTGATCGTCGTCTTAGTGTTCGGATGATAGCAGAGCAGTGTAATGTGCCAAAAACAATAGTGCACGAGATTATTAGGGAGCAATTACAGATGCGAAAAATGTGTCCAAAGTTGGTGCCGAAAGTGCTCAGTGATGATCAAAGACTCAATCGTTTGGAAATCGCGACACAACTTGCGGATCACTGCAAAAATGATCCACATTTTTTAGAGAACTGTTCTGTTCCCGAAGAAAAAGAGGAGTTTGAAAGGAACGCGATACGGGACTTTGGACGCCGTCAAAGAGGCCGTGACGACGTGTCTTCGAGAGGTTCCCGATGATGCCTTCGCGGGAGCGTTCCAGGAATGGGAACGCCGCTGGAACAAGTGTATCGACTCACAAGGGTCCTATTTTGAGGAATATTAGCTTAAGATATGTAAAAGTGTAATAAATTTTTTTTCCTGAGCTCAGTACACTTATTTTCCGGACGAACCCTGTAAACCATGAATATGATAAGATAAAGTACTGAATTAAAAGAGTGTTTAAACAAATGGTAAGTAATAGAGCCAGTGCCAGAAAATCCAAACTCAGCATTTTAGTGCAGTGGCCCAGAATATTTCTCTTAACGTTCTAAGTTCGACCACATCAATACCTAAAACACATACCATCACCAAAAAACCATACAGTTTTTATTCAAATTTAAACAGTATCACTGATCAAGAGCTTTTCTTACCTGGCCTTGTCTAATCATTGCCTGAGTTGACTTCTGATGTTGAATAACTTTGCGAAGGCGATCAACAAATGCAGCTTGGTCGTTCGGTATAAATCCTAAATAAGCTCTCTTCTCAGATGTATATAAAAGGATTAAAACTTTAATGTCACATGCAGCAGGGCTAGGTACACTTGTGAAGTGGACACAGCCAGCCTGAAAATGAGGAGCGATCCATTTTTAACATTTGTTATAAGTGTCCTTTAAAAAGTTTACACAAGTACTTATTCTGTAGAAAACATTCATGAGATACTTACAAAGCCCGAGCTCATGACCTTGGTTAAAGATTCAAGAGCTTCACAGTTTTGAGGGTGAAATAACACAGATTTAGAATTCTTTAAATAAGCACCGCCAATATTTCCAATGAGTTGTTTGGGCATTAGTTGCATTATTAACTTTTGCGGCCATGCATCTGCTTTCCTGGAAAAATTAAATATCACTTATCAATGAGAAATAATTAAAACAAAGAAATTAATTGTGATACTTGCAACATAGGATTGTATCAATCATCAAGTAAATGTCATAAAACTATTATGCATGTTCTCAAAGGAATACTTCCCACCATAGAAACATCTCTTAATTTGTACTCACTTTCTGTTTCTTAAATATGAAAAAGCCAATTGAAAGAGAAAGTGCCTTGTACAAGTATACGTAAATTACATGCCCTTTAAAAACTGCAATGAGCACAATCTGTTAGACTTAGATTTTGTTTAATTTAGTTATCATAATCAATGCAAAATTCAGTTATTTATTTTTTGGTAATCATTCACTAGCATAAAGAGTAAAAACTTAATTTAGTTCATAAAATTTCCATAGGATACTGAAAAATTCTATTTTGGTGGATCTAGGATGGAGATACACCTACAGATGCAAAACTCTAAAGGTCAATACCAAATTCAACCAGGGAGCAAAGAAACATTCACTTTGCTTATTGACTCAGTGTGGCAGCACTCACGAACGAATGAAAGGTCATCTGCAAATAAGGGAACTGCGGACAGCAGTGATTGAATCATACAGGGGAGAAAGATGTTTGTTTACAATTTGTAGCTTTAATTACTGCAATAAACACCTTTACACAGAAGCTCTGAAACACTGATGCGTCATGCAAACAATGATTTCCATCCTAAAAACATACCAGAAATTATAAGTAGGGTCAAAGTTCTCAGCAAAACAATATTATTCCTACCTTTATAATTTATGTAATTTGAGCTCTTTTTCAAGTCTAAATTTCAAACGTTTATCAATCAGAGAAGCAATGTGATGAGGTTATTGCCAAAGAGTATAAATTGTTCCCACACAACGTTCCACTCATGAGCATCACAGATAGTGAATTTCGTATTCACGATTTAAGACAACTGCTTTTGATATATTGGGCACCAAATTCAACTGAGTGTTTTTTGGAGTACTTTTATAATTCCAGAGGCACTGAACTGTGTTTCCAGTACATAAGTACTGCAAAGTATCCGCATGTACTGCTCAGTGCAAAATAGATTCTCTCATGATGGTGTCAAGCAATGGATTCAAGTATCCATGTTGGAAGATTTGCTTATCACAGATCTGAAGAACGAGGGTAAGTCAATAAATAATTTGCAAAACTAGATAAAGGTATTAAAAATCAAAGTAACTTCCTGAAATTTAGCTAGATAGTCAGGAGCAAAGAAATCACAGAAGAAGAACAAAAGTTTGCTGTCACAGCCAAGGACTCCTTTGACTACAGCATCATCATTTTCAAAGGTTCGTCCACCCAAATAATTTTTTAGGGGCCCAAACAGATGGACATCACTGGGGGCAAAGTCGGAACTGTACGGTGGATGTTCAAAGCGTTCTCAATGAAATGCTCCAACATTTGTCTTGCGATCATTGGTGACTTATTAACCCAATGAATACGAGGTCTAACCATTAAATACTCGAACTGGTGCAATCTTGGGGCCATGACACGGACAAAGCCCCACCCACCAGCAGCGCTAGTTGCCTGAGACCTGATGAGCCCGCCTTGCTTGGTGGTGGCAGTTATGTTAGCTTCTGCTGTCCTTGTTCTAACTGTTTGTCGAAATGGAAATTAACAAAATCACAGAGCAACGATACAATGTCAAGTTGTTCTGTGAAGTGCGGTATAAGTTATCAAGAAATTACTAAAATGTTGACAGTTATTTACAGTGATAATGCTCTGAAGAAAATATCGACAGCATTAAAATGAGTGGGTCCAAAGGAGCTGCCTGAAAATTTAACCTGGACTCTTTAGTCAGTTGCCTAATGCTCTGCCAACTGCTCCAGATACCATGATATGTCCAACAGATACCATGTTCCTGATAATTCTACATACCTAAATTTTTAAGATGACCAATTAATTAGGAAAAGTATTAATGATAATCAAGCAGAAGAACTCACAATTCAGGTTCACCATCCTTGGTATTAGCAGACACTTGACAAGGAACATGTCGTGTCAACTTTTGAGTAGCATCACTTGCATTCTTTGGTTTTTCAATCCACTCAAGAATCCCCTGCCAAATTGTATGCCTCTCCCGAACTGCAGGTTGTGAAGTCCCAGTTGGCTGTACCCCTCCTCCTTGACCACCCTGGGGTTGCTGCTGCTGAGTGTGGCTGTTAGCAGCTGTCACTGGACCATTGCCAGGGGCAGCTGAACCACCACCAGTATTCCCTCCGGCAGCAATTCCAGTTCCACCACTTCCTGGAGTGCCTTGAGGTATAAGGTTCACTTGATTTTGTCCCATGCCCAATCTCATTTGTTGACCATGACTTATTCCCACCTGCTGATGGTTCTGTGGTACAACCATGGTCGTACCTAATTAAATAAAAGAAATACTTTATAAAAATTGTATTTAGCATAATTGAAGAAAGGTTCAACCACTGACAATTTAGATACATGAAGCCATTGGTGTTTAACAGTAGGTGTTATAGGAATAAAAAGCTTTTGATTTTCATTGAATTACATGAGTTAACCAGACAACAATAGTTTGTCTCCACTATTCTGCAGACTGTAATCGTCACCAGTCAAAGTTTCAACACAGGCCATTATGTTGAGTATTGCGCCAAACAAATAAGCATATTTTCATTTACTTCAAATTTCAGATGAGTTTCATGTACCTGAGAAACAACAGTTACTTTAGGTTGTACTGAATATACCATCAATAACCAATGTGTCAATATAAAAATTCGCCAACTGAAAATCACTAAACTGAAGGTCTTTTGATTTTAGAAGCCCAAAACTGAACACCTTAGATTCACCTGCCCTTTTACGATTTGAAATTTGGATTGTGGATAAATTCAATTGAGAATGACAGATAAAATATAATAAAAATACTATTTTACATGTCTTTCCCAATGCTAGGATACAACAAGTCTTGCTGCGGGAGCTCTGTTACACAGAGATGAATTTGAGTCTAAAATGGTAAAGATGGTGAATTGTTAAGTCTTTCCTGCTTATTCACTGCAAAAAAGCCTTCCATAACTGAAGTTAACTCACTGAATAAATGCTGAAGTTAACTCACCCTCTATCCTTTGGTTTGTAAACTGACTCCCAATGTTGCTCCCCATTGGTGACACGTTACTGGTGGAAGAAGGCTGAGTAAGCTGAGCAATTAGTGGACTGCCTTGGGTTGATGCTCTTATGTACTGAACCATCCCACTAGGAGCATTCACTGGAGTGCCACTTGCACCACTACCAGCCCCCATTGGCTGGGATAACATATTATTTCCAGGAATGGCAACATTCATATTCCCAGTCAAATTTTGCTGCTGTTGATTTTGCTGTCCTGCAGCTGCAGCAGCAACTGCTGCAGCTGCCACAGCTGCAGGATTTGGTGTCATTTGCCAACGTGGTGGCCCTCCTGTCCCACGGCCATGCATCTCTGATCCTGGCGCCGCTACAGGAAGTTGAGGGGAGCCAACAACTAGTGGGCTGGGAAGGCGATGGGGTGATACCATAACCTGTGCATTGGCTCCTTCCGTTATTCTGACACCATATGAAGTACCACTGGTCGTTTGAGGAGGGAAACTTCCTACTGAGCCTCCAACATGAGGCGGCGGCTGCTGCTGTGTTTGTTGTGATGACTGAGGAGGTTGTGTTTGTCGTCCTACTGCCATTCCTGAATTCTGGGAAAGAGGAGAATTCTGGCCAGGGGAGCGGTACACTGGAGCTTGATTCATCATGGAATTTGCAGAAGCTGATACAACAGCAGTGGGAGGGGGTCCAGTGGTTGCAGCTTGAGAGGCTGCTGGGCTACCTGTACTCGGCAGGGGACTGGCCAGGGAGGGAACATTTACGTTCTGGTGGCCAATTCCTGGGGCTGGACTGATAGGTCGTTCTTTCAAGCTATAAAGAAATATATATTATGTTGATTAACAATTTCAAACAAGGACTTTTTAAGGTAAAAAAGCTAAACCCTACAAAATTGAATAGTGATTCTCCCCATGTTAACTCAGAATGAACAGGTACCTTTAGGTTTCATTCAAATTCCTTGAGCATGATACGCTCTTTCATAATCACAAGAGAATTTGCTAAGTTGTTCAAGTGTTTTCTTTCAGGACAAATTATCAAATGCCATCCTGCCTTTTAATTTTCAACCTGGAAATCAGAACACCAAATTTTGACCAGGATGATGGCTGGTGGTATGGCAATTGTCTATTATTAGGAAACAGGATCTGGAGATCTCAGTTAAATTAAGTCTAAACTAGGTAAATGAAATTGCACCATCAACTCTATTGTCAAATGTCATAAATACGCACCTCCAAGCATTCTGGCAACATATGAAACAGTAATATTGGATTTCAATCAGAATGAAACATGGAATGCAAAGTTATAATGCTAGACATAAGGCAAATAACTCTACAAATAAGATGCAGTGGAAAAATATCAGCAGTTTTAAATCAAATGATAATGGAATTATTTACCATAATTGGCAGAATGCAAAAAAATGAGAAGTACTACAACAAGACTTTTTGTCATTAATCCCACTTAAGTTAAATTAAAAAAATCACAATAAACATGTATTCTTATTCACTGATACAAAGTTACTCAGAATACTCTATGCATTAAGCTCTCGTTCTCTCCAAATATCCTATGCATAAAATCCTCAAAACAGCGTTTACCACTTCAATGCTTTCGTCTCACAAAACCACAGTTTTGAAAGATCTGGTGATTTCCTGGTGCTTTGTCTGAGTTTTTTCCAAGTCTTCACAGGCCTTCCAACTGGTCAGGTTCTGCATTTCTGCCGATGTTTTGATGTGCCACTTGTTAATCATTGTCATGCCTTCGGAGTGAAGTACACCTGAAGATGATGAATGAGACGCACATCAAACTGTCAACAGAAATGCACAACTTGACCCAAAGCCCAAGAAGACTTCTCGCAACATTAAAAAGCATTATTGCAATCACTACTAACAGCCATATTTAGCAAAACAATACACGGCTGATTCAAGTGATGATTTACAGATTATACATGACCAATATTAAAAAGGTAACGCCCAGAAACAGGCATAAATGTGGTACTTATGTTACAAAGAAAGTATCAATGGCTAAGAGACACATTCTTATGTACATTTTATTTTGCTGACAACACCAGCTGAATTTATTTCCTAGAAAGCAAGGTCATTGTCTTGAGGCAATACAAGCAAACAAAGTGAATAAGAAAACCAAATAGTTTTGAAAATGAAGTGAAAGAAATCGGTTCTAGCACTGTGGGAGTAAAAAATGAAGCTGTTCAACGTTACCATGGACAGAGAAACAGTATCTACTTCTTTAATTACACCACAAATTTCAAACATGCTGCCAATCAAGAACAATGTGAATAGAAAATCAAAAGTTGATGCAATAAAATACTAAAGTGAGCCTCTTAATATTGAAATTTAGAAATTAGAATTGATATAATTAATGAAGTTCTTATATCTTCAGTGACTGAGTATGGAATTTAAGGGCATTTTTAATGGTCAGTAGCCTCACTCTGCCAGCAGAGTAAGAATTTTTTTTTGAAATTATGAGCATTGTGATTCTCTTTTCCACACACACTGGTGTGATGTCATCTATTCATACAGACCCTTCAGCTACCTTGACCTGAAACAACAGGAAGCCTATGCTCATTACTTTAAATTTCATTACCTGCCAACATGCAGAAACAAAGTTTTGAATAATATGAAATAAAAAATTCATTTTAAAGTTAGTGCTATTGAAATTTTGCTACTTTGCTTTTCTTTCGTCAGAAGTAATTTTATGTTGAAGTATGACAGGAAAATCAGCGGCAGCATATCTTAAATAATTTAATACGGTACTTTGGTTTTTAGGTATTCCAACATGTAACATCATTTCATGTTATAAACATAACTTAGCACATACTAATTCATCTCAATACAACATTAATGCTAGAGGAAAATTGTTGACCCACTACTTTTAGGATAGGTTTGCTTCGCTATTTCTAATAGAATAACTTGACTTTTCTTACTATGCAAAAATGAAATAAGAGTTTTACCTTAAAGTTCACATTGCTGAAATTCTGAATTGGACCATTTTATCTATCAGTGCATGCCCCACATGAAACTAAAAGGATAATGTACTCTGAGATAAGCCTTTAATATCTTGCATTCCCAATGTGGTCTTCTCAGCCTAATGCATGATTTAAGATTTTTATATTAGCTCAACTAAAATACTTTCCAGGTAGAAATTATCAACTATCTCAATTGGAACACTATGTATATTCCCTTCAATTTAAGAACTGTTTTATTGTTACCTACCCTTACTACTCTAATATTTACTATCATAATTTATCATATTATTACTTTATATCAGTAGCTTGTAAGAGTTTTTATTCCCCTCAGTGCATTCTAGTCACTATCATTCCTTAAAAAAAATATTTTGATAAATCAAGGAGAAGTGTGCTACATGGTAAGATGTACTTCAATGCATGCCTTTATAATGGTATAGGTTTTACTCTACACATCACAGTCACATCCCATCACTATAATAATCTATAACCATGTAAAAATGGTTGGAAATATTTTCTATATCATAACGATCTTGAACTAATTGAAAGAAACTATTATATGATATCCATACAGCATTTCCATTTATTTTTAAATTTCTTTCATTGACTGTTGCTGTCTGCTTAAGTTGTAGAGTTAATTCTATACTTCTTAGAAAGTCATTTGGTTTAATATCTTTCTAGCATGCTTCATATTGAAAATTACTGATTTGTGAAAGTATTTATGCGCTTCACAGGAATTCACCTAGAATTATATATTTCTCAATCAACATTGAACTTTCCCATTTCCTTAGATGCCACATTTCCATTTCCCCACATTCACTTCTCATTCTATTTTTAGTTACCAATACATTATACCATATTTATTTTGCTTGTAGGCTTAGGTGTTTTCTTGGCCTATTCTAGGACAAACATCTCTTTTCAATGTCCCCTTATTTATGTATCTTAAATTACTCATATATCATCAACGGCCCTGGGCTATTAAAAGTTGCTATCGACTCCGCCAATTGAATGTCATCTAATGTAAGTACATCATGAATGCATTATCCAGGTGGCCTGAGAGACAAACTGTACACACGTACATTAGTGCCATCACCAGCTGGTTAATAGAAAGAGTCACCATATTCATGGGTCCACTTCTGTAAGCATTACAAAGAATTACTGAGAATATTATTGCTGATATTACATAGTTTTTATAGCATTGCTGTTACAGATTTTATGCAATGTATCTGATATCTTTTCATGAAAAATGGGTAAATAGATTTAATGAAAAGTAAAAAATGATGAACAACGAAATATTTGCAAAAATGAGGTGAGTAATATTAATTTAACAAAAGCTGCAAAATAATGTAATGATGACTCTAGCTCTATGTGAATATTATGATCCCTTTTTAACGAGAGATATTATTATAAGTGCCCCACTCACAGCTTTCATGCAACCAAATAAGCCTATTTTTTTACTGCTTGCCAGATAATATGCAGGTCGGCAGCATGCTGATCAGCTTGTACCTATTTCACTGAAACAAAAAGTATCCTTTCCCATTGGCTAAAAGGGCCAGGCTATGCGGTGTATTCGTTCTGCAATAATGAGAATTTTATTTACTGATGACTACAACATATGATTGTAATTATGATTAATCTCTAACTTCATATCACCCAGGGTATTTAAGAAATTAGCAGAGATAGCAGGCATGGCCATTTTAGTGGCCACTGAAAATTACTAGTGAAAGTATGTGTATTCATATATTTTTAAATATATGCCATAGTTAAAAAGATTGAATTCATCATATATTTTTTACAATATGCCATGTTGTGCATCAGCTTCTTTTTTATGGGTATAGAAAATAATGAATTAAACACAAAACCTAAGGAAATAAGATTTTTTTTAAATTTTGAACCAAAACATTTGTATAACACTGAGACGCTAGCATGAATTAGTAAGCCTATCCTAAAATGGGGGGTCCTTCCAAGATTGGACAGAGAAAAGGCAAAAAAAAGCCTCCTTATAGTTGAAAAATAATTCTGATATTTCTTAGAAATTCCCATGTGGTAACACAGCTATCATTGGGATTCTATCGCAATTCATTGAAGTCAATGAATTGTGAACCACAAGTACATTACACATTAAGCCCACAATATAATATAAAATGAAACTTTTGCACAGCATATGATGTGAGTGAAAAATTTATGATCGCTCTCTATTAAACAACTCAAGTATATCCATTTTAAAATTCCAATTTCAAGAAAGATTGAAATTTTGGTTACAAATTGAAATACATTAACTATTGTGCAACCACTACTCGATATGTTCAAAGAATCTTAGCAAATTAAATTCCAGGTAATCCATCTTTAGTTATGGTTACTCTGTAATAAAATATTTCCCCATGCTTTTCTACACAACTCAGTGAGTTATACAGCTTCCCTGATACACAATTTTCCACTTTTCTTGTCTCGGAGATGATTTCACTGCTTTGGCTAAACAAAGCTCAATTGAGCTGAGAAAAATTTAGTGTACATACATGTGCACTAGATTTGCAACTTAATTCAGCCGATTCTCTGCAACCGAATACCATCCTCATCTTACTCTTGGCTGCTTAGTCATCCAGCCACACCTCAAGTTATGGACAATGCTCTAGTATTTTAATTTATCCTTTGGTGCAAGCTGAAATGCACATGACCATCACTTGACATGCACAGCAATGTCGACAGACATATGGGGTGCAGTCAGAAGGAGGCTGCAGGAATGCTCTACTGATAACTAATTAAATGGATTTTCTTTGGTAAACCATGCTTAACTATTTTTTGAAATTATAAAAGCTCTTTGAATTTCCAGAGTTTCCCAAGAGTCCATGTCTCATCACCTGTATGGAGAAACTTTCCTAGGCTCCCCTTCGTTTTTGCTCAAACAAGGATACATGAATTTGCTTATATATCTGAGGAAAAAACAACTCCAGTTGGAATGGTATAACATTCCATGAATATAGAAATATAATGCTAAGCTAGTTTACAAGGTGCTGTTAAGCTTATCAATTTGACTACCGTAAAAAGACCAAGCAAATAAATATATCTGTTAATTCAGACTTAATATAGCCAAAATAATATCAAATTTTGTCCAATATTAAAAATATTTACTTTATGATCAATGGAGCGATAGGTATTTCAGAGGTTTTTGTAAGAAAAAAATTTATCACAACTATCACTTAAAGAAAAAAAATCTACTGGGAAAGGAAAACTTGCAGAAGTAGCAAAATCAGGAGTACAGGGAATGAGAAGAGAAGGTTAAACCCTTGCGGAAAAAGAACTTGAGTCACAAAAGCACACGTTTGTACAATGGATAGAGATAAAATAAACATTTTAAAAATGGCTTTGTTAATTGGTGGGAAGAGCCTATGAAGTTATTGCAGTGAATAACACACTTGGTTACAGAACATGGTGCAGTTGTGAAAAACCTAGGATGCTTGATTCATTTTAAAAACTTGCTTCATCTAATAGGTAGAAGGAATTATCAAAATTAAGCAAGATGAACAGCAAATTTACAAGCAATAGATTGAAACAGGTTATAAAAATAAGCCAGGATTATAAAATTGTTTTAATTCAATCTATAAGTGTTTCCAACCTCAGTTATTCCTTCACTCAAAGAGTACGAAAGAAAAGATTTTGTGGGATGGAACAAATAAATTTTGCCCAAAAGCTACATGAAAATTGGTCCAAATATGAAAAACACCTAAGTAAACTGTAAATTTTGAGTCAAAGCAAATGTAGTAAGACTCCCTAACCTACATTAGCCCAGAATCCCATTGTGAATAAGCTGCCATGAGACACTTTCTATTCTTCCTGTGCATCTCTGGTGGCTTCTGTCCCCCTTGGGATTCCAATATGTCACTGGCTGGTTATCAGGTGCCAAACCACCATAGTTGACACAACACTCATGCCCAACACAGGACTTCAAACCCAAGCAAAACCTTAAGGTTTGTAGGCAAATTCATTATCCACCTTACTAACCTGACCAGCAATGATTCCCTCCTAATGAAAGCCTCTTTGCCTAGTGCAATTCTTCCCTGAATGTCCATACTACTTCGACCAAACTGGTCAAAACACTACTGAGATATGTAAACTGTTCTACCTGCTCTATTTTTTGCCCTCCAATTTTAATGCTTAGCTTAGCCTTTTTCTCTCCGGTTAATCGCATAACCTTGGTTTTATTAATATTGATTCTCATCCCATATCTATCGGACTGAGTTTCCAATTCACTCAACAAAGCTTGCAACCCTTTGCCTGGCTGACAAATTAGAGCTTGGTCATCAGCAAACCTAACTGATTTTATGAATTCCCCTCCAACATTCATTCTTACCTCCAGTTCTTCTCATGCCTCTTAAATAATTTCCCCCACATATGAGGTTTGTTCAAAAAGTATCATGAATTTTGAATTTTCACGGGTTACATATATTCGATTTTCTTTTTTGTTGTGCCATTATGTCAGTACTTTCATGTCTCTTACTAATGCCGAAAAGTTCGGCGATTTTGAATGCTCAGTTAATTGTTGACAGCTGTTTTGCTTGGATGTGTTCTGGCTTGTCTTCAATTTTTGGCTGTTCCAAAACATGGATCAAATAATCTGTATCAAATTTTGTGTGAAAAACGAAATGAAGTGCGTGGGCACATTCCGGTAGTTGACTGTGTCATATGGAGAACCTACCTTGGACTGAAGCATTGTTTATTGGTGGTACAAAATGTTATCGCAGGGTTGAGAAGGTGTGAACGACAAAGAGTATACCATATGCCTGAGCAAATCAACAACAGATGAAAACATTGACCAAGTGAAGAAAATAGTATTGACCAATCGTCGAATCACCATTAGAGAAGTTGCTGATGACCTAAACATATCAATTGGCTAGGGCCATTTGATTTTTACCAATGATTTGGGCATGACACGGGTCACCGCGAAATTCGTAGGGAACTACGAGGAGATGAACAAGATCACAAAAAATGATTTTATAAAGTGCATAGAGGATTGGAAAAAACATTGGCACAAGTGTAAAATATCAAATGGGGATTACTTTGAAGGGATCTAAAAAGATATTCATGAATAAATACATAATTTTTGAAAAAACACAAAAGTTGTGGTATTTTTTAAACAGACCTCGTAAATGTTGAACACCACCGCTGACAATGGGCAACCCTGTCTTAAACCTCCACCTCACACAGCCCATCTGGACTCCCTGTTCCCCACTCGCACCTGAGCAGTCTGAGAAATGTCCAGGTTGCGGATTAGCCTCCTGTCCTTCCAATCTATTCCTATTTTCTGCAATATGCTCATTAGTTTTTTCCAATTCCCTCTATGAAATGCCTTTTCGAAATCCATGAAACAGGCAAATATGACCTGATTGCATTCCATATTCCTCTTCATTAATGATCTCATTACTACAATGACATCATTCGTACCTCTTCCCTTCCTTACCCAAGCTGATCATCCCCTACTCTCCATCCTTTGGTTGATGATTTTGAGAATAACTTTAGCTGTGTCGGAAATCAAACTTATTGTTCTTTAGTCCTCATATGATGTAGACTTCGCCTTTTCCAGAAACGGAACAAACACTGATCTCACAAAGTCTTCCGGCCAGATTCCTTCCTCATAGATGCTATGAATCAGTCCATATAGTCTCTTCCTACCACATTTTCCTTAACTTTTTATTAGTTCCGCAGGAATCTTGTCCACCCCATGGCCTTATTTAGTTTTATTTCCCTTAATGCCCTTTCTATCTCATTGTCTAGTATGCCTGGACCTAAGCTATCTTCCTCTACGTCATGTTCCTTTTACTTCTATGTCTAACTTTGTTGGTCGAAGTTCTTTACTATACAGTTCTTCTATATACTCCTTCCATCTCTCTTGAATCTTTCCTGGGTCAGCTATTACCTTACCTACCTTATCTCTAACTGTTAGCACAGATCTTCCCAAGTAGCAGTATTTTTTATGGGAGGTGACCGACAGCTAAGGTCATTTGCACCATTATGGATTGATAGGAAAGGAAGGGTGGAGAGAAACTTGGCGTCAGCATAAGCCTATTATTGTCAAGAGGCGCCAAGGGGTCCGCAATTTAACTTACCATCCAATGGACGTAGTACTACCTCAAAATGCTCTTTACAAAGCACCTCAAGTAGGGATCAGGATACTGCTGAAAAATATTTTTTGTCCCCAGGATTTGAACCAGGGCCCTGTCAGTGGGAAGCCTCTACGTTAGCCACCACACCATCCCGATCCCCCAGATCCTTCTGACTTCCCGAGAGTAATTTAACCTTCCTGTTCCACCAATTTTGGCTTTCTGCAAACTTTCAATATCCTCTGATTTTGTCTTCTACCATACATTTTTTGTTGCCCATCTCAATTTATTATTTTACCCACACACACTTATACACACACACATATATATACATATATATATATATATATATATATATATATATATATATATATATATATATATATATATATATACATATATACATATTTATACATATATATATACATATATATATATACATATATATATATACATATATATATATATACATATATATATATATACATATATATATATATACATATATATATATATATATATATATATATATATATATATATATATATATATATATATATATATATATAATATTACATATCATATGTAACTTAAATGTATCAATAGAGATAAAATTTAACCTAGTTAAATACAATTTAAATGAACCTATGTACACATGATGCTATTCATTTGGTATGCTACAGCCGTAATAAGAGGTAAAGTATTTCAAGGATTATAAGCTTCATGGGAGTGCTCCATCAGTTCACACATCACAAGGTTTGAATGAGTTATATAGTTCAAATTATTGAAAACTCAGCATATGGCACCCCAAAAAACTGAAATGGCAAATCATATTGAGAAAAAAGGTATCCCTATAAAACGAAAGATGTCAAGAGAAATTAGATAGAGTTACAACAGATATTTTAAGTTAATGGCGGTGTACCATACTGAAGACAAAGAATTGTGAGGCAGAGAGAAAATACAATTAACTGAGGCAGATGTAAAATGGTGAAAGCAAGAAAAAATGAAAATTAGTGATAACACTACAAAGAAATCATTTTGTAGACCCAAAGAAGGATAATTTCATAGTTTGCAAGGGTATGCTTCAAATTTTGCACACCTTTGAAGAGTGGACAGGAAACTGAACACTCGCA
This sequence comes from Hetaerina americana, assembly GCF_022747635.1. Lineage (NCBI taxonomy): Eukaryota > Metazoa > Arthropoda > Insecta > Odonata > Calopterygidae > Hetaerina > Hetaerina americana. The sequence goes on along the minus strand of NW_027286797.1, from coordinate 4,692,464 downwards.
TAATCATAAAACTGCAAGAGCAAAAATTAGCAGAAGAGCTAAACATTCTGCACCAAGAATTTAGTGCAAGTGATGGATGTTGTGTAGATACTATAAAATCTTGTAATTATGACCAACTGAGAGGCCTGAATATGTCATCTGACGAAACTCTAGCAATTTGTGGAATAAAAAGTCCTGGATGATGAACTTCACTTTGCAGAAAGCTACCCTCTAACTTAACCATGATAAGTAATAGATTTCCAGAGGCACATAATTGTGTCATGCATACCTACGTCCGAACAAAATAAATGTGGCACCCATTTACTTTGACATGCAGTTTAATTTCATGGTTAAGAAGAATGATCATAAAAACTACTTTGAATGTAAAATTGCTTCTTTACCATGATTGAGGCAACTGAATTGCCATTGCAGGCTATTTTAAAACAAAACAGTGCCTAGTAAATGTATTACTAAATGGAATAATTATTAATGTCAACACCAACTCATACATTGGCTAAGCACTGCGACGAAACGATGATCTGGGACTGTTTTGAGACAACGAGTATTTCTCAAGCTGGATACACTCAATCAACGCCTTACACAAGGAATTATGAAACTTTTCAAGGCATATATACCGACCTTGCAGCCATAAAATCAGAAAATATGATCTCAGAAATTTAGGTGCTGGATGCTCTAGTGAAGTTATTTAAAGATTACATTACAGCAATATGCTCCTAGCACATCTTGGTATCAACTCTAATGGGGAAAATAAAGAAGCTCAGTATAGCATTTCTGCTCATGGATTATTTTAGTATGATAAAAAATTGATCCCAACATCACATCCAGAAGAATCAAGAAATGCGGCACATCTAATTCAATGGATGGCACTGAAAACAGCTTATAGGAATTGGAATGAGAAATTCCAAGAAATGGCAGGAGATGTTACTACAGTAACTTTTAATGGAGTCATCCGCTAACTGTACATTACAATGCAACAATTCCAGAGTGTAATAATCATTCCCCTTGACCAGGATTCAAACCCAGATCCCTTGATGCCCGGCCCAGTACTTTGCCAGTTCAGCTACCAAGGCATCCTTTTCCAATCTGAGATTTCGGCTAAAGTACTTGGCTGGATATAGAGGAATCTAGGTTCGAATCCTGGTCAATGCGAATGATTATTACATACTTAAGTTGTTGCATCGTAATGCACATTTAGCAGATGACTCCACTAAAAGTTACTGTAGTAACATCTCCTGCCGTTTCTTGGAATTTGTTAAAGGCAAAACAACCTTAGTGTTCAAAGTTGGCTTTAACCTCGTGTACTCCCGTGCATCACGCACTACTACCAATGCCTGTTACATTTCTTGCACGGTGTTCAATCACCACATCGATTTCCTTTAAAGCCCCCATCATCTTGAATTGTAAGTTGGCCGGACATCGAGGGATCTGGGTTCAAATCTTGGTCAAGGCAAATAATTATAACGCTCGGAAATTGTTGAATTGTAATTGGAATGAGGTTCACAACAAGGTAAGATGGGAAGAATTAAGAAATATAGACAGGAAGTAAGAAGTAAGAAGCCAAATTACTTTTTGAGTCATCCTTTAAATGCCTAATTGGTTTAAATGCATACAAATTGAAGGGGGTGTAATCTTAAATTTAAGGCCATTTATACTTCAGGTCACTATGGTATGTTGTGGAACAAGTAAGAAATATTCATGTGTAAATAATAATTTGACTAATATGGATGTTTTTGTGTGATTCAGAATACAATGCACATTCTCCTACAGTTCCGCAAAATACTCCCAGGAAGAAAGTGGCTCAAATCCCATGGCAGGTGAATTTCCATCCCTAGGCTAGAGAATCGGCTGAACTCCACTGATCAACCAAAGGGAGTGAGCATCACTAAGGTAGGCAGCTAATTGGAATGAAGTATGACTTGTTAGAGGTAATTATATTTATACTTTGTTTTGACTCACAGCATCTGATGTCATTTGTAGTAAAATACTCTTGCTTCCAAACCTATTTGCTATAGTTTCCATGAGAAATCACTTTATAATTGATAATTTAAGTGTAAATCATCTATATTTCAGAATATACCCTTACTTTTGACTTAAAATACTCATTGAAAAATAAGGGAGTACTAAACTCATGCCCAAAAAAGTAAGAGATGAAAACTAATAATTCCAGCAGTAACTAAAGCTAATACTTAAATGTTCTCCATTGATTTCAATAATAATAACTTCACTACACATGTGAAAACTGCATTATTTTAGTTCACTCTCTATGGCGATTCCTGTATAAACATTGCATGAGTATGACATTTTTTGCTGAAATAGGAGGATAAAGCAGCAACATTGTATTCATCTTGTAATGTGATAATGCTCTATCATTGGATGTGCTTGTATATAGATGAACAGCATCATATACATGAGGGTAATTAATATAACTTTCAGTTGCTAATACTTTTGCATAATTTTATAGTTATTTATACAGGTGTTCCAAGGCATTATCAGAACTGTGAAATTTTCCAACAGATTTCCAATTTCAGCATTATTTCATGCGGTAATATAATATTTTTCCCTTAGGAAGTTTCAGCATTTCATCCTCCCAATTAGTAAAACATCAGACTTTTAAATCAACCAATTGAGATGGTTAATTTTTGAGAACATTACACCTGGAAAACAAAGCAGTTACTAATTTTATGAAGTGTGGTAATTTCTTTAAACTGGCAACCTCTTAAGAATATTAAGTGTGAGGTCTGTAATGTAATCTGGTCCTTCATAAAACTGAAGTTTCAGAAATGATGGGGCTATATTAAATGAAAACAAACAAATACTGTCATGATTTATAGATTGTTTTTCCCTCAAATTAGTCCTAAAATTGCTGAGCTCGCAATAATTTTCCAAATACCATTATTTGAAGTACTTGCTGAAAACAACTTGAAGGGGAATTTTTCAAAGTTATCACTTTGGAAGAAATCAAAAAAACAAATACTTACAATACCTATTCAAAAATGTCAGTGTCAGGTTATAGGAGGGAGAATGTAAGGCAAATGAGGAAGGGGCAGGAATAGGATAAGGATGTTGGGCAGAATGAAGGGAGGACGGAAGTACACGGGGGAGAGGGGTTGATGTAGAGGATGTTCGATTGTGTTTTTATTGATAGAAAACATATTTTGTAATTAAACATAAGTATGCACTCCCATTGAACAAGGGAACGATATTAAATGATGGACCAAGTTCTTTTGCTCTGTACATCTTCCAAAATGTGGATCTGAATGAGAACTTCTTGACATCCTGAACATACATAAATGATTCAATTCTGCAAATATTTTGCCACTTTCAGTGGTACATACACTTAGTGGCAGGAAAAAACCTCTCTCAATGATTAATTTTTAGAATGAAAATTTAATTTAAAATGTTACCTTTTCAAAATCAATATTAGATTTATAGTAGCTTGAATGACATTTCCTAGACAAGCTTTGAGCCATCGGGTGCATCCACTGAGTGGCAGGATGGAGGGTCAACTTCGGGATATAGAGGTTAGCCGGAAAATAAGTGCACTAGACAAACAAACAGGGGATCGAGATGGTGCGGGGGCTAACGTACTGGCTTCCCACCCTGAGGGCGCGGGTTCAAATCCCGGCGGTGTTGAATATTTTTCAGAGGTATCTCGATCCCTACTTGAGGTGCTTTGTGGAGGGCACTTTGAGTGAGTACGCCGTCCGTCGGATGGGACGTTAAGCCGCGGACCCCTTGGCGCCTTTCGTAAAGAGTAGGCTAATGCCGACGCCGGGTTTCTCTCCACCCTTCATCCTTTCCTGTCCTTCCCCTATGGCGCAAATGACCTTAGCTGTCGGTCGCCTCCCCTCAAAACTACTACTACCAAACAAACAGCCATGAACAAATTTAGTGGTGCTACAGGGAGGACGCAGAAGACCATCTTTTGGTAGGATGGCCTAAATATTCTAGAGAAGTCTATGAAGGTGCCTTGAATTGGCACATGACTACAACAGGTCACATTTTACCCAGAGAAGGAGGAAGCAGAGCTCCTTTAAACGTGTGAAGGTAGAGCCCACAGTGTGGGTACAGCAACACTCATCTCACAGCAGGTGTGGTCACCGTTGTTTTAATTACTGCAGCACTCTAGGGTTGAAAAGACTGGGAAACCAACACATTACCATCCCAAATAGTAGCAGCCCCACACTTCACTTTGATTGAATCATAACGCAGAAATGAGCTATATATTCTCCTCAAGAGGAATCCTCTCGAGCACAATATTCCCATTTATAAACTAGTCTCCCATTGAGATCTTAGCACCGTGGGGAATGCTCCAGAGAGTACATCAGTCTAATGCGTCAAACAATTTAGGATTGGAACTAGGAATGCCCAGTCACTCTGGGCGTGTGGAAGGTAAAAGGAAGTGAACTTAGAGATGCATAGAATGGGCTTACATATATTAGATGTATGTGTAGGCGTCTGACGATATCTTTGAAGTAATTAAAATATGAAAAGAGAAAAATCAAATTATACTTGGAAACTGAAATGCAATTATTGGAGAAAGCCAGCAAGGCAATATACTAGGAAATTTGGAGTAGGGAATCAAACTGCAAAAGGAGAAAAGCTTTCGAAGTTTTGCAAACAATAACAATTGGTTGTGGCAAACACAAACTTTCTGAACCACCCACAAAAATTATATGCATGTGTGAGAAGGCAGTATATATGCGTATGCAGGAGGTGTAAGAAGATACCAAATGGATTACATACTTGTGAATTAGGGATTTAGGAATAATAAGAAGGCTGCATAAGTTATATATGCTTATACAGGGACATAAGCTGACAATCTCCAAAATTTAACACCAAAGAAGAGTCATCTAAAATGTATGGACCTAAAGAAGACAATGAAGACTGAATGATGGTTAACCAGATTGAAGGAAGCTGAGGTTGGATTTCCAAAGGAAATTGGAAAAGAAAATCGAAAAATGTGAGAACATAGGATTGATTGAAGATATATGGACAGAGAATGGACTCTAGATTTTTAGTAGCTGCAAAGAAGAAACTGTAGACTGAAGGAAACCTATGAGAAGGAAATCATGGATCACAGATGAAATACTGGGTCTAATTGAAGAGAGAAAGGAGCATAAAAATTCAGGACCAACAAAAAGAGGGCAGATGTGCTACAAAAAGTGAAGGACTGAAATTGCCTGAAGAGCATTAAGAACCAGGGGAGAATGAATGAAGACCCTGAGCAAAGAAGTTCAGCACCACCATGTCCAGAGAGAGGTTAATGCATGTAGAACAAACATCATTGCCGTTTGGCATAGATATGGTGCGATTCTCACTGAAGATGAAGACAAACTCTTGAATCTTTATGAGAGAACAGAAATGCACGCTATAATGCTGGAATAATTTCGACAATGATGAGAATGGATACTAAGTCCTTAGTTCTCCATTTGATCCTCAGAGTGCTCAACTTTGATTATACCCTTGCAACTGATGCACCATTCAGAAAAAAATAAAAAGGCTCAAGTATGTGAATACTTCAGAAAAATCAGCCTGAATACCCATGCATCCATGACTATGATAAGAATGATCTACCCAAGAACACAGTAGAAAGTGCAAGACTATTTACATGAGCATCGGATTGGATTCAGAGGAACAAAAGGAGCTATTCTTGTCCTTGGATTCACTGCGTAGAAGTGAACAAGGATAAAGATAAATCACGAGAATCATATTGCATTGGTTGATCTACAGAAGGCTTTTGACAATGTGCACTCACAAATGATGCTGCAGGCCCTACAGAAAACTGGAATTAACTACATTGACAAGAGATAGATGATCACTGTACAGAGAGAAGTCCAAAGTGATTAGATATGGTGAAAGCAAGGAAAAAGCAACATTAAAGAAAGGAGAAAGATGGAGAAGGCACTTAAAAAAATTAAATAAAAGAGGAAGTGTACATATTCAAGGAAAAAGAATATGCATGCTTTGATTTTCAGGTGATAAAGCTATACATGCAGAGAAGAGAGACAAGGATAGTAGCAAATATGGAACAGGGGATGAAAAAATACAACCTCTACATAACAACAAGTTTAGAAATAAGGACACAGTCGGCAGTTGAAATAGTAGCAATAATTGAACATTTTTAATGTTGTGAGATTGAGACTAGATAGTCCCATATTCCCCCTAATCCTTAAATAGGGAAGAAAGTTTTCAAGGAGCCCAGGGAAGGACACATTAGAACAAGTGGAAGGGTTCGGATATTTAGGCAGCAGGACCAGTGATGGAAGAAGCAAGTGGGATGGAGTAAGCATACAGAAATGGCGAAGACGGCTTTCCATCAGAAGCAACAACTAATGGCAAACAGTTCTAGTACACACATCAGGAAGCAATACTTGATGAGTTATACATGGAGTCCACCTTTCAATGGACGTGAGACTTATACCAAGGGGGTAGCTGGGAAAAGAAGATTCGTGAAAATAGAAATGTGTTTCCACAAAAGAATGCCAACAATAAAATGGATAGAGAGAGAAACATATGAAAAAGTCTTGGAAAATTGGGTTGAAGAGAGATGCCTAGGGAGATGACTTTAAAGACTCATACATTGGTCATCCTGGAGAAAGATTATATTTAAAATAAATAAGGAAGGGGAGTATAACAGAGGAATGGATAATATGAACTATGAGTGTAATGAAAATTTTTGTTGCCAGGAGTTATGATTGAATGATGAGATTGGTAGGAAACAGTAACAGTTTGGAGAGCTGGCAAAAAACCAATCCTTGATTCGATAACTCAAGATGATGTTAAATGATATTTTCTCTTTCCAATCACCTTTCGTCTTCCCTTTACTTCAATAAGATTGTTCATATAAGTCCTTCCCGTTAATTTGCTACACATAAATCTCCTTCATCACAAGCTGTAGAGAATGAGACAATTCCATTTCATTTAAGTTTCCCTCAACAAACTAACGACCAATTAGGGGTCATATACGTAACTCAATATTTATAATAGAGAAAATTATCGCATTAATCATTTCAACAGGCTTGGGTCTGAAATAAGAGTGGTGTATTTTCACTTGAGTCCATCATGTGTCAAAGGAGTAATTTCCAAAATTGTACAGTAACTGATTTTTCATACCCAGTAAAATATTTCTGGTCAAATAATTAGAATGATTAGGTACTCTCTAGATGATCAGTTGGGCATGTCCCTCTGAATTGGGGCAATTTTCTTGAACACTTATTAATACTTGTCTTGAAATACATTTCGAAAGTACAAATCCCTAGTACTCATTTATTATATGTTCCAGGTTGTCATTTTGACACTATTATTTGGATAAAAACTCACACACACATTACAACCTAGAATATTATTTTTAAAGGTAAAAAAATACAATAGAAAAAATATCGATATCAAGTATGAGGAAGAACATTTCATGAGCGATTAACAATCTGCAAAGTCAGTTGAGAACACAATTAACATGAAGGTCATGAGTATTAAAACGCACTTGTTTTGGTTCCGAGCAAATGATATGAGCCCAATTGTTGGTTAAAAAAGTGAGCATAGATCTAAATTAATACCAATTCCTACAGCTTGTGACACTGACGAATCGGGTGGAAAGGGCAACAACTTCTTTACTTGTGCCACTTGAGGTTTCTCAGGCAGATCTGCTACCTGAAGAATCACAGTTTGGGTAAGGATTTCCAAAGGCACCAGGAATCAAACTCTGATCCTCCAGTCAGTATCAAAGTGCTCTAACAACTAGACTGCTATATCCACTATTGTAGCAGGCTCAATATCACTGTGCTTTGTTACATGTGTACCAAGTTATAAAGTGCATGCAGTAATTGCCTCTCTCATGTGCGATTAAGGGTTGGGACACTTGGGCACATACTGGTTACACCTGCCCCTGACCAACTATGAGCCACACACATGGCAATGCTTGACTGTTGTATCAATACTGAACCTTTGAAGAGCTTAAATCGAAGTTGGTGACCGTTCAACATTTATTGGTTAATGTGTGGTAGTTCATACTCACTTTGATGTCGTATCACCTATCAATTACTACATTAGCAAACTTTTAGAAATAAAATGATAATCATGGCATGGATTAAACTTACTAAGATTTGTTTATGGTTAATTTGAGGGAAAATATTGTGAATTGACAATCTATGATCGACATATTTTGTTGAAAGTAAGACACAGAACTAACACAGGCAATATAAATATTTATGCAATCATGAAAAGTTATGAGGGGCACCCTCATAATTCAACAGTAAAGTTCACCAAGCTCTAACCACTTTCAACATTTAAAATGTAACAAAAAATGGCATACATTACTTATGGTAAATATTTTATTATCCATGCTAACGGATGCATAATGATGGACAGATAAAGGGAAAATATGGATGCCAAAATATTCGGAAAATATGGTCATGACATTATTATTATTAGGTAATCAACCGGTTATGGTAGGTTTTTGGATGGACATAATTACTAATTAAATAATTTGTGACCCCTAGCGAAAACACAACAACCTACTCTACATCAGGTCCCTCTTCATCTCTGAGTACTTTCTTCCTCCCTTCATCCCGTCCAACATCCCTATCCTGTTCCTTCCCTTTCCTTGTTTGCCCAACATTCTCCCCTCTATCACAGTCCTCAACATCCTAATGCTGGTCAATACTCCCTTCATCCACTTTTCCTGCCCCCATAGGATTGCTCCCAACAAACCCCTCTCTTAGCTCACCATACCAAGTACTTCCTCATTTGTTTCCTTCTCTGCCCATTTCACCTTCTCCATTCTTCTCCACACCCACATTTCAAAAGCCTCCAATCTACGTCTATCCTCCTGCTTCAATGACCACGCTTCCGTGCTGTACACAGCTACGCTCCATATTAAAATTTTTACGAGTCTTTTCTTAACATCCTTACTCAGCGTACCTGTCATCAACTCCCTCCTCCTTGAGAAAGCCTCTTTGTCTAGCGCAATTCTTCTCCTTACGTCCCTTTTACTTTGACTGTGTTGGTCCAAAACACTTCCGAGATATGTAAACTGTTCTACCTGCTCTAGTTTTTGCCCTCCTATTTTAATAAAATTTGTTGTCTCAGGCGTAACTTTGTGGAATTTGCATAACATATTGAAATGTAATGAAATAATTGACTTTGCATTTCCACACACTTTATTTAAAAAACACGACCCAGGTTTCGACGTTGAACGTCATCATCAGGTGGTCCTCATAGAAGCACGCTGGCTATGAATACCTTCTGATCATAGGAGGGGGGGGTTGGTCAGAGAGGGAGGTTGGAGGGGTAAAAAGGTTACAATGTAGCTGGGAAGATGAGAGAATTACATTTTTGATTTAGAAGGGTGGTAGGTCTAGGAGTGGGGAGTGGGAGGGATACAAAATTTCGTTGGCAAGATCATCTTTCCAACGGACACATTTCAAAATTTCTAACTGCTCCAAAGCATCGAGCCTTTGACCTTTTCCTTCAAAATGAATAATTTTTGTCACAAAGTCACTTTTGTGGTCACTTTCGATGAGGCGCTTTGCAAAGAGGGATGTTATGTTCTTATTTTTTACACATGTTTGGTGTTCTTTAATCCTTTCGGGCTTTCCCTATATGTTTCCCTGAATTTCCTCGACCTATCCATTTCTAAATACAAAGACGGGTTACAGTATTCCATTTTTAGGAAAGAAATGTATACAGACCAATTAATTAATTCCTCTTCAAGGCATTGCTTCACCAAAAAGCTTTCGGCATTTCATGCAATGATCCACCGTTTAACCGCTATCCCTGTCAAAATTCAATGTAAATAAGGAACTTAATGTAATTAAAACATTAGCAGTAAACAATGGTTATTCAAAAGATCTAATAAATAAACTTTACCGGAATAAACTTACAAAAATAGCCTTAAGCCACATTTACAACCCCGAACATTTAAAAGATCCCACTGCCAAATGGCGGAGAATACTATATCTTGGGACTATTTCTCAAAAAGTATTTAAAAGTTTTCCTAAAGAAAAAATTAAATGTGCCTTTTACAGTGGTTCATGCCTTAAGAACCTGATCTCTCACACTAAAGAAAAAATCCCCAAAAACGAGAGGAGTGGAGTGTATGAGTTGAAGTGCTCAGATTGTAGCACTAAGTATATTGGGAAAACAGGACGGAAATTTAAAGAAAGGATTAAAGAACACCAAACATGTGTAAAAAATAAGAACATAATATCCCTCTTTGCAAAGCACCTCATCGAAAGTGACCACAACAGTGACTTTGTGACAAAAATTATTCATTTTGAAGAAAAAGGTCAAAGGCTTGATGCTTTGGAGCAGTTAGAAATTTTGAAATGTGTCCGTTGGAAAGATGATCTTGCCAACGAAATTTTGTATCCCTCCCACTCCCCACTCCTAGGCCTACCACCCTTCTAAATCAAAAATGTAATTCTCTCAATAGTTTCAGCCTCAACTTTGTGGAAGTTCATTTTAATAAATGAAAAAGAAAAACTTTGTTCCAATCCACCACATTATTTCAGGTGCGACTAGTTTCGACGCTACGGCGTCATCCTCAGGTACAAAGTTTAAAGACACAATCATTGTATATATACCCTCTTCAAGAAAGGAGGGGGGAGTTGTGGAAAGAGGGGGCGGGGAGGGGAGTACAGGAGTAGGTACGAAGGAATGTGGGGGAGGGTAGGAAAAACCCGGAAAAGCATTAGTGAGCGGGGGGGGTTTGGAAGGTGGGTTAAGAAAGGGTATAAAATTTCGTTGGTTGGTATGGGTTGGGTCAATGGCTAATGGGGGTAATGGAAGCAGTCAATGTGGCAAAGAAAGTTTTATCAAATACAGTGACGGACACAAACGTCGTCAGTGACCTAGTGACCCTTACCAAAGTGTGTGCGGAGCAAAACTATTTTAAATTTAATGGTGATTATTTTAGACAAACAGAAGGTCTAGTCATGGGGTCACCTTTGTCACCGCTCCTAGCCGACCTTTTCATGGACGAGTTCGAACAAAAATTGTTTATGAATAGTTCAGTTAACACAAAAAACATTTACTTCTGGGTCCGCTACGTGGATGACATCTTTGCAATATGGACTGGCACTGAAAGACAACTGCACAACTTTTTTGGGTTTTAAATTCTCAGTGTAAAAATATCAAGTTTACGTGTGAAAAAGAAAATGAAGGAAAACTAAGTTTTCTGGACGTTACAGTGACTAAAAGGGAAAAAGGATTTGAGTTTCAATTATATCGCAAAACCATCACTACAGACCATGTAATTCCTGCTGACTCCCGCCATCATATATCCCAAAAGTTATCCACATTCCACTTCCTACTGAATAGACTACTTAATATTCCCCTCTCGATAGGAAAATTTAACGAGGAATTGGTGACAATCAAATCTATAGCAACTACAAATGGCTACAGTGAAAAAATGGTGGACAAAATGCTTGGCAAGAAACGCTCCATAAGAGCCCAACGGCTACTTTACAATTCAGGGAAAACTATTAAGGAAAAACTTAAGTGGGTTAAATTGCCTTATTATGGTGTCCCGTCCGAAAAAATTAGCAAATTGTTCCCGAAAGACAAATTCAGAATTGCTTTCTACAACAAACAAAATTTAAAAATGTTCTTAAATAAAACTAAAGATAAAGTTGAGCCACTGAAAAATCGTAGGATATATGAAATGGTTTGCGGGGATTGCAGTGCGAGGTACATCGAGCAGAGTGGTCGAGCGGTGCGGACAAGAGCGGAGGAACACAAGAGGTGCTACAAGAAGTGCAACCTTGCCCAATCCCACTTTGCCAAACACCTGTGGGAGGAAAATCACACCAGTGATTTCATCCCCAAAATTCTACATCGTGAAGAAAAAGGGAGGAGGATGGACAAGAAGGAAGAGTTGGAGATCCGGAGAACAATGAAGAAACATCATTTACTAAATGACATTCTGTTTGAGAACGTATCACCTCTCCTGGAAGCCTCCCTAGCAATAACAGAAAAAACAGAACCTCTAATCCCTTCCCCCTAACTCCCATTGGCTCCTAACCCGTACCTTTACCCCCATTAGCCATTGACCCAACCCATACCGACCAACGAAATTTTTCCCCTTTCTTAACCCACCTTCCAATCCCCCCCCCGCTCACTAACGCTTTTCCTTGTTTTTCCTACCCTCTCCAACATTCCTTCGTACCTACTCCCGTACTCCCCTCCCTGCCCCCTCTTCCCACAACTCCCCCATCCTTTCTGGAAGAGGGTATATATACAATGATTGTGTCTTTAAACTTTGTACCTGAGGATGACGCCGTAGCGTCGAAACTAGTCGCACCTGAAATAATGTGGTGGATTGGAACAAAGTTTTTCTTTTTCATTTATGTAATTCTCTTTTCTTCCCAGCTACATTGTCACCTTTTTACCCCTCCAACCTCCCTCTCTGACCAACCCCCCCTCCTATGATCAGAAGGTATACATAGCCAGCGTGCTTCTATGAGGACCACCTGATGATGACGTTCAACGTCGAAACCTTGGTCGTGTTTTTTAAATAAATTGTGTGGAATTACAAAGTCAATTATTTCATTACATTTCCTATTTTAATGTTTAGCTTAGCCTTTTTCTTTCTAGAAAATCGCATAACCTTTGTTTTATTAATATTGATTCTCATCCCACACCTGTCGCACTGAATTTCCAATTCACTCAGCAATGTTTGCAACACTGTTGCAACAATGTTGCATTGTTTGCAACAATGTCTGGCTGACTGACAAACTAAAGCTCGGTCATCAGCAAACCTAACTGATTTTACGAAATCCCCACCCACTTTCATTCCTACCCCCAGCTCTTCCCATGCCTCTTCAATAATTTCCTCTGCATACAGGTTGAACAGCAATGGTGACAACAGGCAACCCTGCCTTACACCTCTTCCTAACACTGCCCATCATGACTCCCCGTTCCCCACTCGCACTTGAGCAGTCTTGAGACATGTACAGGTTGCAGATTAGCCTAATCTCCATCCAATCTATTCCCATTTTCTTCAATATACTTATTAGTTTTTCCCGGTTCATTCTATCAAATGCTTTTTCGAAATCTATGAAACAGGCAAATACCTCCTGGTTGTGTTCTATATTCCTCTCGATTAATAATCTCATTACTGCAATGGCATCACGCGTACCTCTCCCCTTCCTAAACCCAAACTGATCATCCCCTAAGTAATAATTTGCCCTACTCTCTATCCTTTTGCTTATGATCCTGAGAACAACTTTAGCTGCGTGGGATATCAAACTTATTGTCCTGTAGTCCTCACATGATGTAACCTTTAACTTTTTTGGAATAGGATTAACACTGATCTCACAAAGTCTTCCGGCCAGATTCCTTCCGCGTAGATTCTACGAATGAGCCCATATAGCCTCTTCCTCCCACATTTTCCTAAACATATCAATAGTTCCGCGGGAATGTTATCCACCCCCACGGCCTTATTTAGTTTTGATTCCCTTAATGCCCTTTCTATCTCATTGTCTAGTATGCCTGGACCTAAGCTATCTTCCTCTACGTCATATTCTTTTTCAATGTCTAACTTTGTTGGTCTGAGTTCTTTACTATACAGTTCTTCTATATACTCCTTCCATCTCTCTTGAATCTTTCCTGTGTCAGCTATTACCTTACCCACCTTATCTCTAACTGTTAGCATAGATCCCCCTTTCTTACTTCCCGGCAGTGATTTAACCCATCTGTATTACGCACCAATTTCAGCCTTCCTCTGCAGACTTTCCATATCCTCGCACTGCATCTTCCACCATGCTTCTTTTGCTTTATTTGTTGCCCACCTCAATTTATTGTTTAATTCATTGTACTTCATTTTGCCTAATTCTGTATTTACATTCTTCCATTTTTGCTGCTCATCCATCTTTGTAATTATCTCATCTGTGATCCATGGTTTCCTAGTCCTTTTAGCGTTAACGGTTCCAATAGCGTCTTTTGCGGCTTTAGACAACCCTTTCTTGATACTTTCCCATTTTTCTTCGATAGTACTTAGCTCTTCACCATCCTCCATGATTTCCTCTACGGCCTTTTCGTACTCCTTCCTTTCCAAACCATTTAATGCTTCTACATTCCATTTCATAACCCGCTGCCCCTGCCTTATATTTTTGAAACGGGCGCTACATTTCATAACAACTAAATTGTGGTCAGAGTCCGCATCCGCTCCCGGGAAGCTGTGCGAATTTATCACACTGTTCTTAAACCTGTGTCTAACCAGGATATAATCTAGCTGATACCTTTCTGAGTCACCTGGCATTTTCCATGTATACCTGCGTCTTTTGTGGTGTCTAAACCAAGTGTTGGTGATGACTAACCCGTCTCCTGCAGAACTCAACTGCTTTCTCCCAGCGGTCATTCCTCGTGCCTACACCGTAGTCCCACACCTCATCACCATCTCTTCCTTTGCCTACTGTTGCATTCTTATCCCCCATCACTATCAAATGTTTCCCTGCAGGAACACATGCGATTATGTCCTCTGAGCGTATATCCTATCGACCTCTTCTTCCTTATGGTTGCTCGGTGGCATGTATACCTGAATAATAACCAAGTTCGTCGTTTCTGCTTTTATCTCTACTAGTAATAATCTATCTGTTACTTGCTCTATGTTGACTATGCTTCTCCCTACCTCTTCATTTAATACTATGGCAACCCCTCGTTGGCTCTCGTCCCCGCCGCTGTATATTATTCTATACTTATCGCTCCAGTAATCCCCGCTATCCTTCCATCTCACCTCGCATAGACCTAAAATATCTCTATTTCCCATTTGCATCTCTCGCTTAACATTCTCCAATTTCCCTGTCCTCATCATTGTCCTAACATTCCATGCTCCTATACTAACTAATTTGGTCTTCTTCTCCTGCGTCTTCTGTCCTGCTGCTGCTGTTATTCCCTTGCAAGGGTTTCGTGGGATGACGACCGCGGAAGCCTTGCCTCCCCCGCTGCTGGGCACGACACACGGCCAATTGGGCCAAGCCCCGTAGTTGCCAGGACGCAAAATCTCTGCATTGTCCATCATATTTTTCTTGGGAATGATAATTGAGGTGGTTTCCCGTTGCCTTCCTCAATAGTGTTTTTAACGTGACACCATCACTTACTGGCCGCCCCACTGGGGTCAGACGCCATTGCAGCCGCCTCACTGAGGAGCAGACGCTGCGTTGATTACCTTTCGTCTGGCTCCTAACCTTCGACCTATCTGGCATGGGTGACCCTACCAGGAGCCATTATTATTACTCCTGCCAGAACAGCTCTAGGGGTCATCGGAACTCACAAGCCCTTCCATCACGACAAGGTTGTAGTCCGGGGAGGGGGTCATTATATACATGGATTAAATTGACATGAACAAAATAGTTTTTAAAACAAGTGACACGGATTAGAATAAATGAACTCTCCTCAATTTGAGTTCTTTTGTAATGCAAAGTGCCATTTTTTCCATTTTTCAGCCACTTTTAAAAGGGTAGAAATATAGTTTTGGAAGAAAGCAATTATCATCAGGAGAATAACAGAACATATTGTCTGAAAACTAAATCCATTATGCAGCCAGGACGAACAAAAAAAAAATTAAGGAAGAATAGAGAAAAAGATCGCTGGTACAGATTCATATTCGTCACATGATACCAATTAAAATAATGCAGTGTTGGTGATTAATGACTTATTTGTTGCATAGTAAAACTATTTATTTGCTCCCCTTTAAGGAGATTGTGGAATTCTCAGAGCTAATAAATACAAGGGAAACAAACAGGAGAGTATGGACAATATAGAAATGTTTTAATTTAAACATTAAACACTGTCAAGAACTCATGATTTTGGAATCAAAATAGTCTTTCAAACTTGAGTGAATAAATATATCTAAGATTCAAAGCATTCAATTATCTTTAAAATTGTAATTTTATCGACAATTTTGAAGTATTGGGAAGAGAATAGCATGCATAATCCACAAAACCGATAATCCGCACACAGATAATCATGAGTTTACTGCACTTCCAACAAATGATGGACCCATAACAGGTATCACCAAGGAGACTGCATCAGAAAGCAGAATAATTAGAGCTACTTTACTTCCAAATCAATATCAGCTCTGCAGTTGTTGCTACCCATTTTCCATTGATATGGAAAATTCTCAAAAATTTTCTACTCTCAGCCTGTTTGCCCCAAACATTTCTGGCTCACTGAGATAAAGATACATCTTTCTAACCAATGTGAAATTTGAGTTAAAGATATGATCTACGTTATGTTTTTTGACTGTGTTCTCCTTAGCCCTTTTACTTGAACAGCACTTTCTCATTCCCAACTAATCATTTTTAGGTTATAGCCAGGTGGCCATAAAAATCCAAGAACAAAATTCCAAGACATTTCCAGTTTTCAGACAAAATCTGGCAATATTGCCCGATTGTTTTATTATTAACTCAAAATAAATATAAGCTCATAAAAATGTAATATAATGTTGTCTCTTATATAGCCTAGTTTCTACGAGTAACCAAGCGCATTTAAAGAAGTTGAACTTTTGTACTGCAAAAAGTTTCTCCCGATGACTCCCAATATAGCCATAGCAAGCAGTGTCATTGCCTCTTGGGTTTTTTGAGCCTGATGCTGCTCAGCTGCAAGCTTTGCTTTCAAATTTTGCCAAAGGAATCCAACCAGGAATGGGCTATTTGTGAGGGAAGATCACTCAGTGGCAGGACTGCCATTATGGCTAATTTACTGGTGCAAATAAGCAAATGCATGTCTCCAAACTTGAACAAACAATCCAGGATATTTGTGGGCTTTCTAGACATTTCCAAAACCCAGGGCATTTCAAGGTTTTCCAGGCACAAGCCTACCAAACACAAACATTTATGTATTGATGGATGATGGCTGTAACACATTGGAAATATTGCCATTTCAGACCAAAACCTCACTCCATGCTTTGGTGTACATATTCCACCATATGATAAATTTCTGCATGGTGAGCTATGGAAAGATAAAGTTAAAGAAGATAGAAGTGGATTCTGGCTTAATTTGCCAAACATTTGAAGAGGAGGCAGTGGAATCAAATAGATACAAGATTATAAGTTGAGGTGGGAAGAGAGAGATACTGAAGAACACCAAGGGAGGGACTAGGATCAAACAAGGTAATGAGTGTCTAATTGGAATAACGTAGTAGATCTTGAAAGAAGAATATTCTTTATTTAATGAGATGAGGTCATAATGAAAAACAAAAAATGTTAACTTATCAGATCAGGGGGCAATGCATTGAAAGGTGAATAGAATTGATAAATCTAAGATACATAAAAAATTTGTAGTATATACAACATTTTAAGGATGTGCCAGGACAAGACTGGAACACAGAAAAAAATGAAACAGCTTTAAAAGCAGCATATTTTGGCTGCTGGCAATCACCGAGGCGAGAAGAGACTGATCACTACATTTGGTGGAAATAATGGGTCACAGAGAAGGGAAGGGTCATGAGGGTGGGAGGGGAAGGAATGGAAACAAGGGTTTGGGAATCCCCCCCCACCCACACTACCCCATTGAGGAGGCCTGAGGAGCCCCAGGTGAGGAGTAGGGTAAGGCAAGAAAAAATGGAGGTAAATGGGATGCCTCTCCTTGGTAATAGGACCCAAGTAGACCTTACTATTATATCCCTCAATTCCATCGGTTACAATTGCTTCACTTAATCCACCTCTATGACCAAGCTCCTGCTTACTTCTCTTCCAATTTGTGTGAAACCTTCACCTTTGGAGCATACATTCCTAAATCAAAAATAGTATGCCTGAATTCCCCGGGGATCGGGATGGTGCAGTGGCTAATGCAAAGGCTTCCCACTGACAGGACTCGGGTTCAAATCCTGGAGACAACAAATACTTTCACAGGTACCTCCATCCCTACTTGAGGTGCTTTGTGGTGAGCACTTTGAGCGAGTACGACATCCGTTGGATGGGACATTGAACTGCGGACCCCTTGGTACCTTTCAACAAGAGTAGGCTGCTGCTGATGCCGGGTTTCTCTCCACCCTTCCTTTCCCATCCACCCCTAATGGTGCAAATGACCTTAGCTGTCAGTCACCTTCCATAAAAACTACTACTGCATTCCCAGAATGAATCCAATGCATCAACATGAAAATCAAAGCCTGCCCATGAAACACATCCAGTAACAGAGGTAATTCAGATAAATTATCACTCTTCTAAAGAAAAGAAAACAATACTAATACAATTAAAACCAAAAGAAGACTTCAGAACAAAATGAGAATTATTTGGACCACACTGCCTTAGTGACAGAAAATGATGAACATCTGGAAATCTCCCAAGAACTCTTTAAAATTTACCAGAGGAAAATGTACATTGAAAATAATTGACATCAAAATTTGAAATGAAAATGAAATATACCGTAGACAGAGAAGGAACGGCTGATATGAGACTAGAAGGAGACAAGCTGACCAGACACAATCCGTCACCTTGGAAGCATTATTATGCCCAATAGGAAAATCAAACAAAAAGCCAAAGCCAGGATAGCTCCATCCACTGAAGTAGGCATTAAAATTTTCAGACATTAAAAGTAAGATGTAAGGGAATCAGCACATGCATGGAGAAACATTCTGCAAGCATCTATGTAGTGAGAATGACACTGAACCAGAAAGTTGGACCCACTAGAAAACTACTAAAAGAATTCATTTTTGAAATGCAGAGCAGATGTCACAGGCTAAATTGGCATGTCTAAACACCTTGGACATCGCAAGCAATAAAGACATTCTGGATGGTGACGTATCAGCAAACAAAGCAAATGGAAGAAAGAGGCTAGTAGGACACATGTCAAGGGATTCTGATGGGTGTATAAACCTGACTGATGAAAGGATGGAGGCTTAAAGAAATAGAGGAAGAGACCTATTGAATGAGATTTCTGGATGACATTACACAGGACATTCCTCCATGGGAATGAAAGAATTATGGATTCAACAGAGAACCTCTTATGAGGTGATACCATATGCTATTCACAAACTATTCCAACTGATAAAATAGGAAAAGAGGCCACCAAAGAGACAAATTATATTCTACAATGATTAATCACCAATCATTTTCTTACACATGTAAGCATACTTAAAAATTATTCTATGGCATTAAAACCTTTCAAAAAACTGCAGAAGAGATTATTGAATCATTTCTACAGTCACTGCAAGGGAAATAATAATTTAATGATCTACAAATGCAAGTTATATTTCATATGAAAAACATTTGAACCATATACGTAAACTTGGCTCTTCAAATGCTCAAACTTATTAAAAAATAAGTAAACAGAAAATATAAATAATTAGATAAAAAACCAGGTAAAAAATTTTAGTATGCATTTTTATAATCACCCTCAGGTGATTTTAAAGACTTTTTGAAAAGAAAAAAAAGAGCATCTTATATTGTGTTACCCAGGCTGCTGTTGCATAGTATTGCCATATTTAAGCATGAGCGGCCAATAAATGTTCTGTATCATGAAAGCAATGATGATTCAGAATACATTCTAAGACCTACAGTGATGCATTTGACAGAACACAGCATAAAATGATGACACCACCAGGCATAACAATTTCTTTAAATCCTCATTTTGACATGAATTACATGAAAGTATTTTAGCATTTTTGGAAGAATAGGCCCATTCATATAATCAGTAATTTGTTTTTAAGTATTTAGTTAAGTCTAAGAGTGAATTTAGAACAAGCTAAGTCCATATATGTGTGCGAATGGTTTCTGAGCAAGCAAATTATGTCATTGAGATCAGCAGATGGGTGTTCCCAAGGTCAATCTTGTAAATTCTTCATTCAGAAATGACTTTAACATAGTAGTCTATCAGTATTTTCCCAGGGAATGGAAGTATAATAAAAATATGAAATAACTATTAGAAAGTGCACACTACAATTCAGAGCAAATGAATGGGCTGATAGGAAGGCATAAGAAAACTTTAAACCATTAATTTAGTAACTTGTGAATCTTTCGATTGCTGGGTAAATTCAATAAGTTCAGTTGCTTATTCCATAAAAACAATTTGATGCTTCCTCCAAGAACCAAAACAGGTTTACATAACATGGTTATATCAAATTTACATTTCATTTCAAATAATATTTCCATAAGAATACATTGGAAATCAGCTGCTCCTGCTCATTCATGTGAAATCAATGCTTTTGTAAAATCTAGATTCTTCTGTCCTGGCTCATGATGGAGCCAGGAATGATAAAAGGAAGGATTTATTTATTCACTACATCTACACTTTTATCTTAATCATTGTAGTCAGATCATAGTAAGATTTTTATGCATGCCATAAATGTTTAGGCTTAAAAAGAAAAATTTTTTAGTCACCAATAATCTTCCTTTTCCAGGATATACTTCTACAAATACTTTTAATCTTGCCATGGGTCTCCAGATCATACACATGATTCCACATTGCATTTAAACACTTGGGTATCACTACAGTAATTCTATTAATAGCATAATTGCTGTAATATTTAGAAAAAATATAAGCTATGCCTATTTTCCATATTTTACAATTCCCTATGTTAATCCACCTTCAGTGTTTTAAACAAACTTGTAATTTTCAACTGATATGACATAACCATGATAAAAATTTTCAACAGACACTAATTGCAAGCATTTTTCGAGGTTCTTCTTACCAAACTCATTGAGTATGTAATCTTTCCAATATCTTTATCTTGTTCCTTTTAGATAATTTTTATGATTCCAGTCTGACTACTACACTTCTTTTACTTATGTAATTGATACTGTTTCATCACACATTTAAGCAACAAAGTACCTACAGATTAGATTAGAGTGAATTAAATAACCATTAAAATTTCATGCATGAAATTGTTTACATGATACTACTGACAACACACTTTGTTACTTGCTGCATGGCATATCATAAGGCTACATTGAAACTAAGGGAAACTCATTAATAAAATAGACTGAGAAATTCATTTATCAATGAGTAGTAACCTAGTAAAGGTGTCATGTAAGCTAAGTTCAAATGTAAGTATATTCTACAGTACAGTTAACACATCATTTAGATTAAATAGGAATTATTAAGTACAGTAAGTAATCTTTCACATCACAACCTCTTCATCTAAGTATTCATCACCAACAAGATGCCCTGACTTTTTAAATTAACAATGCTTATGAATTAATTTCTCATTGACCTGTAGGCAATTCTGGGAAAGAGCTGAAGTCTAATGAATAACATTACAGCAGCACATGTTTTCAGAAAATTCTAACTTGAATTGAGTACAGAAGAGAACAAAGATCAAAATTACTCAAAAGATTCATGAAATCCATTTTGTGATATTAACTTTTACCTACTTTTTACTTAATGAATTATCACTGTTTTACTGAATACTTGGTGAATATTTTTGGATTACTGCTCCTAAAACTGCATACAATATACTTCACAATGAGACCTCAGGCTTGACAACATTCACCGTACTAGTATTGCTGAAGGGGTGATATTCAGTGCCCAAGTAGTATGCTACCTATGATTCCTGAGCTGGATATTGGTACATAGGTATCAGTTCCGGCCTTATATTTCAAATGGTTTCTGCTATTACAAAAGAAAATAAGTTAATTAATCCTTTTGCAGACAAGGCATACCAACTACCAACATGCAAAAAGTTTTTAAAAAATTCTATAGACATTTTATATTGGTAATGGAACCTAGGCGCTGAGAAATACCTAGGATACTTGTCTAACGCAATGGTACCTAGGATTCACCTCCTAGGTTCTGGGAGAGGTAACATCATCTAAATTTTCCAACATAGCTGACAATTCCTGCCACCTGATTTCCATTTATTCCTTTCTGCTACTCTGCCCTGTCCACTACAACTCCCTTAATTCATCAGCATCATAACTGTTTACATATTTCATTGAGTTCATAATGATGCCCTTATGTGAGAATTAGTCGAACTCATTCCGTCTAGTCACGATACTTTTAGTGTGAAAATGTACGAAGTATTTTCTGGGTGACTAAGCACCATTTAACAAGTACCATATACTATAGTAAATTTCAGGTTGAATAAATGAATGAATATACATAGAAGGACTTTATGGAAAAGAAATAGATCAGCCAGTTAAATATAAAAATAATCTGTAGGATAACATTGGTATTAAGCAAGAAGTTCCACATTTTAAGATACAAAACAATAAATAAGATGAAGTAAAGCAATTAATTACTTTGACTAGACAGCATTCTGGAAGAACTATGCTAAAGTTTAAATAAAGTGAGAGTAAGGGCTCTTATTTAAGACTTTTTTATGGTCTCACATACATAGACACTTATGTAGTTCAGACTTACAGTGTACCTCCTACCTATTTACTAAACTTTTTAAAGTATTTTTTTAGTACCCTGCAAGCCACTGCTAAGGTGAGTGACATGGGGTGATACACACCAGAATAATTTAGACCCAAATATTTTTTACCCCTACTATGGTTGGACAACTTTATCATGATCCCTTATCTTTCATACAAAAAATGACATCTTATATCCACCTGCTCCACACTCATCAATTTCACCAATTCCAATGGCATGATCCTGCTTACCATGGTATGATGGGGGCAATAATAAATTTTCAACATCACTGCTAAAGAGACATCCTTCCAATTAACGCAAGATATTTAATCTACAAATTAACTGTGTGTGAGGGACTCCCGGCCTAGCTCCTACATCAATTTTGATACTCGACTCAGTTTATCATAATGATGTTTCACCAATCTGGCTCCTCTAAGCTGCATGCGATCCGATTCGGCAATCATTCTAACTTCAGGATCCCATACACTAGCACCACATTCTAAATAAGGCTTAACCAGAGAAAGATAACATTTCTATTTCACCTTTTCATCACATTTAACCAGCACTCCCCCAATAAATCCCAATCCTTGGTTATCCTGTCCATGCACTCCCTGCACGTGCTCCAACCAGGAGAGGTTGTGAGTGACAGCGACGCCCAAGCAGTCAATCGGATCCACACATTCCGTTTTGGTGGAACTGATGCAGTAGACATTTAATACAGCTAAATGACTAAATCATGAATTAGAAACCATCTAAGCGGTAAACTATAAATGAATGTGTTAGGAGAATTTTTGTTTCAGATAATATTATTGACAATTATTGAAAATGAAGATATTGATTTGAATTAAAAGTTTTGCCACGGAATGATGGAAATGTTATCATGGTGCCCAGAAGGAAGTATAGGAGATTTACTTACTTTACCTAAAACCATTTAGAAATTTGATTATACCTAGCCAGTAAACCACCTATATGAAATCCACAAAACAAATTATAAAGACCAAAACTAATACACCAAGGTGTTGTATGGCAGTGCATTATCTACATGCAGTGAAAAATGTTAATCTTGAGCTATGCTGTAGTCCTAAAAAATTGTAAAAGAAATCATGCACAAAATAACAAAACAAAAAGCACTAAAGATTCCTCTTTAATGACTGAAAATCTCAGGTACAAATACACTTTTTTATAAATACATTAAAATTTTTTTCATTACAAAAATACTTTTGTAATTTTATAAAAAGATAACATAAATTACGACTTCTGATTTATGTTAAATTCATGAAGAAATATTCAATGTCAATTAATGACAATTGATTTGACTCATCAATTTTCTTTTATATTCCAAACATCATAAAATATATTTAAGAACAACACTTCCTCCTTAGGTCTCAATGAAAACAGTAAAAATATAATTATTTCAAGCAGCTCATTGAAATAACAGAAGTGTTATTGTTTAAGTACAACAACATTACTTGAGCATCCTTCAACATAATATTTATACAAAACAAATAGGAACTTTGCATAATTTAATTGCACACAATCAATAGACAAACCACTAAAAAAATATTTATTTCTAAAGAAAAATATTATATCAAAAGGTGGAAAAAAAACTTGCCGGATATCTAAGATGGCTTTCATAAGCTGCCCATGATTGCAAAGCAAGATAAAATATTGACTACCATAATATTTCCAGGTTTGAAATGAAAAAATAAGCTTTCATTTATTTAAATAAAAAATCTGCTACTAGAGTAACAAAGAAGTTTTCCAAAAGACAATTATAACAGTGACAGACAGCATTATCCACTTAATACTTTGATCAGACATTAAATTTATTTAAAAACCTGAAATATACTGATCCATTAACAGATATTTTGAATTAAAGAATATCAACATTTATTAGGGATTACTTTAAAATTGCATTATTATCCAAACGCTTGCCGTACATTCTCATTTTTCTCAGTCAAGAAATAATCCCTATATGAGTATTTTCCGTCAACTTTGGCTCAAATTATGTACACAACACTGATAAATATGAAAATACGTTCAACAAAGTACCACCTTAGAGCTAATAACAACAATTATATTACCATCTCATTCAGTGGTATGACAAGTTTCTGTTAGTGACAGAGCAACATTCACAAGAATGAAACACAAAACTTAAATACAAAAATGGGAAAAAACCCCGAGTGACTACTCTTTTCAATTCTAGCCTTTAACCTGTTATTTAAATCATCTACAGAAAATAAATTTTACAATCAAAACCAGAAAATAATCATGGCAAAAATATTAAAATGAACCCTTTCAAAACTAATTAAGTAACCATAATTTTCCGTTTATAATTAGCCACAGTATTTTCATGAGCAAAATGTAAATGTTCCCATTATCGTGTGCAATATGCACTTGTTTTCAAACTTCCTCTTTGGAAAATATCAGCCCTTCACATTTACTGATACAGCATGCCTAGTGGAGGGAGTCTCCCTTTCTTACTGCCCATTTATGTCTCTCAGCACACATTGTGATCATGAGACAAATTTTATATACAAAAACATCTTTTCCTCATTCCTACATTACAGCTCAATGACTTCTACAAACTGACTCATTTCTCTTTTAACTATCATATCCATACTATTCATGATAGTATCAATTCATCAACTCTCGTTTAACAGAATTTATGAATTATGTAAGCTTTCCATTGCTACCCCATAAACTACTAAGGTCCAACTTGATGAAGATAATCCACTCACCAGAAATCTTTAGTAGAGTGATTAATGTATGAAAAAGTTTACTTTGCTTAATATTTGGAATTAATTCAGAGCGAACCAGGTTTATGAGTGACAGGATCACCCCATGACTGTGGCCAGATAATGCTCAAAAAATATCATGGGCATCTAACCAAAAAGGATCAATTTAACTAGATTTTAACACATATATGATTACCATTTCAAAACTTAGTACGGATATTGACTTTAAGAGCCAGAAATCGCATGGCATTTACTGGTTGAAATTGCATTGATACATGTAATACAAAACAGGAAAAGAAAAAATACTTCAAATTTGTGACCACGCAAAAGATACCCTCTTGTGGATAAATAACATTTGAGACAATGCATATTATACACGGAAAATTATGGTATGCATCCAGCTGTTAGCATACCCTTTAATCACTATTAATTAATACTTCGTGCATACCTTATAGCATGCATACATTCCAATTCAGCCTTTTTAATGAGTTAATGTACTTAAAATATCACAAATCAAAAACATTAAAATTTTTTTTGATTCATATCAACCCATTAAATGCTCTGAAATACAAGAATTCATTTAATACTAGTAATGAAACATTTATAAATCACTTCTTTCCAAAATTCATGTGATTACATAATACCATTGAGTAAATAACTTTGGTTTTTACAAAATACTTTCATGGTACTTGTAGGCCTCACTCAATATCGGAACTCATTTCCATGATAATTGAGTCAAGCAAATCCATAACTGCTGTTCTAGATGGTTCATCATGAGGTTCAGATTGGAAAATGACAGTGGGCTCACTTTTAGTGCTGTTTGATTGATCTGAACCACTTTGAAGAGTTACAGTGTCTGCAGTGGTGAAAACACTTTTACAGAGGTTAAGGTAAGTAAAGTCAATAAATGCAGAGGTTTCATCAGATGCTAGACCCAATGAGCTAGCAGAACACAGTTTGGAGAGTGAACTACATGAACTAGCCGAGTCCTCTAGAAAGTTAGGAGTTTCCACTACATCAAGGCTGGGATAAATAAAGAGAAAAAGCATTTGTTATCTACTGTGCTGCACCATCTAAACTGAGTATGAAACTATTAACCTAATTACAAGAGCAGAAGTCAACTTAGCCAGCATCCTTCAAAAAAAGCTTTGAGTTTGTAAAAACTCAATTTTATGAGGAGATAAAATTAAAGATCATGGGAAGCTGATTATGAAAAAGCTCATTTAGGGGAAAACAAGTGCCCAATGAGAATATTGGTACATTAATGAAAAACCTTACATGAATATTTCAGTGGTTTCGACGGTAAAAAATTTAAGTTTGAATACTTCCAGGTTTAAAGCCAGAAATAATTCAACAATTAGGGCCCAAGTATTCCCCAACATTTTTACATAGATCAAGACATTTTGAGCATCCCTAAAGGATGCCAAAACTTTTAATGCCATACAATTTAAGGTCATAAGAGTTACTTCTTTCATTTTAGCACCTACTTACAGAGTGACAATATTCTGCTCTATTGGAATATTCTAATCTGTGCTGATAAGGCAATCAATTTGAGATATTTCATCATATTTACATAATTTGACTGATCCAATCCATTTCAAAATGCCACCTGGTGTGAGTAATCTCTAATTTATCAAACAAATGACTTTGTCACAGTCAATGATAGACATTTAATCATCACTATCATAAAAATTTGTTCATTTGATTCTATCGAAGTACAGGACTTAACATGACCCACAAAAGGAACCAAGTTATTGTTATCGTACTGGGATTTGACAAGGGTGATGACCTAGACTACCAGTGGGTGTGAGGCTCTGCTTTCATGGCTGCTTTTAACATAGTTAATGGAATTCAATTAAAAGAAATTAAGCATTACAACTAATTTTACTATAATAAAACAAGTTTTGTTGATCAAGAATTGATGTAGAATTACGCAGCCATTTGTTTGCATGGATGTAGTTCTTTGTGTACACCTTTAAAACATTGTATTATCAATGAGGCAACCACTTTATCTAAGGTACCTTTTCTATCGCTTTTCTCATTAATGCAATGAGACAGCAAAGTCTAATAACCAGAGAGCTATTCTCCTTTCGAATAGCAGTGTTAGATAGAAAATGATGGGAGTAAGTGGCCAAGTTTTCCATCATTTTTTGCACCCTACTCACAACTGAAAAGAGCCGGTACCTAATGAAGGGCACAGTTTTTTCAAGGAAGCTATGAGGCCTGTTTTTTGTAAGCCCTGGCATGTATAACATCACCAAGGAAGACCTCATTTTAAGTTCAGCCCACATTCTACCATGGAAGCAAACAAAATATACTCCATCAGCCAAATAAATTAGTCAACATATTCAATTTCAGTGGAATTAACCTCACTGATACCGAGTTATCAAACTGAAAAAAAGTTGGACTTTTAACGGTGCCCTGCATTCCATTGGATAGTCAAATGGGTATTAACTTTTTGTACAAGGCCTGAAGTAAGCTCATTCATGAGTTTGTCCTTTAGACTGGATATCCTGCATCAGTCGGTCAGACCTACCTCAGCATTAGATAATCCACTTTCCACTTGGTTTAAGGTTTTACTGCCTAAAAGTTGTTCCCTTTAGGAGACTGAATGAGTACATACTTATATTTTCAATTTGCTTTCAAAAGCTATAGCCAAGAGATGATTGCTTAGATTTCCTGGAGCACCAAATGATACCTATCAGGAGATTCTCCTAGAGAAGCATTTGCTTCCTAATTCCAGGAGCAATTAAAAGAGACCCATTGGGCTGACGATGCTACCAGATAATGATACAGTAAACTCTCAATTATCCATGAGCAGGTTAATCTATTTTGCACATCAATTCTGAGAGTACCACATTTTCCAATAAAACGAGCAAATGCTAAATGACCGTAGCTGTCGACACACCCTATAAAGCCCCCTACCGAGCAAATGCTACTGCATCAGTTGATAGTAGGACGGTAGTTTGAAAAGTTCTTGGAATGGAAGAGAAATAACAAAATGACTGGACTCAGTGACTCTTTTTTGTTTTTCGATAAAGGCTCCCTATACACTAATGCACTTGGGTCAGTGATGCTCTTATGCCTTGATCCTATCTCGAAAATTAGATTCCTTCAGGCCTGCAAAATACTTCTCCACTTCGGCCGTTAGATCTTTTTTTGAGGAGAATTTCCATCCAATAATGAAAAATTTTGAGCTTGGAAAAGAAATGGAAATCTGATGGAGCCAAATCAGGGGAATAAGGTGGGTGTGGCAAAAATTCATTTCATAGTTGATGTATTTTTTGCCATGGCAACGACATGTGGGGGCGTGCATTGTCTTCATGAAAGATGACTTTTTTTATTGCCAAACCTGGCCTTTTTTCATGTATATTTTGCTGTAGTTGGTCCAGGAGGTTAGCGTAGTATTGTCCAGTAATATTTTGATCAGTGAGACGATAACTCTTCAGCAGAATCCCTTTCGCATCCCAGAAAAGTGAAGCCATCTTCTTTTCGGCCGACCGTATCGCCTTTGCTTTCTTTGGTGGTGGGGAATCAACATGTTTCCACTGCTCTTACTACCGTTATGTCTCTGGGGCGTAGTAATGGACCCAAGCTTCATCTTTGGTCACAAACCGGTGCAGGAAATCTTTTTGGTTGCTTTTAAAATGGATCAAACATTGTTTGGAACTTTCCATTCTGATCCTGCGTCAAGAGTCCATCTAGCGGATAATTTTCTCAAATCAAATTCCACGGTTGAATTGTGACATGCCTGTTCAGATGACTTCCCTACAGCTTCAGAGATTTCTCGCACTTTCAGTTTGCGATCCTCCATGACCATTTTAGGCACTTTTGCAATAATTTCCAGGATAGTGGCACATTTTGGCTGACCAATGCACGGACCATTATCTAAGCTGTCCTGACCAAACTTTAGACTTATTTGTCCACTTGGCAACAGCTGAATATGAAGGAGCCATGCTCTGAAAGTCGGCATGAATTTCCTTTGCTTTCATTAATACCTTTCTTTACAAAGTGTTTAACCACTGCTCGAATCTCAATTTTTTCCATCTACCACAAATCCCTCCAGGGGAACAATGACAGAGACGCATCTGCACCTCAGACCTCTTCCCAGAGCTCTGATGTATTAATTAAGCCTTTCCTCATAAAGGATTACCTATTGCTGCGAGGGAAACTTGTCTTGCTAGTGCCGACATCTGGTGATGGTTCCGAGAACCTTTCAAACTACCCACGAACTTTAATATGCAACAAATAAGTCATAAATCCTCTGCATTTTTTATAGGCATTTATGACTATAAATTCATGCTTCGCCATTAGATTCATTCATTAGTTTTCCTAAATAAGAGATTGATATAGCTTTCAGAGGAAACTATGTTTTACTATTCACTTTGGGATAGTACTGTGTTCTTGTGCATCTATTATTTCACCCTAATTAAAATGGCTGAAATATTTTCCACACATTTTAGCTAACCAAGTTTTTCTATCATCTACGTTTCTTCATTCATCAATTAGCATGGATATCCGCGAGTTTACTGAATTTAAGAGTTAATTCTGATTGCTAAAATTCAAGAAGGGTTCTTGCATTTTTCATGTCTTTGTAGAGCAAATGTGGTGTTCTCTGTTCCCTTAGTTGTGAAAGCTCTTAATTGAAACTTAGAATTTAAAAATGTGCTCATCTTAATTGAAGGATCAAATCATATTGGTGGGGAGCTATGTAGACCTATACAAAATATATTTTTCAACTTGGGGAATGAAGTATGCATTCCAGCACTTTTTCATCCATATCCATCTATACAGGTATAAAGTGGCCAAATGGTAACTGCTCTGCAGAATGACCAATATTTCAATGAGAATCATACTTAAAGACAGCACATCAAGCCTAATAATGAACTGGTCAAATACGAGCATTACGATTTTGTGTGACTTTTAATTCTTGAAAAAGTCTTATAAGTTTTACAGGGACAAAAGAATTTTCAGCGGCTTAACTCTCTTTTTGGGATGGAAATGAGAAATATAATCAAGACCACGCAATTTTTAAGAGCATGACATACGCCAATGATGCATGCAGAGGAGAGCAATTTCTCTCACAATAAAAGTTTGTAGTTTAATTAAGAGGTCATATGCACTTTTAGTCACATAATTCATTTAGCAAAAAATTGACTCAGGGATATTTTATGCTTAATTTCCTATGTATATATGTGGTAAGTGGGTCGCGGTAGTCCAGGGGGTAGAGCGATGGACTGCTGACCGGAGGGTCCCGGGTTCGATTCTCGGGCAAGGTACTTTGGGCACCTGCAGCTCCACCCAAGCCATGTAATTTTTCGGGTATCAGGTCTTCCAGGGAAACCATAACCGGCACAGGGAAAGGAACTGGCCCCCCTACCCTGATGTGTGAATATTCACACGCCGTATAGGGCTTAGTACTGGGTGAACTCTACCATCACCTACCAAACCGACCTTCGGGTTGATTACTGTGTTTATGGTTTATATGTGGTAAATGTTTCTTTGATTTTTATTCCAGTATTGCATCGGTAGCAGCCATTGCAAGTCAAAATGTGTCCAGTTCACCTACCCTACTTCTGATGATCACAAACACTCTCCACGAGGATGCTCTTACAGATTGGGGAACAGGATAAAGTCGCATAAGACTTCATCTGGAGCACAGAAAGGATGAGGAAGACACGTCTCATTGATTTTTGTGAAATATTTAGCAGCAACAATGGCAATACATAATGTGCTTTAGTGTGGTGCAGTCAGCTGGTTACTTGGATATCCAGCATATTGCTTTGACATAACCAGAGGTTTGTTTGAAAGGTGAGGGCATAGTTCACCCAATACTAAGCCCAACAGCATACGTAATTCACACATCAGGGAAAGGGGACTAGTTCCTTTCTCCGTGTCACTTGTTGCTTCCCAGGAGATCCAGTCCCCCATAAACCACACAGCTTGGGTGAACCCAATGGTGCACAGAGACATGCCCAAAAATTGTACCCAGGCCCTTAGGGGAGTAGTCCAAAGCCTTACCCACTCGACTTCCCCGTTATGATATCTGGGCTTATGTACAACTGATATGGCCTTGGAGAGTTTCCAGTACAGTCCTATATTCCCTTTAGAAATTAGAATGTTCTAGTATGACATACTGATACACCATTCCATGAATATTGAAAAATGTTATCACCATAACTTTCCCAGCAGAACCACCAAAGTTATTTCTTTAATGTTAGCAAAGCCAGAAACCTCTACACAGAGTTCTGCTATTTGTATTCAAGATCAACATGATTCAGCCAAGCCTCATTAGTGGTGATAAACATAAAATGAAATACCTCTTCTTCCTGTAATAACCACCAACAACCCAGGACGCAAACATCCAGTTGCTCAGGTATGAGCATTCTCCAAACCCACGGGAGGTACACAATCACATCCCCAGAGCTTTTTGTTACTAACATATGTGTGGCCCCAATGAAATTTTCACTATTCCCAATAGTGCTCTTAACTCTATTCAATGACCTCTCCCAATGGTAGACATGCCTCAAGGTCCACCTTCCTTTGAACTTGATCGTTTA
This sequence comes from Hetaerina americana, assembly GCF_022747635.1. NCBI lineage: Eukaryota > Metazoa > Arthropoda > Insecta > Odonata > Calopterygidae > Hetaerina > Hetaerina americana. The sequence continues at coordinate 4,660,873 of NW_027286797.1, read as the reverse complement.
CCCTCTTTAAACATGCTAAACCATCTTCTAGCTGTGCTCTACGGAAGAACTGACTCTCTATAAGCCTTGGATGATAATAAGATCAGGCAAAATTCAATGAACTATTTTACTAATCCCATGAGCAAACTGAGCATGTTTCAACTTGCAATGACAGCCACTTACAACATACTCAAACAAATCAATGAAAATTCTACCACATACACATTAAGCTAAAAATTTAACCAAAACAAATACTAAATTTTTGCACAAAGGGTTACAGAAATAAAAAATTGATGGTCACACTTTATTGGAAAATCATTATATATGACAAATTAATTAGCATAGAACAAAAATATGAAATCCTGTGGACAGAATGTTCATGACTGCAGAAAATGTCCTGATGTATACAGGCCAACAATAAAGTGACCATTATGTATCAGATGTTGTTTACGTAATTAAATTTATTTACCTAGACTAACTGGTCCTCATAATATTCAAAATATTTTACTCTATCATGTCTGTTGTTTCAGCAAAAAAATAGAAAAAGATAGGCAAATTTCTTTTTTCAGGATACGTATTATTGATTTGCCATCATCTTCCAAATTCTGCAGCATTTTAAAGTCATTTTTCCATGCTTGCAGTGAAATGAGATTTCTGTAATGACCAATGGGTCACAAGTCTTCAACCATAAGGAGGGATGCTTTTCCATTCCCTGTGTTAGTGACAACTTATTTTTTATAAGCAACCTATTCCCAGTTACAGTACATTCATGGGGTATTATGTATATTTTTTAGGCCATCTTACCCAAAGATGGATTCCTACATATTCTGATTATCACTGCTTACTGACCATGACTACTGATTCATCCACTAAACCATAAGCAGTTTTCTACCCAAAGGCCATTTTGACAGGTGAGGGTAGAGTTCAACTTGTACTAAACCCAACAACATGTGAAATTCAAACCAGAGGGCTATTCACACATTTTTCTAAACTTGTATTCAGACATTTTATTTGTGATGAGATTGATCAATTGATTGTGATTAATGATAAATCACAGCAGGGAACTTAGTAATATATGCAATTTCTTGCAATAAATTTTTTCCCATATTACTTGGGTGTGTCATTTAATAATTCCTCAGAAAATCCAAGAGGTACTCATTATGTCAGGAAAGTTCTGCTTTTGATAAGCATCATTTATCACTAGACTGCTATTAAAGTTTCAGCTTCAGTGGAACATGATTTAGCAAGCACATCGCATAGCGAGTAATTTGCACAACACAAAAAAACATTTTTACATAAAAATTTTACATAAAGAATGACTAGCATCACACGCTGCTTCTTGCATGACAAGTGACTAGGAGAGGGGAATCATCAGAATGATTGTGCTCCAGCAACCTCCGTTCGTTATTCCACTGGCATCTTAGTGTGACACAAATACCTCCACAATGGTTAAATAATTCTCTTGGATATTGAAAGATTGCTTCTAATATAGATAAATAAAAAGCCATTACAATGTAACACTATTATTGAGAATATCATTTGTGAAAGGCCGAAGTGATTTTTGCTGATCTCGTTGAGATGCCAGGAACATCAATGGACCAAGAAACATCACCTTCAAAAGGCAAGGCCTATACACACCACAAATTTATTTAATGATAATGAAGAGTTTCATTTTTACAAAATTTTGAAGCATCTGCAAAAACTAATGTCTCTTGACAGCTTTCTTGCCAAAAAGAATTAGATATGAATCATAAATAATAAAGTAAATATTTTTATTACTTTTTGTTTTCTACAAATTAAATTCGCATTCCAAGTTCATTCATTTCACAATGGAAGAAATTATAAAGATGATTCACAATCCTAAACAATGACTATATAATTTTCTTTGAATAAACATTGTACATAATTTATATTTATGGCATGGAATGCATTATCATATATTATATTAATTTATATGGGAAAAATTGTTTCACTAAATTAGTATTTTGCTTTATGAGCAACAGTCTGAAATGAAAGATTCTCTTCAAGCGAGGTTCCACTATATTGTATATTTGTATTTTGATACCTGTAGATACCCAACGTAACCTTTTTTCTTTCCCGATTCCCTCTCAAAAAATTAAAATTTTCACCTGGCATTGCCAGGGTAAGTGCCTCATTGCCACCACACAAACAGACAGGGAAGGACTTACTATGTGAGTTACATGAAATTAAGAAATCATCAAGGACACACCAATATCCAATCATGTATGCTTCCAATGAGGAGATATTTTTGAAGTCTATTTAAATGGTTGAGCAGGCAAGCAAGCAAGTAATGCACTCTCCTTAAGAGATTCCATATTTTCCAAAAAAGACACTTCCCCTAATGCCATTGACCAGTAGAAAAAGGTGGGCATAGTTTACAGAGGAAGAAATGTTGCGTGAGATTGGGTCAACTGCAAGTTTATTCGCAAGTAAGAAAAAAGGCAGCCATAGTTTCTTTTGCATAGGAATGGATGCAGCTGCGCTAATGACAAGAGTGGTAATGGTATTGTGGGTATAGTTAATGCGATGTTTGTGATTAGAGAGGGTGAGGGAAAATTTTAGAGGCAAACATCAATCTAAAATTGAAAATAAACAACCATGGCTAAATCATTTTCATTTTTCATTGATAGAATGATTTAAAAAATTGTAGATAAAATAATTGCAAATATAGAATAATATAGTGACCAGAATGAAAATTTGTTTTTAGGTAATTTATAGTGCAGTCAGAGAAAAGCACTTCTGCGGATGAAGTGCAAGGGACAGGTGCACTGATCTTTCAAGATCTTACTTAATCTCATGGATATCATTTTAAAGCCAAGTATCCACTCTAATTTCACAAAAAATCCTCTCTAAGCAAGGCCTAGGAGAAGAGTCTTGATAGATTTGCTCTACTGTATTAATTTCTCTGTTTAAACGATAACGAAAAGAAATATTCACATTAGGAACCAGCAAAGCTAAAGCAAATATTTCTCATCATTCCTGATCTCAATAAAAATTTCAACATTTGCATTCCTAGATGAAAACCTCCAATCGCAGATTCTATTCATCACAGTCAGTCTTCTCTCATTATAACAATGCATTCCTCATTTATCAAAGCATCCCCAGGCAACTCAATTTGGTTAAAACCCATGAATTTTGTCTTGAATGCAGCATTTATACATGACTATTTCTAGTTTATATTAATAAACATCCCCTTATGGAGTTTTTGTCACTTTTTTAAAGATTTTAACAAGACAAGAAGAATTTTTTTCCAAATCACTCAGCCACTCCTATATGAGGGAGTAATACTTTGGGTGCATAACTAGCTCATCAAAATGAAATGACACCTCAAACTGCATAAAGATAAAGGCTACAAAAAGGAGAAATATTCGGACATCCGCATTCATATCAGCGATGAAGTGTCACTACAAAACAAAGGTAACATTTTTTTAATTTCACCGTGATGACAACAGAGCAGTTTGCCAAAGGGCAAAATAAAAAACGATAAATTGCTACCAGATTTCATAATATATACCTGATAACCAAAATATAGGGGAGTTGATTTACAGGATTGGCTGTTATATACTGTGTTATCTCCATGATAGAAAATGTATTAGTAGTATATGAAGCTATTTTACACTTTTGAATGTAATTGCCAAAAAATCACTCAATGATCACTTTCAGAGAAAATACATGTGTTCAAAATAATCTTTACTCTTTATGAGTTCAACTGGTAATGGGACTGTTTTTGATGCACAGGAGAGCCACTAAAAATTCAGTTCCCAGAAGGCATTTAAGCAATCGTACTATAAAATGGTCAAAAGAGAAGAAGTACAGATAGGTACATTGACACTTCAACCAATTGAGAAGGAAAAGATAATATTCTGCCCACTGCTAGCATGGCAATAGAAAGGGCACCATCCACTGAAGAACAAAAGGGTAGCATTATTGATTGCATGAAAAGTTGGAGGGGTGAAATTCCTCCTAAGTGTAGAAAAATATTACATCTACCAGCAAAATTTCACTTTTTCGTTTGCACGAAATATTTTAACATCTAAATGACACCCAGTTTATTTTGAGAAATTCAACAAGTTCATCTGCGTAGCAGGTGAATAAAATGTCATAAATTACAGCACGGAACTTAGTAATATATGCTGTTTATAATTTCTTGCAATAAATTAATTGTCCATATTAATTACATGTGTTGTTCAATAATTCCATTGAAAATCCAAGATATGGCACTCTTGGTGTGGGAAAAAGGTTCATTTTTCATAAGGCTCAGCTCTAATAAGTTATGGTTTCCGCTACAGTGGATCCTTACTCAGTGAGCACCTTGCAAAGTGAGTGATTTGTATAAAGAGTAAAAAAATGTTCACTAAAAATGACTAGATTAAAGAATGGCTTTTTGCATGAAGACTGATGAGAAGAGGGGAACCACCGTAATGATTGTGCACCTGCTGCTTCAGTTTGTGTTTAGCACTCATTCCGCTTACATGTTAGTGCCACTGGTGATCACACAATTTTCCAACTTGTCTTCAGGCATTATTTGCGATTTTTTGTGTGAAGTTCAATAATATTTTGTCCTTGAGTCCTTAAAATGTCCTCAAAGGAAAAGCCACAAGAAGACTGCCATAAGGAAATGAAAACAATTGTAGATATGAAAAGTAAAAGCCACTGAAAAGCTGGAACAAAATGTGAGTGTGGCTGATTTAGCATACATATACAATCAGTTAACATCAACAATTTGCACTATCCTCAAGAAAAAGGAGAAAATTAAGGAGATAGATGCTTAAAAAAGAATGATAAGAATTTCTAGAGAACAGTTACATATTCTTCATGATGTTGAAAGGTTGTATCTCATATTTATCAATGAAAAGTATTTGCAATGTGACACTATCAACAAGAATACCATTTGTGAGAAATAGAAAGTGATTTTTGCCAACCCCGCTATGAAGATGCCCGGTTCATCAAGGGCTGGTGAAGTATTGGTAGCCATGCATAGTTTGAGAAGTTTAAGAGATGAACCATCATCCATGGAAAGCATAAGACAGAGTAAAGCAGCAAACTTCAACTAAAAGGCAGAAGAGAACTTCATCGGTGACTTCAAGAAACTAGTAAGTTCTGAGGGTTGCATGCCACAACAGGTTTTTAATGGTGATGAGATGGGTCTCTTCTGGAAGATGATGCCAAAGCAAACCTATATTTGTACACATAACAGTCGAGGAGAAGGTATTTCCTGGCCACAAGGTAATGAAAGGCTGTCTCACACTGGCTCACGCTCTTTGTACCAATGCAAGTGGCAATTTGAAAGTCAAGCCCTGGCTTGCTTACAATCAGACATTCCACCAGCCTTCAAGAAGCATCAATTCCCAACCAGCAGGCCAAATGTGATCTGGAGGACATGAGAAGCTGTTGCATCATACCATGCATATGAAGTCTTGGCCTGATAAGGCAGTAGCTATGCACACCAGAAATTTATTTAATGCCACTGCTGAGTCACATGTTCATAAAATTTTGAAGAATCAGCAAAGACAAATGCTTCTAGACAGCTTTCTAGTAAAAAGGAATTAGATACATATCATCAATAACAAACTAAATTTTAATTTTGATTGTTCTTACAAACTGAGTTACCATTCCTGGTTGCTTCATTCAATGATAAAAGAAAAGATGACATGATCTACGATCCTTATTTAATTTTCTTTAAATAAACCTTAAACATGATTTATTTTTTTGACATGGAACACATTATTGTATTTCACATTTATTTACATGCAAAATTCTTAACAATTGTTTCACTTCATGAGAAAAATTGGGGAGAGAGTTATGCCAATAGTATGTTGTTCCACTGTATTTGAGTTGTAACCAAGTGGCCAGGTACATATCAATCCCGAGTGGGCTTGAAAATGTAAACATTATGCAAGTCAACATGTCTTTTAGCTGATATTAATAACAGAATAACAGATACCAGTTCTTTGGCAAAATTAACGTGGTTTGGCAAAACTCACAAGGGCTAACCTAATCATGTGATTCAATTTTCATAACTGATAGAAGCAACAAACTTTTGTTTATTTAGAAAAATGGAATGAATTTTGTGCAGAGTTTGGACACTTATTTTTGAAAGGCTTAGCAGCGAAAGTGATCAAAGCCAACTGCTCCTGTGTTTGTGATTGTTTACAATTTAGTAAACGGGTTTAAACGTGGCCATATCTCCACAAAAGATGAACATCATTTGGAACATCTGGTAGAAGCAACTTCCTCGGACACGATTAACAAAATGTACAATGCAGTTTTGAGTGACCCGAAAATCTAAGTGTGCAAAATAGTCAAGTTCACAGGCATACCACAAGGTACAGTGTTTTCAATATTGCACGAAAATTAGGGTGTGAAAAAAATGTCAGAAAGATGGATGCCACGTTTGCTCTCAGCAGAGAATGAATACAATCATGGGGTCCATTCAGAGGGTGGTTCGGCACTTTTCCATCTCAATCCTGATGAGTTTCTGCCTTGATCAATAGCTGTGGACCAAATATGGATACACTACTTCACTCCAGAGATAAAGGAACAGTCAAAACAGTAGACTCCAAAAAAGGCAAAGATGGTGAAATCAGCTGACAAGGTGATGGCCACGGTTTTTTAGGACACACACAAAAATCATCTACATTGATTGCTAGCAAAAATGAACACATGATAAACGAAGAATATTATGCATTGCTGTTGCATTGGCTGAGCAAAGAAATCTAGAAAAATCATCCTCATTTGGCAAAGAAAAAAATTCTATTCCATTAAGGCAATGCATGGCTGCATAACTGCATAGTTTCGATTGTGAAAATTAAGGAATTAAAAATTGAATTATTACAAATGTATTCACCATATTTGGCCCCAGCGACTTTTTTTGATTCCAAACTTGAAAAATAACTTGGCGGGAAACAATTGACATCGAATGAGTAAGTAATCACCAACACAGATGTCTATTTTGTAGACCTTCCAACACACTACTTTTTGGCAGCCTTAAAAGACTTGGAGAAATACTCGGAAATGTGTATCGAGCTAAAAGGAAATTAGGTGGAAAAATAAAAAAAAAACTAGCCAAAATAATTTGTTTTTCTATTATTTCCTAAGAACTTATTGAACCAAACACACATACATGGAATACCTATTTAATGAAACTTTCTAGAACTCTATCCTGGGTTTTCAAAGTGAATTAACATATTTATTTTTTTCCAAGATTGCACAGCAGGACTCCCTTAAATGTTTATCCGTTCTTTGAGGATCATGAAGAGCAATAATCATAAACAGTAATCACACTGAAGGATGGTTTGGTATGCAATGCTAGAGTTCACCTGATGGCGAGTGAAATTCACACATCAAGGTAGGGGGATCAGTTCCTTTCCCTTTGCCGGCTATGGTTTCCCAGGAAGACCTGGCACTCACAAAATCACTCAGCTTGGGTGGAGCAGAGGGTGCTTGAGAGGTATGCCCCATTACCGAACCCGGATCCTCCGGTCAGAAGTCCAACCCCTAGACTGACTCGTCCCCTATTATTTTACATTTAAACCTTTTACATTATATGTTTTCAAATGCAACTGATGCATTTCTCAATTATTGAATAAATTTATTGATAACTGTGATAATAATTTACTACGAGGACAGTGGAAGACAGTCTGAGATCTGCACTCAATGCTGAATAATGGAAAAATCACAATTTTTCATTTATGGAAGGTTAAGTTAAAAATAAAATACTAAATGTTCTGCAACTATGCTTTTTGGCAACTAAGGGGTTTCATCCTTACTTCAAATACCAAAATTTTAGAAATTCTTCCATTCAGGAGTCCATAATACAGTGCTTTTGTTCTTAATAAGGATTACGGCCACAGTAAATTTCATGGAATTGCTTCAATTTGAATAAAAAAATGATTTTCTATTGCCCAACCCAAGGGCCTAACAAGAAATATTTTCAAAAATTTCACTTCTTTATATAAGTTTTTCTGAATCATCTAATGCTAATTGTAATTGCTGCATCACAATGAGTCAAGTAATGCTATTAACAAAGGATTAAAACTCACAAAATCTGTGCTCTTTCAGGCAAACAACAAACACCATTCATGCTGAATATTTATCAGAAATGAACACCAATAGAATGGTAGTTATTGGTGGGAATACTAATGAACAACACTAGCTTAACAAATCTACATCACCTGATTGATTATTAATGATAATACATTAACTGCTGCATGATACTCATCCTCCCATTATTATGCACTTTTTCACATCATTTAGTAACTGTAAAATGTTTGTTACATCTAAAAATATTCATTAAAATATGATCTTAAATTGGGTGAAATAAATTCAGAGACATAACTAGACTGTTTGGCACTTTCATACTTGTATTTCTCGACTCTCAGTGCAAGTCTGGGTTGAGACTTCTTGTTTCCATCGGTCACTACAATGGACTTATTATTTCCTTCAATCAGCCTGGTAACCAAAACCCACAGTTCCTAGTTAGCAAGCCATTCTCATTCTTATACTTTATACCAGGATGAATTTAGAGTTTTCAATTGTTGTCAAGTATTTGCTTTTTGTATTATGAACTACATATATAGGATTAAATTAGCCACCTGGGTCAGAAAGTTAGGCTTAGGAAAAGGTTCAATTATCCTGTATTTTGATATTAGATGGTAGTGCGAAGAAATTTAGTACCAAATTAGCAATGCTTATTTCAAGTACCTGGGGAAGACAAAGTCTTCTTCATGATAATTAACATTTAACTTGACACTTACATGATCAGAATTATAACTGTAACAGAAATGCTCCAAATGAAGACCTCAAATTGTAACAATTATTAACCACAGGCCAATTTGAACAAAACAATGTTTGACAAAGGAGGCATGCAACATGGATGAGATGACCACCCATAATGACTATAATTTTACACTTGACAATTTATTCTCTTCAGAATATTTTTGTCCATAGTTTTAACAAATTATGCTTTTCATCGAAGCAATTTATTTATGTAGCACACAACCTCATGGTTCCACATTAGCAAGTCTAGAATTGCTTTGTATTTGAGGGCCTGAGAGATTTTAACTCTTTTTTGAGGAATACCATTTTACATGTCCTTCAAATGTTCTAAAAAAACATTGCATGGAATAGAGCTTTGTAGAATATTAAATATTAAAAGAAACTGAATATCATCAATAGTTTCATCAGGAGAAAATTGCAACTTTAGCATTCAATATTTACAAAAATTTCTTGGAATTTTCATTGTTCAAGCATGCCATACTATGTGAAGATGCAGAGAGAGACTATCTGAACCATGAGCTTCTAGTACAGATCCAGTGAGATAATAATAGCACAAATTCAGCATCAACAATTTAAACTAAAAGAATTTTTCCGAGCAAACCAAACAGAGATCTGTTGCAAAAGAAAAGTATGATCTTCCGAGGTTATACCACTGTTGAATCTAACTATTTGTTACAAATCATGGTTCATTGCGTTGAAGCACTCTGGCCAACCAATTCACGCATCTAGAACTCAAAGCTTATAAGGTGCAGTTCTGATGTAAGCATGTGCTAATTAACCATTGCCACTAAGTGCTTCACCCCAGCACAAAAAGCAGATGATCCCATTAAATAAATACTTCATTAAATGTCCCAAAGCAAGAAAGCAAAAGCAGATTGGCAAGCAGATGTGCTGGCACATCAATGCACTTAAAGTTAGAATAAGACTGTTGTCCGGAATCTTAACACAATATAAAACTTCCATGGAGAACCAAGAGAGAAAGAATATTAAATTATGAGATCGATTAATAACCATCAAAGATATGATTATAACATCAAAGATCATCAACACCAATTTCTAACTTTCTTAGCAAGGAAAAATAAATTAGCACCTACACTCAACAGAATAATGCAATGCTAAGAATTTCGCTTTCTCATGAACTTTGTAAATATAAATTATTTCATTCTTTACTGTATTCTGATTGATCACCTCTACCTCAGGTAAAGTTAGCTACAATATGAATAGTAATTCTATTGTAAGAACCACCACAATAGCTATGAAATAAAACAATATACGGATATATATATATATATATATATATATATATATATATATATATTATCCGTATATATATATATATATATATATATATATATATATATATATATATATATATATATATATATATATATATATATATTATCCGTATATATATATATATATATATATATATATATATATATATATATATATATATAAATATATATATATATATATATATATACATATATATATATATATATATATACATATATATATATACATATATATATATACATATATATATATACATATATATATATATATATATACACATATATATATATATATATATATATATATATATATATATATATATATATATATATATATATATATATACATATATATATATACATATATATATAAATATATATATATATTTATACAAGACCTAAAGTTAACCAGGATATTAGACCTGATGGGCCAGGAGTGCTGGATACCTTGACTTCTACTACAGATTAGCAAAACCACACTAACAGTGAATTCAATCAAAAAAGTTAGATCAAACATGCAAATAGTCCTTCACCATTGGACATAAAGATATATTAAGAAAATTCACTTCATCCCAATAAAATTATGAAAGGAATTTGATTGAACTCATATCGGAAATTGTGCCACGATGGACTGAAAAATAACTTCCATTACACTTGGCATAGGCAACAACCAAAATTATGAAAGTAAAATGAACAAACAATTTAAAATATTAAATAAGCTGCAAGGCAACAAATTTAAAAACTACATACCTAAAACCTTTCAGAAGAACCAAATGCCGGGGATCTTTAGTGTAATTTTTGGTCTGCGAAGCCTGCAAATCTCCACCAGCCTTGTCAAAGAGTTTGAAGAGAGCAGGTATTTTTCTGGGAGACATGATAGATAAGTTGATTCCCCTCTGCAATGAAATAAGTGTAAATTAATAACACTATATTTATTATTTCAATGTGTAATATTAAAAAATGATTCAATGTTCTAATACTATGAATAACAGAAGTATCAGATTCATCAATTTGACTTTTTGTTCCCACTCGGAGCATATTTCTACAACTATATAAGAAAGCAACTCTGACTAAAATCCTTCCTTACAAAGAGAGCAGAAAACGAAAGAATGATAGCACAAAAATAAGTGTACCATTGAAAACTTCTGTTTGCACATTCACATGTCAATTCATATGCTAACAAAACTAACTTACAGAACCATTAACAAGAAATTAAATGGATAAAAAAAGAATACTTGTATCTACCTTCATATATCATATCCAGCAATTTTTTTATAGCTAAAGGCTGTGTGATGGAAATTTTAAAAATGATTTCATTGAATTCATCTTGGTTTTGCAATGTGTCTTAAAATAAGGTTAAATACATTAAATAAAAAAATTTTGGGTAACCTAAGCCATACTGAAAGAAGAATTGTTTTGGCCCCACACAATACAAACACCAATGAGAGCTGTTAAGCAAACCAAGACCTATGGCTAATTTTCATGATATCCACTGTTATATTCGTCAACCATAAGAAGTACATTTGTTTTTAAAAATGCCGACTATCTTTTGACCATGACATTAGTTTGCAAATAGAGAAAATATTTACATCTGCATATTAAAATGCCATTATTTAAACATTTTTATCACAGAAATACAAGATAAAAGTGGAGCCTAAAATCATTGTGATATTAGACACTTCTTTGGAAACTCTCCTTGATTCGGCAATTGGTTCAATGGAAGTTTCAGTGAGCTCATCATATATTTTGTTTTTCATTTATTCTTGGAATACTTCATCCTTGAAAATAATGTTCCCACATTCAGAAAACACCACTCAATTATTTAATTTAGAATTTTAGTTAAAAACTGCTTGTTGGGCTAAATTCTTAACTGTCCTGGACCACTAAATGTGGACTTTTGGCTTGGACAAACCTTGCATAGATCATCAAGCGTATTAATACCTGAAGTTGAAATATGAAGGAAATACAGGGTGCAGCAACATAAATTCAATTTTTTCAAATGAAAAACAGGAACTTTCAAAGTAGGAAAATATGTTGCCGCACCCTGTACCAATAATTCTCAATTACACTTAACAATATTGATATTTCCCACTGCCTAACTTCCTTTTCACAGTCTGCATGTTAAAATATAAATGTTGACGTGCTTTCCCATGAGATTAATGTATGGAGTAATACTAGATGAGAGAATTTGAATTATTCTAACTAAGAATGATGCTCATTTCAATTAGTAGAAAACTATAACAGACCCTCATTTTGTCCCACAAACAACCAAAACAATTTTAAAAGTGTCCAGAGTTATAAAGATTTATATTTTTTATTCACATATCTTTATTCATCCTCCAAATGTTGATGGACCATCTAAAAGTAGTCCCCATTGAATTGAATACACTTGCCATACCTATATTTCTTTTTGGAGACATGCTGAATGCCATTTTTTGATAATGCCTTCAAAATTACCACCTTCACCTCATGTGATAATTAAAAATGTTTCCCCTTCATTGTTCCTCACATTGGGGAACCGGAAGAATTCACAGGGAGGGAGATCTGGCCTACATGGAGAATGAGGAACACAATTCACATGGACTTTTCCGAGGCCTTCAGCAACAACCATTGCGATATGCAGTCATGCATTATCGTGGCACAGTACCCATGTGATAAACTTCAAAATAATACTCCTCATCTCCCTGTTACATCAACTTTAACTGCCAATAAACCTGCACATGAATGTCCTGTTGTTTAGGTTTTAGCAGTCTTAGAATGGCAACCTATGAAAATTTTACTATTTCCAATTTTTCATGGTGTGCAATTTGAATTCGGGACAAACATGACACAGCAAAGTCTCATTAGTAGTGATAACCTTCAAATGAAACCCCTTTTCTTCCTGTAACAACAACTTCAACTTCCAACAATCCTGCACACTAATGTCCAGTCGTTCAGGTATGAGCAGTCTCTGAACCCCCAGTGCACAAACACATCTCCAGGGTAACCTTTCCAATACAAACTTGTAGGTGGCACCCAATTAAATTTACACCACGGCTCTTAGGTCTTTTCAATGGTCTTCTCTTTCGATGGCAGTCACAGGGCTGATGTTTACTTTAATCAGACTGGAGATTCCGGTCCACCTTCTTTTGAAATTGATCGTTTCCCCTCTTCAAACTGTGCTCTAGTGAAGAGCAGACTCTCCATTCGCCTCCTCCAGCATTACATTGGCCTCGGATGACGATTAGTCCAGTCAAAATTCATTGAACGGTATTGCTCATCTCCTAAGCAAACTGAACACGCTCCAACTAGCAATGGCTACCACTGACACACTATTTCAGTCAAATCAATGAAACTCACACTACACACACATTACACATTAGTCTAAAAATATAACATTGAATGTTGACACAAATTCTACAGCTACAAAGTTTATGATTACATTTAGTTACATTCTTGATTGAACAAACTTATATTTTATTTATCAATTTAATTAGGCGAGATTGAGACTAATAGTCCCTTCTTCCACCTAAGCCTTAGACACGACATTGAGGACAATTATATAAACCCAAGCCTTAGGTTGAGGAAAATCCACCTAGGCGCGAATTGAACCTGCAACCTCTGGGTTGGCAGGCGAGGATGTTCTCGGCTGGCACCGGGGCCGGTGAAAATATTTAAGAATCCCACAAATAGTATAGGAAGAATATTAAGAATATTTTGAAATTAGTTGTCATAATACATGGCTGATACCTAAAGCAATGACTGTGGAACTAATTAGGCACTATGGCAAATTTGGTAACTCGACACAAACATAAGAAATTTTCATGGTATGAAGGCTGCAGGAGGATAAATAAAAACAGAAATATAGGTGGAGCTTTGTGGGCTTCCAAAATAGAATTATATACACAAAACTGAATTAGCACTACAAAATTAAGGCAAATACAAGATTTGTCTCTCAACAAAGTTACGGTCTACTGCAATTCTGAGTATCATAGGCTGAATTTGAATGCTCTACCTATTAGCCTAACTTCAGTTTCAGGGGTAGGAATGAGAGTCGTTTCTACCATAAATGCACCAACATTACTGACACCAAGGTTTGTGTGATATACAGAACTCACCCAATCTTAAGTCCAATAAGGTGTGAAATTCACTCATTAGTAAGGTTTTAAGTTAATACGTGAAATCAGCAGTTTCTTTTCTTATACTACCTATGGCTTCGTAGCAAGAAAGAACTGGTACCCAAAAATAAACTCAGCTTGGGTGAAGCTGAGTGTGTGCCCAGAGACATCACTCAGAATTGAACCCAGACCCTCATGTCAGTTACACAATGCTCTGAACAATAGACTAACAAATCCCATTTCCAACATAGTTCATAAAAATTACTTAAATTTCCACCTTCAATGGAAATGTGTGGAAACAAAGACATAAAAGATGATCGCATGGCATGGAGAGGCAGGAAGATAATCCCTCGTTAAAAGTACCAATGGAGTAAAATAAAAATGGAGGAAATATAGGCTAAGATATGCATTGATAGTGTCATAACAACAAAGTATTTGCTCAATAACAAATCATGAATTACCAATTCCCAACACGCAGTGATGTATAATGTATTAAGGCATATTTTACCATCTCCCAGGTGCCTGCAGTCATCAATGCATTCATTTGCTTTTTAATGAATTAACTAAAAGAACTGTCAGGGCGAACTGCTATCTCATTTAACGACTAATTATGTTTTTTAGCACAAAAATTTTTCTCCAGGTGATTTTAAGGTTATCAAAAAAAATTTATAGAAAAGTAGTGATGACCATTGCAGGTATTCTTGTGCAGGCAAATGTTGTGTAAAGCTATCAACCAGTTGAAAAAGGTGAGAATCCTTGATAATTATCAATATTTTTTATTCTAGGAATTTATATATACATTGGAAGAGTTAACTATCATGATGATTTTTTTAATATAATTTTTTGCAGGCAAAGTCCAGATTGATATCTACCTCGCATTTACACATTTACTTATGGATTAAATACATATGTTCTATTTCACTCAACATTATATGTAGATTGTTCAATAACTACTAATAAAATTCAAGAGATGGGGTTTATAGCATCTGAAAAAGGTTACCTTTTAGTAAGCCTCATTTCTTAACAGACTGCTGTTAAGTTTCAGCCATGCCCATCACATGGTTTCATTTTCATAGTAGATTAAAGCAAAAAACCTTGATTGAGAAAAATGGAGAAAAGAGTTCCCAGGGGTGATTAAACAATCTCCTCTCACAATATTCCTGTGTTTTCCGATGGACAACGCGCATGTTAACAACACAAAATTGTTCAGATGATAAAAAATTGATGATGCACATTATGCAATGAAAATTGAAAAAATCCAAACATTTACATTCCTATGCACACAATAATTTATTGAAGAATTTTGAAAAAATAAGTTTGGAAGCATGCCTTTCTGATTGCATTTTATTTTATACAGATCAGCTACTGTTACAGTTATTTCATCTCATAAATCCATTATAAAAAGAGGAAACATATAATTTTTATACTTCATGTATTCTAATACGTAGTGCTTCTTTAATCTAATACATAGTGCTTCACAAATACATAGAGTATGTTGTATTATATACTCAGAAGTATTAATATATGATAGGATCTACTGGCTTATTTCTTCATAAGACACTCTTTCAATCCTTCCAGATTTTGTGCAGTCTGTGTAGTCATTCACTTTCATAGAACTTGGGAGGATGTACAGAACAGCTGAGCGCTGATACTAGCAAAGCAAAGTAAAGCAAACAAATCAAGAGTATTCTATTTCATTCATTTTCTTATTTTTATATATGATTTTCTGAAATTCAATTTATATAGCAAATGAAAGGGCACATTAACCTATGTCTTGTTTAGACTAATGAATCATAGTGAAAAAGCAACAAGGTGGCACATTGTGTTGGCTTGTAAATATTGTTTATTTTTTTATCCTTCTGTTGTGGGGAATTAATTTCAATCACCTGGCTCTAATCTTCTGTATACTTACAGTAGATAGCCACAGGCAATTATGATTTCATGTATTCATTGGTTGTTACCATCACTTCATACTTCATTGTATGGATACAGACATTTTTACACACAATATATATTATTTTTACGTGCATATACATATATACACACAGATGCCTGGCTTCTATACCCGTTCAAGATAACTATGAAGCTCTGGGTGCATGGTATCTATACAAAATTCATGATAACTACAAAGTTCTAGGCGTGCGGTATCTATGGGAAAATACACTAGTTTAACTGTGGTCATACACCCACAGATAATGAACATTGTTCAAGATGTTCAGCAGAAGTGACTTCCTCTGAAATGATTGACAAAATTCACAATGCAGTTTTAAGTGACCAACAAATCTAAGTATGCATAAAACCTGAGGTCGCAGGAATACCAAAAGGTATAGTGTTTTCAATATTGCAAAATATATTAGGTGAAAAGCCTTTAGGAAAAATGGCTGCCACATTTGCTCTCAGCAGAGAATAGATGCAATCATGTGGTCGATTTATAGGGTGGTTTGGCACTCTTCCATCCTGATAAGTTTCTGCATTGATCCATAACTGTGGACAAAATATGGATACACTACTTCACTCCAGAGATAAAGGAACAGTCAAAACAGTAGACTCCAAAGAAGGCAAAGACAGTGAAGTCAGCCGACAAGGTAATGGCCAGTTTGGGATTCACAAAATGATCTATCTACCTTAATTACCACCAAAAATGACAAATGATAAATAGGGAATGTTTTGCAACAATTTTATACCTGTTGAGCAAAGAAATCAAGAAAAACTGTCCTCATTTGGCAAAGAAAAAGTTCTATTCCATCAAGACAATTCACAGATGCACATTTGTGGGGTTTCGATGGCGAAAATCATGCAATTAAAGTTCAAATAATTACATCATCCACCTTATTCACCAGATTTCGCCCCCAGTGACTTTCTTCATTCCCAAACCAAAATAGCTGGTGGAAAACGATTCACATCACCCAAGGTCATCAGCAATACAGATGCCCATTTAGAGAACCTTCCCATGGTCCCTTCTTTCCCAAATCTTGCTTGTTTGGAGGGCCTAAAAAATTTATGGCTAATATAATATGTATAAAATGGATGAAGGGACCATTTGGTCTCAATTTTGCCCAAATAAAGACCTTTATCTATCTATTGAATGACCCACAAATGAATACTTCACCATACTTGCTCTTTAGAGGTACAAAGATTACCTATTACTACTTTGATTAGATAATTTTTTGCACTTAAGGAGGCAGCTGGTAATAATAAAATGAATTCAAATTAACTCTGTGAAAATCTAAATCATATTAGAATATGAGAGCAGTGATCTCATGATAGTTTCCTCTTCAGCATCCAAAACTTTGTACAGAATTTAGATACCAAAAAATACCTCATAAAACATCCTCATCCAATTCAAAAGAGTTGTGCCACTCAAGATAGTGCACTCCAAAGTTAGCCTCTCTCTATCATAGATATGAAGAATAAGGGCTCATGGCTTTCTCATATGCATCCCCATGTTTGTTTTTCCTGAGGCCTAACTTATAACCTCCCTCCTTGCTGGTCGCATACAGGTCTGCAACCTATATGTAATTGCTAGTGACAGTATAATTGCTTGCAACTAAGAAAGAGATGAGTATTTTTTAATGACTGCCATAGCTGCATGGAGGCAAGTAAGTTTTGGACTAAAATAATTTATTTTGGCTGAAGAGATCATTGCAGACAATATTTTGGCTATAAACTCTGTAATGCAATTCTCATCTGTGCAGTGTCGTGAAGATAGTGTAATTTTGTTCAGAATTATATTTCAAGACTTGGAAACTCTTGGAAAGACACTACAACCAAGCTCAGATACCAGATTTTGCATAGTATCGCACCATTTTTTGAGCATGAACTCTTGAAGATATGCAAGAGTAGCCTGAATATAGTTCTTAAATTTGATGTCCCTCTGTAAGACTTCCCAGAAGGGTCAGA
The DNA here is from genome assembly GCF_022747635.1 of Hetaerina americana. Taxonomy (NCBI): domain Eukaryota; kingdom Metazoa; phylum Arthropoda; class Insecta; order Odonata; family Calopterygidae; genus Hetaerina; species Hetaerina americana. Next base: position 4,642,803 of record NW_027286797.1, on the reverse strand, counting down.
TGGATCTATAAAAATTGTATATTTATTTTATAAGGCTCTGGTCTCAAGCAGATACCTCAAACATGTGCTTGGGCTATTCCACGGGAATACATCACCTGATTGGTTTTTTGGTAAAATAACTTGGGTGCTAAATTTGCAAGTGCCAGTGGATACTAAATGTTGGCCTGAAGTTTCTTTGAATGTTGACAGAGTACGAGAATCTGATTCACAGAGAATGTGAAGGACTTGATTCACCTTCGCTGAGAAACATGAGGGTGCTATGTTCTCCCATGCATTGCATGATGTATTAAAAAGTGAAAATAAGTATAGATAAGAGAAACAGCTATTCTACAGTGCAGCAGAAATTCAACGTTGCGAAGTGGATTAAAAATTCTCATATTGGAGGTTTTGTAGTTGACATACTTCACACTCTAACTGCATATGTAGCTGGAATAAAAAAGATGAGATGATAGATCCCCCACAAATGTCATTATCCAAATTGCATCAGAAAGCCATTGTAAACAAACTAATAACACCATAATTAGCATTCTTTCGGTCACTTGCCACTTACTCCTCTGTCGCACGAGTCCCTTTTGGCTACAATTATAATGCAAATGGAAGGATTAATAGAGAAGGAAATTTTTATGGTTTTTCCGCAAATGAAGCCATTGATGTAGAAAAGTAAATAAAACTTAATCATGGCAAAGGATTGAATGAATGTAAAACTCCAATAGCCGTAAACAGTTAACCTTTCTAAACAAAGTACAAATGAAATTAGTTGGCTAACGCCACAAGTCAAGAAGGGGTAAAAGGTAAAAAGGAGAGGATAAAAACTCACTTCGACTTGTGTTGTCGTGACGATTACCCTTCAGTACGCTGAAGAGGGCTACTTTGTGGCCGAAATACGCGTATTCGTATTCATCTTTCTTATCCCTTTCCTTTTTACCTTTTACCCCTTCTTGACTTGTGGCGCTAGCCAACTAATTTCATTTGTACTTTGTTAGAAAGGTAAACTGTTTACAGCTATTGGAGTTTTACATTCATTCAATATTACTAGCCGTAAGAGCTCATTTCTATCAATATGGCAAAGGCCATTTCTCCAGGCTTCAGTTTTAAATAAGTTACTAAAACCACAGCTCGATTGAAAGCCACTTTTAGTTTTATCACTAAGAAAAACTGCTTATGTTGCCTGATCAAGCTTAGTGAAAACTGATGAAATATTCCCCTATAAAGTCTCACATTACTAAGCAAAATGGCATTACTTTCTCGATTCAAGAGGTAGCCAAGAATCCATGTCTATGAACAATGAGCCCACAGGCATATCACAAAGCACAGTGCTTTCAATTTTGCATGAAAATTGGGTGTATCTCGGCACGGTGGGCACTGCATTTGCTTCCAGTGAACAATAAACACAATTGTGTATTCGATTCGAATGCTTATGCTGCCACAATCCTGATGAGTTTTTGTATCAATACTTAACCGTGAAAGAAATATGGATACACTACTATTCTGGAGACAAAGACAGTGAAATCTGCCAACATGATGACGGACATAGTTTTTTGGGATGCATCCAAGATCATCTACATCGATTACTTACAAAAAGGACAAACGATAAATGGAGATTATTATATTTCTTTACTGCAATGGTCGAGCAAAGAAATGACAAAAATAATGGAATTAAAGTTCACATGACTACAGCCTGCACCACATTCACCAGTTTTGGCCTCCAGTAGTTATTATTTATTTCCAAAGTTGAAAAAATGCCTTAGTGGGAAAAGATGCACATCGAACATTGCGGACGGTCGGAAAGGTGATGGCTTCAATTTTCTGGGATGCGAAAGGGATTCTGCTGATTGATTATCTTCCCATCGTTCAAGCAATTACTGGTAAATACTACGCTAATCTCAAGGACCAACTACAGCAAAGATACACGAAAAAAGGCCAGGTTTGGCAATAAAGAAAGCCATCTTCCATGAACACAATACATACCCACACAGAAGTGTCGTTGCCATGATAAAAATACATCAACCAAGATATATATTGGCACCAAACCCACCTTATTCCCCTGATTTGGCTCCATCAGATTTCCATTTCTTCCCCAAGATCAAAATTAAAATAACGCATCACTGGATTTCATCATTTTCTTGATTTCTTGTTGAAACTTGAGAGTGGGTTCTGATGAAGTACTTTACTTTTATTGTCTCTGATGAAGTCTTTGCGTTTCATGATGTAATTATCTTTCTCTAATACAACTACCAAGCTGCCTTCATCTGCTTTTTGAACGATCAAGTTTTTATAAGTGAGACAAAACTTGTTTAACCATGGTGTTTTATTTCTCTAGGGCTACTTCCAAGGTCAACCAACAGGTTTTTTATGTCTTTTAGGGAAACAAGAGGAGTGGCGCATAAGGAGGAGTCCTCAGGGTGTTCCACTAAATATATTCCGCAACCGGGATGGAAATTTAAAGAAAGAATAAAGGAGACCAAATATGTGTAAAGAATAGGAACATAAAATTACTCTTTGCAAAGAACCCTATCGAAAATGACCACAAAAGTGACTTTGAGACTGAAATTCTCCGTTATGAAAATAAAGGACCTAGATGATGCACTAGAGCAATTAGAAATTTCAAAGTGTGCCTGTTGCATGGATGAACTTGCTAATGAAATTGTGTATCCCTCTCACTCTTAGATCTACACTGTTTTCATGTCCAGTGCTCTCCACAGGGTATCCCACTCCCAAACAAACCCCCATTCGCAGTCCATGATTGACACCTAAGGCTGTACTTCCCTTTCCTTCCCATTTTTATTTAAACCTTTGGACTCCTCCACCCACCCTTCCCCTCCCACTCTGACCAACCCTCCTGCTCCCCCGTTTTCAAGGTATACGAGGTCTGTTCATTAAGTATCACAACTTTTGTGTTTTTTCAAAAATTATTTATTTATTCATGAATATCTATTTTGTCCCCTTCAAAGTAATCCCCATTAGATATTATACCCTGGTGCCAATGTTTTTTCCAATCCTCGAAGCACTTCAAAAAATCATTTTTGTGATCTTGTTCCACTCTTCCTTTGATGCAGCCTTTATCTCTTCAATCGTAGCGTAGCGTCGTCCTTTCATGGGCCTCTCCAGTTTAGGGAACAAGAGAAAGTCACAGAGGGCCAGGTCTGGGGAATAAGGTGGCTGCGGCATCATTAGTGTTTTGTTTTAGGCATGCTGTTTTGGCCAAAAATTCGTGCACAAGTAACGATGTGTGAGCAGGGGCGTTGTCATGGTGCAAAAGCCAATTTTTGTTCTTCCATAAATCTGGGCATTTGTCGCGGATTGCTTCGCGCAAATTGTGCATAACTTGCAGGTACTTGCATTCTTTATATACCGTTCTACCCTATGGCAAGGACTTATGACGCACCACGCCCCTGCAATCGAAGAAAACTTCAAGCAAAACTCTCATATTTGACCGAACTTGGTGCACTTTTTTCAGTCTTGGCTCGTGCTGCAGATTCCATTGGGATGATTGGGAGCTTGGGAGTTTCCACGTCATAATCATTAACCCATGATTCGACCCCAGTTATGACCCTCTGGAGCAAATTTGGGTCATTGCGGACAGAGTCCAACACCTCATTAGCAATGTAAATGCGCTGTTGTTTTTGGTCGAAATTGAACAATTTTGGTACGAATTTTGCGGCGACCCATGTCATGCCCAAATCATTCGTAAAAATCCAATGGCAGGAGCCAATCGATGTGTTTAGGTCCTCAGCAACTTCTCTAACTGTGATTCGACAATTGGCCAATACTATTTTCTTCACTTCATCAATGTTTTCATCGGTCGCTGACGTGCTCGGGCATTCTCTTCGTCGTTCACATCTTCTTGGCCCTCTGAGAACATTTTGCACCAACGATAAACGTTGCTTCGGTCCAAGGTAGCTTCTCCATATTCCACAGTCAACATTTGTAATGCGTCTGTGTACTTAATTTTGTTTTTCACACAAAATTTTATACAGATTCTTTGACCCATTTTTTGGAACAGGCAAAAAACGAAGACAAGCCAAAACACAACCAAGCAAAACAGCTGTCAAAAATTAGCGGGACATTCAAAATGGCTGAACTTTTCAGCACAAGGGAGAGACATAAGCCACAAAAAAATCAAAAATACGTAACCCGTGGGAATTCAAAATTTGAAATACTTTTCGGACAGACCTCGTATACACAAATATGTCTCCTGCAGGAACTACCCGATGATGACGCTCAATATAGAAACCTCGGTTGCATTCTAAATAAAGTGTGCGTGGAATTACAAAGTTGCTTACTTCATTTCAATACGTGGTGTAACTTCCATACAGTTACGCCGGATATAACAAATTACATGGATACAATGCTGTAAAAGGAAATGGCATCATTGGGAACATTTTCTGACATAAAAATGATTTAGTGTCAAAATCAATGTGTATGGACAACTTTGTGCTAATAATGAAATTTGCTCACCATATCGACAACACTTAAATAAAACTAAAAGACAAATTTTGGAAACCACATTATTCATTAGTATTCTAAAAAAGAAGTTTCCAGCATAGTTCTGACTTACTAAGCACTATCTTTCATAAGATGAAAGCATGATTGCCTATTAGAGCCCATGATTACTGGGAAAGTCATCATCAGAATAATGAATGGCACCTAAATATCACAATGGTTATTTAATGAATTCTGATTTTTACAATCCAATTGCAAATTCCGGATACCGGGTAAATTTTGATAAAATGTATGCGCTGCTGGTATTGATGATCAATGTTTTCCTGAAGATTTAAAACCATCGCCATTTCGTCAATAATTTAATAATACTTTTCAAGGAATAATTTTAATAGGTTATGAAATAATTGGGCTTTGGTGCAAAAGGAACATTGAGGCAACACAGAATCCAAAAAGACAGTCAAATTTGATCTAAAACGGACATGAAAAAAATATGAACAACAATGTTGAGAACTGAATAATCAGGGAGGAATACATAATTATCACAAGTTGGATTAATAACTCAGGAAACACCTTTGACGTCCTTACGTCAAAGCATCAAAGCTATTACATATGGTCTCAGATATTCTCCAAAATACCAAAAGGAAATTCCAGTCCCTTCGACTGGATTGTTTTCCACACACAATAAATACATGGATATGACCAACTGCATGAATGAAAATCTAGCTATTTATAGAAATAGCACCTAAAGAAAAAAAATAGTGGTCGGCTATTTTTACATGGATAATTGATGCAGCCTTTCAAAATGCTTGTATACTATACAGAAAATCAGTAAGATATTTGGCACAATTCAATTTTCAACATAAAACACTTCTGAATTACTTGACATGGAACTCGACAAAATTTGCAGGGGGGGGGGGGGCAAAACTTTATTAGGTAACAGTAACCCTAGCTGAGTAATAAACAGCATATGATTTGATAATACTTAAAACCATTTCATGACGCCTCCAATGAACATCAGTAGGAGGCAATGTGCCACAGTTCCCACTCAAGGACTGAATGCAGCAAATGCAATATTGGACTAATCCACACCGAGTAAGATTTTACTCTCTTAAATAGTAATTTCAGTAAAATAATAATATATTCATTTATGCATGATTAAAATGCATGCAATTAAAATGTAACCAAAGTTAAATTACAAAAGAGAAAACACCTCCGATGTTATTAGGAAAGAAGAATACCTGAAAAATTCTGACTTAAGATTGGACAAGTTACGAGATGTACGAGGCATTTGTTATTTGGTATTGCCCCTAATCTCAGTCATTGCCAATATGAGGGTAATATAATTTAGAAGGGATCATTTTCATAATATTAATAAATTACATAAACAAATCAAAATGTCTAGTTTTAAAAATATTAAAAAAATAATTTTTACCTTTGAGAGTTAAGAAAATATATGAAAAATATATTTGACACAAAATGTCCCGGGTGATTAAAAAATTCACTAATTAGAGATGATAAGATTTTCCAAGTGTAGCATGTTACAAAATTGTACCGATTAGTTAAAGGTGCACTGATTTTCTATAGGTATGAGTCTAGGTAGTTCCTATTTTCCCAGGTTTTCCTAACTAATAGTTATTTATTTATAAATCAGCACCTGGATTACATCCGAAAGTTAAGTTTGGAGTCTATCAATACCATTTTAGAAAACAAACACATGTCATTATTTCACTTGAGATTTGTCCATGGTACCAAGAAATATGGTATAATATTCATGAGGAGTAATCCTAAAACTCCAGACAAGTCAAAATGTAACTAACCTCTTGAAGTAGCACAGCCAGCTGTTCAGCTGTGTGTCCAGCATATGAAAATGACTCCATCACAGGCAAATTATAAGGTGGTGAATTGCATATAAGAATGCAGTGCTTCTGGACAAGTTGAAGAGATTGTGGTGATGTAATGGCTGAGAGTGTACCAGGAGAGGCTGATGCTCCACCATTGCTACTGGCTTGCTCAATGCTGTACCGTGGTTTCAAATCATCAAAACATTGCAATGCAGTAGCCAGGCCTTCAGCAACATTGGCATGAGATTCTGTTTTCCCACCAACCATCCTATAAAACAGGTTGAATTTTTTTGTTAAACACAGCAGCATTTGAAGTATGGTCCCACTCATGAATATGTTGAAATACTACCTTGATCAAAAAGTTCCCGGAATAACCACCGTGTGGCGCTCCCATCGTTCCGATTTGAGTTCTGTTTTTTTTGTTAAATTGGTACATCTGTTGTTGATATTCCCTTTAAATCTTAGTGTCATAACTTGACATTTGCAAAAGTTACGTAGCCAAGAGTACATCTATCTCTGTGTGTGTTGGCGATTTTTTACAATTTCAGAAATGGATTTAAATTTGCAACAACGAACTTGTATTAAATTTTGCGTAAAAAACGGATTTAGTGGCGCACGGACGTTGGAAATGTTGGAAAAGTGTTTCGGCAACGATTCTCTAAAAAAAACGGTCGTTTACCAGTGGCACGAGCGGTTCAGAAGTGGTCGTGAGTCAATCGAAGATGATGAACGCAGTGGCAGACCATCGACATCGAAAGTCGGTGAAAAAATTGATAAAGTAAAAGAAATGTTGGTCAATAACCGCAAATTAACCATCAGAGAAATAGCGGAGGACTTGAACATTGCCTATGGATCCGCCCAAGACATTGTGGTTAATGATTTGGGTTTCCGTCGTGTAGCAGCAAAGTTGGTGCCAAAAGACCTCAATTTCATGCAAAAAAGAGACCGTGTTGACGTCGCAAAAGACATGATTTGCGAGGCTGAATCCGATCCCACATTCATCAAAAGGATCATTACTGGAGACGAGACGTGGGTTTATGAGTACGACACGCAATCCAGACATCAGGCAAGTAAGTGAATGGCGTTCACCAAATGAGCCGAGACCAAAAAAACCACGTCGTTTTCAGTCAAAAAAGAAGGCAATGCTGACGGTTTTCATGGATTATAACGGTGTAGTGCATCATGAATTTTTGCCAGAAGGCCAGACAGTAAACAAAGAGTATTATTTGGGCGTTATGAGACGTTTGCGTGAAGCAATTCGCCGAAAGAGACCAGAAATGTGGGCAGAAAACTCGTGGATTTTGCACCATGATAACGCACCGTCGCACAGTGCTATCATTATTCGTAATTTTTTGACGAAAAATGCAACAAATACCATCCAACAGCCACCGAATTCACCTGATTTGGCTCCCTGTGACTTCTTTCTGTTCAATCGAGTTAAAAAACCATTACGGGGAATGCGTTTTAGCAGCCGAGAGGAAGTAATGGAAAAATCGCAGGAAGCACTGATGGACATACCGAAAACCGACCGTAACTTTTGCAAATGTCAAGTTATGACACTAAGATTTAAAGGGAATATCAACAACAGATGTACCAATTTAACAAAAAAACAGAACTCAAATCGGAACGATGGGAGCGCCACACGGTGGTTATTCCGGGAACTTTTTGATCAAGGTAGTATGTGAGGCACCTTTTTAAAAATTGTTCATCCTCAATCTCAAGAGTCCTCATACTTGCTCCAAACATCAAAGTGTTGTTTGTAATTTTACTCCTAGTCAAAAGGAAAATGGGACTCTTACTATAAACTCACAATACTGACTTGCACTATTACTCCCCCTGCCAACCCAGAAATCCTTGGAACCCAAACACATTCAACTGTGATACCAGTTGAAGGAATATTAAACCTAATATTTCTTAAACCTAAACCAGTGCTTGTTTTAAAGAAATTTTACTATCTTCATATCATCGTATAAAGTTCCAATGAAATAGAGGAGATCGAGTTGGTGTGGCAGCCAGTGTACTTAATAGCTTTCCACCCTGAGGACCTGGGCTTGAGACCTGTTGGTGGCAGTTCTTCAGATATATCCTGATCCATACTTAGATGCCACGTAGAGAGCATTTCATACGAAGTATACCTTATGTCACAAGGGATGTATGACCGGGTGAGCATTCTGTGAAGATTCGGCCAATACTGAGTCTAATTTTCTTAACCCTTTTCCCATGCCGTTAAATCCTACTCTTACCAAATTACCCACCCATCCCTAACATGACATCAACCATCGATCATCTCCCGTAAAAACTAAGATTACCTTAACCAAATAATAAAGTGAAAGCATGGCTCAAATTTTTTCACATACATTGAAATAACCCTCCTCGGACTACAACCTTGACGTGGTGGAAGGGCTTGTGCGTTCCGATGACCCCTAGAGCTGTGCTGGCGGTAGTAATAATTATTGCTCCTGGTAGGGTCACCAGGAGCAATAATTAAGCATGCCAGATAAGTCGAAGGTTAAGGGCCTGACGAAAGGCAGTCCACGCAGCGTCTTTCCTCAGTGAGGCGGCTGCAATGGCGTCTGACCCCAGTGGGGCGGCCAGTAAGTGATGGTGTCACGTTAAAAACACTATTGAGGAAGGCAACGGGAAACCACCTCAATTATCATTCCCAAGATTACCATGATGGACTATACAGAGATTTTGAGTCCTGGCAACTACGGGGCTTGGCCCAATCGGCTGTGTGTCGCACCCGGCAGCGGGGGAGACAAGGCTTCCGTGGTCGTCATCCCACGAAACCCTTGCAAGGGAATAACAGCAGCAGCAGGACAGAGGACGCAGGAGAAGAAGACCAAATTAGTTAGAATAGGAACGTGGAATGTTAGGACAATGATTAAGACAGGTAAACTGGAGAATGTTAAGCGAGAGATGGAAAGGGGAAAAATTGATATTTTCGGTCCATGCGAGGTGAGATGGAAGGATAGCGGGGATTACTGGAGCGATAATTATAGAATAATATACAGCGGCGGGGACGAGAGCCAACGAGGGGTTGCCATAGTATTAAATGAAGAGGTAGGGAGAAGCATAGTCAACATAGAGCAAGTAACAGATAGATTATTACTAGTAGAGATAAAAGCAGAAACGACGAACTTGGTTATTATTCAGGTATACATGCCACCGAGCAACCATAAGGAAGAAGAGGTCGATAGGATATACGCTCAGAGGACATAATCGCATGTGTTCCTGCAGGGAAACATTTGATAGTGATGGGGGATAAGAATGCACCAGTAGGCAAAGGAAGAGATGGTGATGAGGTGTGGGACTACGGTGTAGGCACGAGGAATGACCGCTGGGAGAAAGCAGTTGAGTTCTGCAGGAGACGGGTTAGTCATCACCAACACTTGGTTTAGACACCACAAAAGACGCAGGTATGCATGGAAAATGCCAGGTGACTCAGAAAGGTATCAGCTAGATAATATCCTGGTTAGACACAGGTTTAAGAACAGTGAGAAGAATTCGCACAGCTTCCTGGGAGCGGATGCGGACTCTGACCACAATTTAGTGGTTATGAAATGTAGCGTCCGTTTCAAAAAGATAAGGCAGGGGCGGCGGGTTAGAAATTGGAATGTAGAAGCATTAAATGGTTTGAAAAGGAAGGAGTACAAAAAGGCCGTAGAGGAAATCATGGAGGATGGTAAAGAGCTAAGTACTATCGAAGAAAAATGGGAAAGGATCAAGAAAAGGTTTTTTGGCATTTGTCTAAAGCCGCAGAAGACACTATTGGAACCGTTAACGCTAAAAGGACTAGGAAACCATGGATCATGGATGAGATGATTACAAAGATGGATGAGCGGTGAAAATGGAAGAATGTAAATACAGAATTAGGCAAAATGAAGTACAATGAATTAAACAATAAATTGAGGTGGGCAACAAATAAAGCAAAAGAAGCATGGTGGAAGATGCAGTGCGAGGATATGGAAAGTCTGCAGAGGAAGGCTGAAATTGGTGCGTAATACAGATGGGTTAAATCACTGCCGGGAAGTAAGAAAGGGAGATCTATGCTAACAGTTAGAGATAAGGTGGGTAAGGTAATAGCTGACACAGGAAAGATTCAAGAGAGATGGAAGGAGTATATAGAAGAACTGTATAGTAAAGAACTCAGACCAACAAAGTTAGACATTGAAAAAGAATATGACGTAGAGGAAGATAGCTTAGGTCCAGGCATACTAGACCATGAGATAGAAAGGGCATTAAGGGAATCAAAACTAAATAAGGCCGTGGGGGTGGATAACATTCCCATTCCCTATTAAAATGTTTAGGAAAATGTGGGAGGAAGAGGCTATATGGGCAGATTCGTAGTATTTATTAGGAAGGAATCTGGCCGGAAGACTTTGTGAGATCAGTGTTAGTTCCTATTCCGAAAAAGGTAAAGGCTACATCTTGTGAGGACTACAGGACGATAAGTTTGATATCCCACGCAGCTAAAGTTGTTCTCAGGATCATAAACAAAAGGATAGAGAGTAGGGAAAATGATTACTTAGGGGATGATCAGTTTGGGTTTAGGAAGGGGAGAGGTACGCGTGATGCCATTGCAGTAATGAGATTATTAATCGAGAGGAATATAGAACACAACCAGGAGGTATTTGCCTGTTTCGTAGATTTCGAAAAAGCGTTTGATAGAGTGAATTGGGAAAAATTAATGAGTATTCTGCAGAAAATAGGAATAGATTGGAGGGAAAGGAGACTAATCCGCAACCTGTACAAGTCTCAGACTGCACAGGTGCGAGTGGGGAGCGGTTAGTCCGGATGGGCAGTGTTAGGAAGAGGTGTAAGGCAGGGTTGCCCATTATCACCGTTGTTATTCAACCTGTAAGCAGAGGAAATGATTAAAGAGGCATGGGAAGAACTGGAGGTAGGAATGAAAGTAGGCGGGGAATTCGTAAAATCAGTTAGGTTTGCTGATGACCAAGCTTTAGTTTATCAGTCAGCCAAGGGGCTGCAAGCATTGCTGAGTGAATTGGAAATTCAATGCGACAGGTATGGGATGAGAATCAATATTAATAAAACAAAGGTTATGCGATTTTCTAGAAAGAAAAAGGCTAAGCTATACATTAAAATAGGAGGGCAAAAACTAGAGCAGGTAGAACAGTTTACATATATCGGTAGTGTTTTGGACCAACACGGTCAAAGTATTAAGGACGTAAGGAGAAGAATTGCGCTAGGCAAAGAGGCTTTCACAAGGAGGAGGGAGTTGATGACAGGGATGTTTAGTAAGGATGTTAAGAAAAGACTTCGTAAAAACTTTAATTTGGAGCGTAGCTATGTACGGCGCGGAAACGTGGTCATTGAAACATAGACGTAGACTGGAGGCTTTTGAAATGTGGGTGTGGAGAAGAATGGAGAAAGTGAAATGGACAGAGAAGAAAACAAATGAGGAAGTACTTGGTATGGTGGGCGAAGAGAGGGGTTTGTTGGGAGAAATCCTATGGAGGCAGGAAAAGTGGCTGAAGGGGGTATTGACCGGCAGCGAGATGTTAAAGACTGTAACAGAGGGGAGAATGTTAGGCAAACGAGGAAAGGGAAGAAACAGGATAGGGATGTTGGACAGGATGAAGGAGGGAAGAAAGTACTCAGATATGAAGAGGGACCTGATGTAGAGAAGGATGTTGTGTTTTGCTAGGGGCCACAAATTACTTAATTAGTAATTACGTCCATCCAAAAACCTACCTTAACCGGTAGATTACCTAATAATAATAATAATAATAATAATATTGAAATAAAACTAGTGTAATTGTTCCCACATTAAATGGTCCTCAATATTCTCATGAGATTGGTTAAATTTTAAGCCTCGTTAAAAGGGGGTATTCCCCAATTGTGATACCATACAACACATAAGCTGGCATTCTAAAAGTCAGATGAGCTATATATCAACAGATATCATTGAACTTGTTCGCAAATTAATACAGTAAACCTTCACTAATCTACACCCATTTAATGTGGAATATGATAGAAAAGAAAGATGAACATGATCCACGACCCTATAAATGTATATATAATTTTCTTTGAATAAACCTAGTAGATAATTTATTTTTTGAAGAATGAAAAATCCATGATCATATTTTACATTGATTCATATGAGAAAAATTGTTTCACTAAAGGTGTTTTGCTCTGAGAAAAAGATCGGGGAAGTATTATGCTTGTTGTGTGAGGTTCCACTGTATTAAGGAAAGTGTCACTACACTTGTGTGCTAATTGATGCGGTAGCCTCAATTTGTGAGTGATGTTGTGGGAAAAGTATGACAAGCCCGAGCTCTGAGAAAAATATTGACTGAACTCCCTGTACCTTATAAGCACTTAGCAAACGTGTGATTTACTGGAGTTACCACAATGGACTGTGTCCACAATTGCTTTGTTAACAAATTTGTGAACCATGAAGTGCATTTTCTGGGAATTCCAAATGATGATATAAACATGCATTTGATTTTGGACAATGTGCCCTCCCAACCTGACTAAGACAATTTGAGCCGTGGGGATGATAAGTTTAGGTGCCTTGCTTTGTCCCCAATTAGAACTTTGGTATCTTAGTCAACAGATCAAGGAAAGGATTCCAAGAGGATGTACAAGAGAATGTTTTTGAACGAAATTTTGGAAGTGATAGAGTCAAGTGACCATTAGGCTAAAGACAGCAGGGGATAAAGAACAATAATGCATAAAACAATCCAGTATTATAAATGCATGGAAAAGAAAGTGGAAGTTGATTTCAACTTCAAAGGATTTGAACCAGATGATTAATTTTTGCAATCAACCGGGGAATATCCTCTACTATTAAAAATGTTTAAGTCTGGCTTTATGTGGATATAGGTGATCCTGTTTTACAAACATTACAGTATAACAAATAGCTGATAGAGTTGTGAAAGTGGGAAATGTATCTTCCGAATCTGAAGAGGAGCCTGCTGAAAAATAAGTCAAAATCCATAAGGTCCAGGATGGCCCGATAAATTTTACAGATGAAGGTTTGGACACAGAAATGTAACAATATTATGTTCATATGAGAACTCTCTGAGAGACAAATTCATGAGCAACCACAAAAAAGCAAGGTAATTAACAATTAAAAAAACATTTATTTCTTTTATCCATGCATCCCTTCAGCCTAGTACATCAGCCAACGATGGAAAGTAGTAAGTCCATACACAAGTATTTCATATTAATTAAATCTTTTCCAAGCATGGTTTAAAATACAATATTTTTTTAAATTGTGGCTGTTAATTTTCTTTCCCTTAGTTCTTTAATTATCATTTAATTTGCCTTCATAATTTTTTAAAATATTTGGCTGGGTTAGAATTCTTTTACAGAAAATGAAATCAGTACCTAGCTTTTAAAATCTGTATTATTAAGTCACCCAGCTATAGGAATTCATCAAGGAATAATCCAGACATGATTTCAGAGTCACACGATGCATTCCTTTTACATGCTGTATAATGAAATTGCAAGTAATTGATTAATACCATAATGATCACGAGAATGAAAGCCAGCATTCTCAGGCATTATTCTTTTTTCAATAACTGTTAATTAGTTCAACTTAGTGCTGACATAGAATCCTGCTACCCCCGATAGGATCTAGCTGTATTCAATCACCAATAACCATATCATGTCGTTTGATAAAAGTCAGCTTTAATATCCTTAAATATTTCTTCAAAATGAGCAAGTTACATACAACACTATGTTTCTTTTACAGATGGTATGTAGGTCATTCAATAATTCCATAGAAAATCTAAGAAATGGCACTCATAGTATCAGTTTGCTTTTAGTAAGCCTCATCTCTCACTACACTGCAGTTATAGTTTCAGCCATATCCAGCACTTGGTCTCATTTCAATAGTCTATTGAAGGAGCAAATGTAGGAACATGATGAAACATTAGTTTCATACAGTGAATGAACACTGCTATTTAAAAGGCTTGACACCGAAAGAGAGACACCCAGTTGGATGAAGTTTATGACACATGTTATCCTCTGTTTGTGACTTTACGATTGAGTGAATGAGTTTGAACAAGGCCGTACATCCACAAATGATGAATATCATTTGGAACGTCCAGTGGAAGTGACTTCTTCTAAAATAATTGACAAAACTCACCATACATTTTTGAATAACTGACAAATCAAAGCGAGCAAAATAGTTGATGC
>NW_027286797.1:4365847-4625847 GCF_022747635.1 Hetaerina americana | reverse complement strand
GAGACGTGGGTTTATGAGTACGACACGCAATCCAGACATCAGGCAAGTGAATGGCGTTCACCAAATGAGCCGAGACCAAAAAAACACGTCGTTTTCAGTCAAAAAAGAAGGCAATGCTGACGGTTTTCATGGATTACAACGGTGTAGTGCATCATGAATTTTTGCCAGAAGGCCAGACAGTAAACAAAGAGTATTATTTGGGCGTTATGAGACGTTTGCGTGAAGCAATTCGCCGAAAGAGACCAGAAATGTGGGCAGAAAACTCGTGGATTTTGCACCATGATAACGCACCGTCGCACAGTGCTATCATTATTAGTAATTTTTTGACGAAAAATGCAACAAATACCATCCAACAGCCACCGAATTCACCTGATTTGGCTCCCTGTGACTTCTTTCTGTTCAATCGAGTTAAAAAACCATTACGGGGAACGCGTTTTAGCAGCCGAGAGGAAGTAATGGAAAAATTGCAGGAAGCACTGATGGACATACTGAAAACCGAATATAAAAAATGTTTCGAGGATTGGATCAAGCGCTGGCATAAGTGTGTTGCAGTCGATGGGGATTACTTTGAAGGGGACAATATAGATTTAGATGAATAAACTTGTATTTTTAATTTTCTGAATAAATTCCGGGAAATTTTTGATCAAGGTAGTATATATATATATATTTTATATATATATATATATATATATATATATATATATATATATATATATATATATATTATATATAATATATATATATAAATATATTATATATATATAAATATATTATATATATATAATATATGTATATGTGTATATGTATGTATATGTGTATAATATACATATAATGAAATTGAATTAATATTAAGAATATAAGTCACTCTGTGAAATGATTACTTCAGTCACTCAATCAGCCTCCTTTCTATAACTTGAAACTAAATTCCTACCACGAATTCATTGAATTCCCCTCATAATTAAATGTTTGTGAACCTGACTACCAGCTCACATGTAAAAAGCTGAAAAGGAGGTAAAGGCAGAAAAAAAGACGCGGCTTAACATTATACACAGAGAAAGAAAGTAATGGAGAGTTTACAGTGCTGGGTTCAGAAAACATAAACTAGCATTCACAAGTTCTGTGGGTTCAGTTTTAGGGAAAGAGTGAATAAAGTGAGTATTTTCCAAATGAATTTAGCCACGCTAGAATGACCCATCTGTTAAGATATACTGCTTAAAAAATTGCTTGAGAAATATGATGTATCTGATACATGCAGTCTACATCAGGATATGTTGTTAGATGATTTACTATCAAGAGGCCAGGGTGCAAATTATAAAGAAAGTAACTTACTCCATTTTATCCAGTACACTAAGTAGTTTTTGGGGACTAGTATAAGGGCCATAGCAGTCACTGCTGGGGCTCGGAAGACAGTCAGCCGCATAGTAGGTGACGATGGCATAGTTGATATTGTTATTCTGAAATAGCATACATTAAATAAGAATCATGCATCATTATATTAAATTTATATGCATTCACAAACATTACCTCCACTACATATACATAAACTATAAACACAGTAATCAACCTGAAGGTCGGTTCGGTGGGTGATGGTAGAGTTCACCCAGTACTCAGCCTGACGGCATGTAAAATTCACACATCAGGGTAGGGGGGCCAGTTCCTTTCCCTGTGCCGGTTATGGTTTCCCAGGAAGACCTGTTACCCGAAAAATCACATAGCTTGGGTGGAGCTGCAGGTGCCCAGTGTCTTACCCGGGCCCTTCCAGTCAGCAGTCCAATTCTCTACCCCCTGGACTACCGCGACCCACACTACATATACACTGGCATGTCAAAACAAAACTCAACAGCGTGTCTAATAATCCTGCAGTTTTATACAGTCCATTTTTTGCAGTTGAAATAAACTTGATCAAGCTAATTTTAAAATCCAAATGCATGGCTTCATCTTTTATGAACTTAATTCCTTCTACCCTATAATTCCATGTGTAGTTGTTATTCCTCCCTCGATGCTTCTCATAGGCATGTTCCTTATTGAGAGTCTACATATACCATTTTTGGCTCTGTGATTTTCCATATTTTACACTTAATTTACCCAAAACACTAACAGCTACAACCAACTTGGTCATTATTTTTAATAAACATCACGATGAAGATTACTAAGAGACTCACGGATAGTAATAATGGATACAGTAATTTTCATCTAGTAGATTTGATTAACCTTGAAAAATCAGTTCCACGGGTTGTTGCCTTTCCTACCATTTGTAGAAAATTCCACCTAATATTATTAGGTATGCAGCAGAATCTCGTACAACACACATCATTCGTTTAAGAATCTTTTTCATAAAATGAACGTTTTCCCCAGGTAAATTAATGTCAAATACAATAATGCATTTCATGGCAAAAAAATAAAATATGTATGATATTTATTCAAAGACAATTATAAATACAATTTTAAGGATTGTGAAACATCTTCATCTTTTCTACTATCACAGGATTTACCAACCTGGAATGCAAGTGCTATCAACGAGGGTAGTTTGAAAGGTTCTCGGAACCATCACCAGATGTCGGCACTAGCAAGACAAGTTTCCCTCGCAGCAATAGGTAATCCTTTATGAGGAAAGGCTTAATTAATACATCAGAGCTCTGGGAAGAGGTCTGAGGTGCAGATGCGTCTCTGTCATTGTTCCCCTGGAGGGATTTGTGGTAGATGGAAAAAATTGAGATTCGAGCAGTGGTTAAACACTTCGTAAAGAAAGGTATTAATGAAAGCAAAGGAAATTCATGCCGACTTTCAGAGCATGGCTCCTTCATATTCAACTGTTGCCAAGTGGACAAATAAGTCTAAAGTTTGGTCAGGACAGCTTAGATAATGGTCCGTGCATTGGTCAGCCAAAATGTGCCACTATCCTGGAAATTATTGCAAAAGTGCCTAAAATGGTCATGGAGAATCGCAAACTGAAAGTGCGAGAAATCTCTGAAGCTGTAGGGAAGTCATCTGAACAGGCATGTCACAATTCAACCGTGGAATTTGATTTGAGAAAATTATCCACTAGATGGACTCTTGACGCAGGATCAGAATGGAAAGTTCCAAACAATGTTTGATCCATTTTAAAAGCAACCAAAAAGATTTCCTGCACCGGTTTGTGACCAAAGATGAAGCTTGGGTCCATTACTACGCCCCAGAGACATAACGGTAGTAAGAGCAGTGGAAACATGTTGATTCCCCACCACCAAAGAAAGCAAAGGCGATACGGTCGGCCGAAAAGAAGATGGCTTCACTTTTCTGGGATGCGAAAGGGATTCTGCTGAAGAGTTATCGTCTCACTGATCAAAATATTACTGGACAATACTACGCTAACCTCCTGGACCAACTACAGCAAAATATACATGAAAAAAGGCCAGGTTTGGCAATAAAAAAAGTCATCTTTCATGAAGACAATCACTGCCCACAGAAAAGTGTCCATGGCACAAATACGTCAACTAAAATACGAATCGTTACCACACCTGTCTTATTTGGCTCCATCAGATTTCAATCTCTTCCCAATGCTCAACATTTTCCTCAGTGGAATACATTAACTAACATACGCATAGTTGCCACACCAGCCTTAATCGGATCCACCAAATTCCCATCTCTTTCCCAAGCTGAAAATGTTCCTCAGTGGACTGAGATTCTCTTCAAACAATTAACTAACACCCAAAGAAGACTGCTATATTGCAGGCCTGAAAGAATCTTATTTTTTTAAATGGGATCAAGACATTGGACCTTTGCTAGACCAAGTGAATTAGTATGCAGGGAGACTACATTGAAAAAAAATTTTATTGAGTAAGTCATTTACTTCTATTCCATTTCGAGAATGTTTCTAATTATACTATACTTAAAAAAAATAATAAGCTTATAATTTAGGAAACATTCCTAAACCTTTTATAATAAAGAGCTGTCTAGAGACATTTGATTTCGCTGATGCTTCCAATTCATGTTAAATAGAGACAGAGCATTATCATGAAATAAAGTTGTATTACAGATAGCCACTGCCATACAGGTCATGCTTGTCAATATACCATGGAACATTTTCTCACCCTTTCTCATGAACTCCACATCACATTTAGCCTGCTCTTCTTGAGGGCTCATGGAATTTCTGAAGAGTAAACAACAGGTGTTTAACTTTCAAATCACTATTAATATTGGCACAAAATAAAAATGGGAGAACAGTGTTCCATTGGCTTGTGGTTGGGCAATGCATTTTCCTCTTTTCCTCATGTTAAATAGGTTAGATTTTGGGTCTAAAAGCTTATCGATATCACCAATGAATTACAGATTCAGGTGTGATGTGGTGGAACTATTCCATAAGCACAGAGATGAAGACTACAGCCTGTGTTTCAAAATGGGGATTACACCAAAATACACCATCATCAAGTCCAAAAACAAATCATCAGCAGCCATCTTCCCATTGTGATCTGCAGTACATCTGTGGGTCAAGAAGGAACATAAAAAAACTTCTTGAACCACCCATGGTTTCCCTTAAATACTTCTTGGGCCATCAATTTTCAAATCATGGAAACAACAAATATTTTGCAGCGGTATCCCAATCCCTACTTAAGGTGCTTTATGGAGAGCACTGTGAGTGAGTGCAATGTCTGTCAGATGGGACGTTAAACGACAGACCCCTTGGAGCCCTTTGAAAAGAGAAGGCTAATGCCAATGCCAGGATTCTCTCCACCCTTCATCCCCTCCTGTCCATCCCTAACTGCGCAAATGACCTTAGCTGTCAGTCACCTCCCATAAAAACTCCTACTACTATGAATGATGTAGGGATTGGTATGGTGCTGTGACCAACGTAATGGCTTCTGACCCAGAGGGTTCAATGGCTGCGACAATTCAGTGGTGCCCCATTCCCTACTTGAGGTGTATTTAAGGAGGGCACTTAGAGTACACCGTCTGTCGGATGTGACGTTGAGCTGCAAACCCCTTGGCACCCTTCGTCAAGAGCAGGCTACTGCTGATGCCGGGCTCCTCTCCACCCTTAAGGCACAAATGACCTCAGCCGTTGGTCATCTTCCCTAAAAACTACTACAACTACAAATGATGCTCTCATAAATAATGAGAATGGCAATTGTTTTTCGTTTATCTGTATGAGGTGGGTCGCGGTAGTCCAGGGGGTCGAGCATTGGACTACTGACCGGAGGACCTGGATTTGATTCCAGGGCAAGTCTTTCTGGGCACCTACAGCTCCATCCAAGCTATGGGCTTTTTTGGGTACCAGATCTTCCTGGGAAATCATAACCAGCATAGAGAAAGAAACTGGCCCCCCAACCTTGATGTGAGAATTTCACACACCGTCGGACTTAATACTGGGTGAACACCATCACCTCCCAAACCCACCTTTGAATTGATTACTGTGTTTATGGTTGTTTTATGTATGAGAAGAAACCTTTCAACATCATTGAAAATACATAACTGTTGGGTAGATATACTTGTCATTCCCCCTATAATATCTCTCCTCAATTCTATTCTTGAGAAGTGCAAATCGTTGATGATGACCAATTAGACTGGTACGTGCACAGCCACATTCACATTTTGTTCTCGATTGCCAATAATTTTACTTTTCTAAGGTTATTTTTATTCTCTTATGCAGTCTTCTGGAGGCTTTTCCTTTAGGGACATTTATAAAACTATGCACAAAATATTATTAAACTTGGCACAAAAAAATCAAAAATAATATGCTTGAACACAAGTTTGGAAAAATGTGCAATGACTAGCGAACCTAGAATGCTAGCGCAACGAATGCTAAACACAAACCGAGGCTGTTATGTAATTATTCCGGGAACTCCCTTATCCTCATTACTCATTATGTAAAAAGTCACTTATTACACGTGTTTTTGTAAAAATATTTTTTTTTGGTTATTATGCATACTTAAGTATGCAACAGGAGTTTTTACAAAGCAGGGGTTTCTACAGAAAACACTAAGTGAGTTTTGACTCATGGACTTACAGAGTCCTTAGAATTAAACCGCACTACCTGTTAGGCTATTATATTCCTAGAATCACAGAGCAATTTCCATAATCTAATTTACAAGGGATTTTATATGACCCAAACTGCATATTTAGAGAGAATATATCGCCAGCTTTCCCTCTGAATTAGTTACCATAAAGCAGAAGAAAAAATGAACCCTAGCCACACTTGTCATTTAATTTCTTTCATGAAAACCATATACAATGATGTTTCATTACAATAAGTCATTCTGCAAATATCACTATTAATCACTATAATCAACAACTATCCATAACACTAAGATCAAATGAATACAATGGCAGCAGAAAATCTGCCTAAAATAGTATCCCAACAAATCTTGCCCTCTGCTGCCTAGAGCAGCGGGCTGCAACCAAGAAGGCTATGAGAAATATAATTATACGGTCAAAGTAATTCCATTGCAAACGTATAATGAAATGACATATGAATAGGTTTAACGAATACTCAAATAAATTCAATAAACACATTTATCTTTCTGATAACCTATTTCCAAGATAGCTAAAATTAGAAAAGCTTAACAAAACGAAAACAGGAATTACTGAATAGCCAACGGGGGCAGTTAACATTTGAGTAAACCTTGGCACAGCAAAATTTTCTGCGGCACAACTTTTTTTAAATTTTCATGACGACTCAAAATAGGTAAAAATATCGTTTGTGAACAGTAGTATTCATATGTATGTGAACAGTAATCATCAATGCGATCACTCCGAAATTAAAATTATTTCAACAAAAATGATAACGTTATCAAACTCAAGTAAACGAAAAATATTGAAGTTCCTTAAATTTAAATAATGACCAATAGTTACAAAAAATACAAGGTTTCCGAATGTTGGCTTTCGTATTGAGTGGTATCATGAACCTTCTGATTGTGCAGAAGAGGGTTTTCTAAGAGTGAAAAACGAGACCAACGAGTCTAACCTCGGCAATATACTCCCTTTCTTCAACGCTGCTTTGGCTGAAGTACCTGAAAGAACCGGACGGAACATTAAAGAAGAGCACTGACGACGCAGATATGCGTAACCCTATAAGGAAATACCAAACATTTTTGCGAGATATAATGGTGCTTCCACAGCGGTTGTTAACACATTTAAAAACTAGAACACTCACTCTATTGTTGGTATTAAGTAATTGGTCTTTATGTCGTTTAAGTATGCTCCATTTATTGCTGTTCCTTCTATTGCAAATACTATGTCAGCTTGTAAGCTGTGATCAAAATTCGCAATCACCATAGCGTTAAAGGGTCAATAAGCAACAACGTGGAGCCGGAACCGTTTCAATGACTTTTAAAATTTAAAATTGCCATCAAACCGCAATTCCAAAATACGCAGATTTGACAAGAATCGTAGCACGTCGCTCAGTCAAAGATTAATAAACACTGACTTATTACGGACAACGCGATTGGTGTGAGATTTCACCCAATCAACACACAAGAAAAACTTACACCGACTATCTTTGATGCGACATCTATGAAAGAAATGGGAAGTATTTACGCATCAACAACTTTCTATAGAGAATTTCCGGCAAAACATCTACTTTCGATGAATCTTATTTATGGATAGTAAAATTCATCTCGAAAATATTTCCCACGAGGTTTTTTCTTCGTAAAGTTGAATGATTCGTGTATCAGGGATGTGGACAGGTCCTCTCTGAGCCTAGGCATCATTTAGTTTCTATATTTTCAATTGTAGAGGCGCTGCTAACCATATGTTAGATGAGTTGGTAACAGAGATGACATTACACTGCAATTAACTCCCCTTTGTATTCTCATTGGGCACATCACAGAATCAGTCACTGACTCCACACTAGAGAGATTAATGAATCAGTCGTTACTATTGACGGCTATTTAACATAAGAAGCTACTGTTATATTTACACTTAAGAAGTAAATATGATTTTATGCATATAAAAATAATTATATTCTTAATATTAATCCTCGTTCTTGTTATTTCCATGAATAGGCTAGATTATTCTGTCAGTGACAACGGAAAAAGTAAATGAAAATAAATGTTCGTCGCATTTTTCCAATTATTTATTAAAATTTAAGTCCAAAACAAAGCCCCAACATCTGGAAATAATTAAGGTGATGTTTGCAGGAAAGAAAAACCTCCACATTGGCCATTATATATTTATTGAACGGAGAAGCTCAAACGAGTTACATTCAAAAACTACAAATTATGAATTGAAAAATGTACCTCACATTTAAATGCCTATATTAACAACAAATATTCACAAAAGGAATGCCAATTTTGGATCAGCAGCAATAAAATAATCCAAATATATTGCCTTATTTTCTTAAACCTAGCTCAGCTCTGCGGTATAGAAAAAGAATTATTTTAGAATTGTGGAATTTTACGAGGAATCGTGGACATATGAAAATGTACAAAATATCACCATGAAAGTAATTTAAAATGATGGCATCACAAATAATGTGATCAAAAACAAATATTATTGCTGAATACTCCACTACCATCCAAGAGGTTATCAGCTGAGTTCTTAGGGTTGCGAGCATTTGTCATGCTCGCAACCCGAAGTGGAAAAAGATCCCCAGTAAGCATATGAAACTATCGTTAAGTAGTGCATGTATATTGTGCACTGCCTGAATAATGTGATAGACACAGCATTGGATAAAAACATATCAACTGCAAAAAATTTAAGCCAATATTATTCATATCCAGTCTTAAAAATAAATGAAAGGAAATGCCTTAAGAATTAAAAACAAAGAGTGAATTAATTCCCAGGTTTCTTGGAGAGAGTCAAGGTAAAAATAATTAATAAGTTCATTTAATTCATCTCTGTACAAAACTGCTTAATGGATACTTAAAGCCAAGTCTATGAGAGGGTCACCTGAAAAATTGCAAATCAACTGCTTCTGACAGTATTGGGTTTCTCAAATTGGCCAAATTTTTCCTATGACCTATTGTATTAATTCATGCCAAGCTGCAGTGATGCCTTGACTAATAGCAAAAAGAAGTTCTCCAAGGGGAAGAGTTGTGTTTTGTTGGTCATCATCTAACAGAAGATATACAATGGTATCCTGTAATAATTATGTTCTGTTGTAAGGGTTGCTTCACATTAATCACTAGGATGAACCTTGAAATATATCTGCACCACATGAGCACCCACATGCAGCTGAGCCTATTTATTTTGCTGCTTAACATCAATTCCTTTCCTTTGACGTCAGCTGGTTCTCTGGTACTGTATTGAATATAATCATGAAAAAGAGAGGATAAGTCAGTCAAAAGATCACAGACATCATCTATCATATTTCTTTGGGTCTGATTGGAAAGCAAATCATCAATTCCGGCAGTTTTCAATGCTGTCCAGAACTGGTGTGAATTAGGGTTGTCATTGTTCCCTTATTTGCCCAATAATATTGAAAACATTTTCCTCGGGATCTTGATTAAGGGTTCTTGTACTGATATTCCAGAACTGCTTAGTTTTCAGTGAACCCCACAACAGTATTATCGTTGTTATGGTTTTAACCATCAATCCTGCAGCAGACGGTTGATTACCTTTTCCTTTCCTGATTTTTGCAAGGGTTGATTGACAGTGATCCAAATGAAGACTCCTATTCCTGATGACCAACTTCAAAGGTTTCCAGCATTGGCCATCCATTTTCCCATTTTTGCTGCCAAAAGAACAATCCACTTCCAATAGGAATTATGCTGTAGCCAGCTCATCCATGCCCAAAACATCTACAAGAACAAAAGAAAGATGTACATGAGGCTAATAAACAGTAAATTCCACTTAAAGAAAGAGTTAATATATGAGAAAAAAAGTCTAATGCCTCACCTTTTCTAACTAATGCATGTACTCCTGTGGCAACATGATTACTAAAAATTTGCACCGCTAATTTAACGTTCATTTTCTGGAATTATGTTGGGATATAAGAGCCTCTGTGAGGTTAGAGGCTAAATAAACGAAACATGATAAATGAAGGACATACATCACACACAAAATTATCATTGTTAATCAGATTATAAGAACAGTAGAAACAGGTAATCTAAAATATCAATTTTGAACCATGATATTGTAAAAAAGATTGCAGTGTGAAGTGATTAACTTTTGAAGGTAATTTAAATCACATGGTTAACTCATCAAAAATAAGCAATGCTCGAAAACAGCTTTTATTTGGTGGCGGCCACTGCAATTTATCAATCATGTCCGCAACAAACCATTATTCCCTATTAATCGCTCGCAATATTTTTGTGATCTCATTTCATCTACGCAGTAATTGACGTGGTTCCCTTAAAAGCACACGATTGAAAAACGGACAACATGGGAGAATGAATACACATACATAAAAGTAATTATATGTAAGGTGAAGTTATAAATATTGTAAATTATTTACAAATCACACTGAATTCTAAGTGTGAATGTCAGGCTTATATTCCGAAACATTAACAAAGCCATAACGGCAATTGGCCTGCCGAGTCATCCTAATGTAAAAATAACAAAAATTTAGAGAAATGAATCCTGCGGCATATCAATCACTATCACGATCTGAGCCAACATGTAGGGCAAAATACACATATTAAAATGGAATTGTATAGGTACAGTAACAATTTCAGAACACGCTGCAGGTAGATCCAGTATTTTAATAGCCGAGGCAAGTATAACCAAGTCTTCATTAACTGACTTCCGCGCGAGTATAGTTACCCTACAGATCAAATTCTGATGATAATTTAAGCTAAAAGAGATTCCATCATTGACTGACAACATATGCGCGTGATTCCGTGAGGTTTGAATCGGATTACCCAACTTACCTCACAAATACCCTCGGAAAGTTGAATTGTTTTCCGCCTCTTGAGACACAACCGAACGTGCAACATCTTCTACGTGCCATTGTTGATTAATGGAATATTCAACAGGGAAAGATCACAGAAAGCTCAGCTTAATTCGAAGCTAGCGAGATTCAGTTTGAAGCGAAATTTCATCCTTTCCCGGGAAGAAGCTACTCTCTCCCACCTCCTTATTGAGAAGGGTCTGTCGACATCACTTAGTTATGTTTCTCAGTCATAGGTGGTCCACAATAAGGCCAAAAAATGGGCCGGTCACTCACTCTAGCCTGGTTTCATTACAAAGGACGCCCTCATTGATTGGTTCCAATGAGAGAACAGTGTAAACTCACTTACGAGAGTGGACACAAGGATGAGCGAGGACTTTACAACAAAAGAGGTTGGCTTGTTTTATTTTAAACGTGTTTTACGATTCTAAAGTATGTTGGACCATTATGTCACAGCCTCTAATTTAGGCACATAATAATTACCATTAATTTTTAAGGTATCATCATTGTATTATGGGGAGCCTATATATTATGAATGGGATGGCTTTCTACTTAAGCACAACTTATGGCTTTGAAAAATTATATGAATAAATAACTATATGTATCATTTTAGGCGCGCCTCGGCGTATCTTGATTTTCTTGGGTGGTGCTCATGTTAATACAATTTCGGTGGATAATGTGAAGTAGGTAATTCCACCAGCAACACTCTCCTTTCATTAAGTTCAATTACATTCCAGTTTAAAAGCCTTTAGGCATTACTAATGATTAATTTTGCCTAGTCGATAACCATACTAGTTACTATTACGTCCAGGCGGAAATGCAAATACTTCTGCCTCAATATTTCTCATGCTATCTCACTCCATTGAGGTCAAACATATTATGCAATATTTTGCTGTATCTGGCCTGTTGGTAATGATGGGGTACGTATGCCCATTGTTAAGCAATCTACTTAGTTCATTTCTACCCCATCCGACATCTTTAATCTATCAATCTGTAATGTTCATTTTCCCAAAATCTGGAAATCTCTGTGACAATCCAGGTCACTAAGGTGAATTGTGTATTGTATAATGAATTTTGGACTTACGATGCGATTACTTCCTTTTTTCTCAAAATTTTTGAAAAACGTTTTAATAGTCGTATGTGGAATCACTCATGCCAATTTGACTTTATGCATTCTTCCTCGCAAGGCTTCATTAATGGAAAATCAACCGTTCTTGCTGTCTTTCAGCTCTTTAGTGGAATAGTTTCGGGTATATCACACCAGAAAGAGGTAATTAACTTTTCTAGAAAGAGATCTTTAACCTTTCAAAGGCTTTCAACACCTTAAATGATACATTCTGTTTTCTAAACCAAATCCAAGTGGCAGAATGGCAGAGAATAAATGGCAATGTCTCAGCCTGCATAATTTCTTATCTACCCAGCCCGAGCTAATAGTTTAAAGAAATATGAAACTTAAGGTAAATAAATACTAAACGTAAGGCTGGTGTTAATATTCATGGAGCTAATGAGCTTGTGTCAAACATGTGGTCCTACAAGCGTTCATTCTAGGTACTCTTTTATTTATTATTTTCATAAATGACTACCAGCCTTTTCTACCATAAAGTGATCTTACATTCTGTTAATACTTCTGCATTATGCTCCAGTTTAATGAGTCTGCATAGCTTATGGTATCAAACATGAGTTTAAGAGAAAATATCTTACCATTAAATGAAAAATAAAACCTGTTCGCTTAAGTTTCATGGTAAAATCTGTTCCCTGCTCTCGAGCCCTCTTATTAAAACTGTTGCCTAAAAATCAATCCAACAATCCAGTTCCTCAAATTTTTTGGGACTTGTACTTGAATTATTTTAGTCATGGTGAGAAATCTTACATGGAGGATATGATCAATAAAATGGCAATGGATGCTTTCATGATAATAAACTTCTTTCAATTGCCTTTTTAGATGTTCTTATGCTAGAACATTTATTCTGTATCTCGGTTATTTTTCGACCAAGTTAAAAAACTCAAACATTTCCTTGGAGCTGAATACAGTTAAAGATACTCAGTCCTTGTTGTGCATCATAGCTTCAATGTCTCCTGGGTGGCCACTATAAAGACAAGTATTTAGTTTGCAGCAAAATCAAGTCAAAAAATGTAGTGAGGCTTACAGTCATGAAGTCAGCAAACCCTCCAACTCTGCAGTTAATGATCATCCAAGCTTTGGACTTGAGGGATTCATATATCCAGCAGGTAGCCCCACAGATGAGGGACCCACTACCATGACATTAGTTGATGCCTTGGAATTGTTGTCATCCGTAAATAATTGACAGGCTGGAGCTTCACCTTGTACATTCATCTGCTTAACACTTTTATGGAGCTCTGCCCGGTTGTACGGATGGCCATGTAAGTGACATGCTCACGCAGCATTTAAGGAGTATGTTGCCCTAATGAACTTGATTCTCAGTACCTTTATGGAAATCCTCCACAGTTTCGTCAAGTTCTCATCAGCGAGGCAATGTTATTTCACACAAGTCACCTGTGGCAACATCTTCCTTGAGAGATCCCATTACTGCTGCTGTAAGAAAATGAATATATCTTCTCTTTATAGTTTCAGCTAAATAAAATGAAATATTCCTATCCATATTTCTCATTGCTTGTCTGTGTTCAGATTAAGCCATTTAGGTTCCGTCAGATGTTCCAAGGTTTGAAAGAATCCAAAGGAACTAAGTTCCCAATAAATCAACTGCAGATGAGTTTGTCTCTAAGGCATTTGATGCTTTTGAGGCAAACTTGCTTGGATCATTTCTGATGCCCAAACGCCAATTTTCAACATGATTGGACATTAGTCCAAAATCTTTCTGCCTTTGTTCCAGATTCTGAGGCAAAATGCACTGTTCTTTCATGCCAAGATTGTAATCCTCAGAAATCTTCTCTTCAATTATGTGGAAAGAGAAATCATGTCTATGTCCAGTACTGTGCGAGTTGATTAAGGTCAACATGAAGCCTGAAAGTTGTGAACAGCTATGTGGATCATAATTGGTACAAAGGGCTTCTAGTGTCCTAAACTTTTGCATTGAATATACAACTTATTGCTAAAAATGCCTTAGAAGATTAATGAAAAGGGGCTTTTTAAGTAAAAGCTCGACTGGACTGTGTGATATCATATGTCAGTTGCTATCTCGTGTGAGTCTGTACATGGAAAGTGTCCCATGAAGGCCTACCTTGCCATTCTCTTGATGTGCTGTCACAAAACAAAGATTCAGGTTGAGAAGGTTAGCCTGCAGTCGAGCAAGTGCTTCCCTGCATCATCTAAAAAACTTCAAAATTGAATTCATCCGTGGTTTTGTGATTCCCCTCTTGAGCATAATTAGAAATTTCATTGACAGCATATAATTCAGCAAAAGTATTAATATGTCCTTTCATTTATAATGTTCACTGTTTTACTCTATTTCCATTACAATAATGGACATTGTTTAACTCATCAACTTTCAGGTTGTCAAGTGATACGTATATAATATAGTGGTATAGGAGTAATACTATATATTAATTGTTTGAGGCAGCCTAAAACCTGTATTTAATAGGTAGGTTACCATTATATTGATTTATTCATCGGGGATCAAGATGGTATGGTGGATATCATCCTGGCTTCCCACCCAGAGGGCCTGGGTTCGAATCCTGGTGGCGTAGAATATTTTTTGGCATCTTGATCTCTACTAGAGGTGCTTTGTGGAGGGCACTTTCAGTGAGTTCCTCGGGTGGGACATTAAGCTGCAAACGCCTAGATGTTTTCATTAAGATTAGGCTAATGCCAACACCGGGTTTCCCTCCACCCTTCATCCTCTCCTGTCCATCACTAATGGTGCAAATGACCTTAGCAGTCGGTCGCCTCCCCTAAATACTACTACTATTTATTCATCATTCAAGCCATGACTTACCTTTGATATGGTCATGTTATATATTAATGAAATTTTGAGAAGTCTTTGGAAGCTATTTCATGAGATGGTGCTACTTTATGTCCGTTATGTCATGCATTTCATTCTATGATGTAATTATTTCTAAAAATGGCATCGAAAAGCACACACAGTCTTTAAATGAACTTATGAGAGAAACAAAATTTACCCTTTTCCCCAGATTTATTTGTAACGTACCTTTTGTATGTACATTCTCCCAAGTGTGATCTCAAAAGTGATTTATGGTGTCATCCTGAAGTAAACTTATCTGATTCTTCCTTCATCAGCTCTGAGTGTGAACTGCAGCAAAAAGGCTTGAGGGCTGTCCCTACTCAGCCTCTGACACAATGACCCTTAAAATCTTTGATGGTGGACTGTGAAGTCACCCTGAATGGGGAACGTGCAGGCATTAAACAAGATGTTGCCCATATAATCACCTCCCATCTTGACAACCGAGACCGTTCCCACCTCGAGATAGTGAACCTACAATATAACAATGTGTTAAGATCCATCAAGCAGGGAAGAGAAAAAGAAAACCTGATCATCTCTAAAGCAGATAAAGATAGCATGATAATCTTAAACAAATCTTCTTATATTGAAAATTATGGCAATGTTTTGACAGATAACTCCTTTGTGATCCTCCTCCGTGGCCCAACTGGTAGGTTCCAAAAAAGTCTAAAAGTATCTTTATCCACATGCTCAATTGTTCTCAGAAAATGAAAAGAAGAAACTATTACAAATATATCCTCTACCTCCTAGATTTTATGGCCTCCTGAAAATTCATTAGGATGGAACACCTGTTTGCCCATTGGTATCATGCATAGGCTCACCATCATACAAATTAGCCTCCAAACTGAATACCATCTTTAGACAATCGACTAGATTTTCAGCAAAATATAGTGTTAAGAATTCCATCACTTAACACATAATCTTCACCATCTCTCTTTGCCTCCCAACTCCAAACTAGTTTCCTTAGACGTAAAAAATTTATTTACTTCTGTGCCCATTCAAAAACTTTGCTACTCACCAAGGATTTACTGAGAGACCCTGACATAACCCTGTGTTTACGAAAGAACTCCATCTGTGCATGGAACTGTGTGCCAACCGGAACTATTTTTTATTCAATAAGTTCTACCATCAAACAAATGAATTAGCAATGGGATTTCCTCTGTCCCACTCCATTAGAAGAAATGTTTATGGACTATTTAGAATCATAATTATTTAACTCTGGCTATCTTATCCTAACTAATATTTTCTACTGGTATCGCTATCTGGACAATGTCATCTGCTGTTAGACTGGGAGTATAAGACAATTAGACGGTTTACTCAGTTTTTTATATGCTCAACACCCCAAAGTTAAGTTTACCATGGGAATCTATTCTGGGAAAGAGTTGAACTTTCTTGACCTTAACATATCCATCATAGATGATAAACATAGTTTTCTAATATACAGGAAACCATGTTACAGTGATGTGATCATCCCAGCCGATTCCTGTCCCCCTACGAACCAGAAACCGTCAGTCTTTCATTCATTTAAACATCCAACTTGTTAATTTACCCCTAACTATAAAAAATTTCACCCATGAGCTGGACACTATAAAATAAACAGTAGTATCCAATTGCTATGATGTAAATATTGTCACCAATCATTTAAAGAAAAATTACAATTTAAAGCTATTTCACAGTTATGCTCTCACTGTCCAACACAAGAAAAGCCCAAAAAGTGGTGTTGTCTATTGTTTGTGGGTGATCTTTCTAATAAGATTGCCCGAAAATGTAATAAAATAAAATTCAATATCTCATTTCATAATCCGGATGCTATCGGAAAAATCCTTTGCCCCAACAAAGACAAATTAGAATCCCTTTTACAATGCGGCATTTGCAAGGTGAAGTGTGATTCCTGTGATATGTGCTACATAGGCCTTACTGGAAGAAGTTTCAAAACCAGAATAAAAGAGCATGAAAGCATGAAATAAAAGCATGCATGCTGAAGGACTATTGAAGAAACATCACTCATAGCTAAGCATCTACTACAATTATCCCAATCTTGTAAATTTAATCTGGAAATTATACACTACGAAAACAAGGGCAAAAGACTTGATATCTTAGAGCTACTTGAAATTGTAAAATTAAATATGAATGATCCGTTAAACGGCAATATTTTTGTAAACCACTCTCCTCTCCTTAGAATCCCGTTTCTACAGTAAAAAGTGAAACTCTCTCTCTCCTGTTGACTCCACTATTCGTGTATTTTCCCACCCAACCACCCTACCACCCTCCACTCTCAATGTGCATCCAACAGCCCTTCCTGATAATGTCCTACTTAGAATCACTTATACCTCATCCCTCAGCCTGCCTCCAACCCTTCGACGCCTCCCTCCCGCTTAACCCTTCTTCATTCTTCCCTCCTTCCTACCACCAGGACACCAGCTACCTGCCACCATCCTCTCAAATAATGACCACAAGTCCTTCAACTCCCCCCCCCTTTTTCCCTCAATTTCTTTAGTTTCTCTGTTTCTTTAGGTTTTCCATATTTCCCGTCTTTGTCCCCGCCTTCCTCACTCCTCACTCTTTTCTCCCCCCCCTCCTTCCTCAGACAGGCATAAATATGATGTATCACATGTTGAATCTTGTCTTGCCCCTGAAGATGGTTCGATGAACTGAAATGCGTTTTACGTTACAAATAAATCTGTGGGAAAGTGCAAATTTTTTTTTTCTCATCATGACAAACTTCCACTACATCTCGCCTGAATCCGTTGAATAACATATTTATATGAACTGATTTACTTGGCGTTGCATCTAAATTTAAGAGGTACAAATTATTTTGTTTTCTTTTTTTAATTGATTTATTTATTTTTACCCTGCAGAATAATGCCTTTCCACTCCGGAAACCTGTGCCATTGCGTCCAAGAAAATCCCACCTGACATTTTTGTCTCCATCTGGTGCTCGAGCAGTATCATTTTCAACAAATGACAGTATCCTTTACTTTGTTTAGTCGTCTTTTATTGATGACGACCAAGGTTGACTAAAATAATTTTAATATACATATTAACAGGGTAGGTCCCTTTTCTTAAAACGAAAGAATAACATGTTAAATATGGAACACATTGAAAAGTAAACTCCTTTTAAACCAAAGGTAAGAACGTAAAGGTTAGGCAAAGAAAAGGTATAAAATATAAAACAAATGGCTATCAAACAAATAATATCGTCTAATGAAAAGAATTTGTCTTAGATCATACATATGACATAAAATATATCAACAGATAAATCTATTTTCAATTTTCCTGACAAAATTATTTGTATGCCATTGAATACAATCAGTATTATTAATATACTGATATTTAGTCGTATGTTATGCAGTAGGGAAATCTTTACCTTATCTGCTGTGCAACAGCATCTAAATAGGAAATGAGATCTTTGTTGTACTCTAGACAGTTGGGAATTCATTTGACAAACTTTTGATTAGCCCTAAAAATGCTTCTCTAAATACTAATGTAGTTTCTGAGGCATTGTAGAAGTGAATCATTCCTGAACAATCCACTTCTTATGAAGCAATGTATGATTTGCAGATACCAATCCTTTTTCAATAATGCATAAATTTAGCCAACTTGATATAATTTTTATCTTTTATTGACTTGCTTCAACTTTAATCTGTTAATGTTAATGGCACTGAGGGGTTTATTTTCCTAACAATAGTGCCCGATGCCATTTGCGTAAGGATGCCATTATGGCATTGGCTACATGAAATGGAACCAGAAATTATTCCGTAAAAGGTGCCGGTGCCATTTCTGAATGCTAATCTGGATGCTGGATGGATTGAGTGTCGGGATGTGGAGCCCATGACATAATGGCATCGCTGAAATAGCATTGACAAGTGCATTGCTTTGTGGTAGTGATTTGTCAAAATCTTCATGCAGAACACAATGTAAACATGAGATTTGAAGCGAATTCAGAGATTAATGTGGCTGATTTTTATTCACTGGCTACATACTTGAAAATATGAGTTTTAATAATTCTAAATAGAAGCCTATGAGATCAATCAAATCATTTCGTAGTGTTTGATGAAGATTTAGTCAGTTTTTTAGTTCTCTATGAATATTGAAGACTGTGATTGTGGGGAGAACGTTAGTTAGGTAAGTGAGAAAAAGGCAAAGAAAAGAATTGGGAAGTCCGACGAAATGAATGAAGTATGTGCTATTAAAGAGGGGCTTATTGTTGTGTTGTATGTCAGGTTATTTTGGTAGAAGAGGCAAGTGAATATTCTCATCATCAAGCAGTTTTATACTGTTTTCTAGGCAGTGTCTATCCAGAAACTCTACCTTAACTGTTGGATTATCAAACAATAACGATCGTAACACTGTATAACTATATACCCATGCCAGCAATTTGAGGCATACCTCAGATTTCACCAATCTGCAACTTCAAACTCGTAAATGAGCTTATTGAAGAAATTCGATAAGTTCCAAATTGCAATGTTGTCACTACATAAGATTATTTGACAATCATTAATTTTTAAAAATTAGTTTTCGTTATTGGACGAAATGTAGCCATATAACGTAATCATTTGATATTTCTGTGGAGTGAATTTTGAATTAATTAATGTTTGATAAATTTAACAAAATAGCATTTTGTACAAAAGCCACTTCTGCTCGAACAATGATTTATGGTTGGAGATTGTGTACCTGCGAGTTGTTTGGTAGCACATTCGAGCCAGAAAGCTAGTCTTTAACTTTTAGAACGGTAATAATAGTATTTATATTGCTCACTGGTCATGAATATCATGTAGGTCAGAAAGTACAAATAAAAGTACAAAATACGAGTGCATTTCAATGTTATGAGCATATTTGAGAAAGAACGCATACATTAGAGTATGCAGTAAAAATACAATGTACTACGTACAATTGCTTGTCATTTAAAAATCAATTTCATGAATAATAACATTTCATTAGAAGGTTCTTGAGTTTCGATTTGAAAGAAAATTACTCACCTCCACGGTTTTTTAAAGTTGATTTTCCTTTTAATGCGATTCCGTATTCGAATCTTATTTATTTAATGACTTGTGGCATGAGTGATGTTTGCAGAGGTAAATGGATGAGTACGGCTACAAAATATGCCAAAGATTTCTTGTTTCAAATTTCATATCAGACTCTATTACCTTCCATAAACTATCCATGATATGAAAATGATAAGTATTAGTAAAATGCTAGGTAAATATTATTTATATGACTTTAAAAAATGAACTTGCGAATATGTAAATCAAACTATTCCATGACCATAAATTATCCGTACCTGCTGTATTTCCGATTGCTTTAAATCATTTCAACCTATGCCGTTGATTGAAAGAAAACCTTTTTCTTTTGTCAACCTTCAATCAAGTTGTAGCGTCACTTAGAAGGCAATGACTTAACTCTTCATTAATTCTTTTGTGGCATTGGTCGTAACTGATGCCGTTTACTGATGCTATCTTGATGCCAGTTGAAGAACAGCGTTGGGCGACTTACAAGTTAGGGAATAACTCCTCAAGAATATAAGATCAATAGACTTGGCTCTGAAATTAATGATATTTGATTAATGTGACATTGCATCTTAATGTTGCATTATTTAATTTCAACTTGGCATCATCATTATCAGATGACACGTGCTTTGAAATTAATTTGTATACAGAAGATGTTAACAGAAATGGTTGCATCATTTTTCTCAATATGCACTGTAATCTGTTACAGTAGAATCTCTGTTAACAATATGAATTGGTTCTGTGCTATTGTTAAGGGAAATTAAGAATGAAGAAATTAAAGAAACAAGAAATGAATTATTAAATCAGAATATGAAATACATGCTTAAGTCTCATTTCAATTTAAGATGATGAGAAACTCACCTATTTCAAGGTTAATAATGGAAGTATTGAGAGTCTCCAGAACTCTAGGCTTCTTTCAAGGCAGAAAACTGTTATGGATGCAATTGCATCGGTGGAATAATGTAAATGTTACTATGGTCATGGGAAGACAAAGGTGTTAATGAAATGAATTGCTGCTGTCACATTAGGAAGGACATGATGGAAATTGGTGTTACTGAAGAATGAGGAAGACTGATTGGATTGAGTAAATCAGCAACTTTAATAAAGGTTAGGAGAAGGGTGGAATATGTTGAAAATGCTGCGGTAAAAAAGAGAGATGAGCACATTGAACATACTATTTAGAAAAAGGCTATAAAAATGTGAAAATAAATAATGGGGAATGTAATAAAAAATTGGTCTCATGCTCTCTGAGAAGAGACCAGAATGGTGAAATGTAGCTAACTAACATTGATGTTGATAGGCTCTGAAGATGGTTGAGCAGGATGAGCACTAGCCTAACTATGGAATAATCAGTCATTAGTTGTATAGATCTTGATTTGGTGCATGTCCCTGGTAAGATTATGTTGTTGCTATAATTTTAACCATTTATTAATGGAACTGATATGTTGGAAGATCTCTCCTTGACAGTTTTAGACTCTCTCTCTCAATGTTATGATAGAAATTCAAGCATTTCCTATCTGGAGCAATGTTTTGAAGTTCTCAGTTGTATAGGCCATGGTTGCTTTGGTGTAGTCTTTAAGGTTAATAGCCTTGAAGATGGTAAACTTTATGCTATTAAGAAATCCAGAGAAAGATTTCGAAATACCATGGATAAGTAAGTTTTCCTCTATTAATGTTAGTGAAAGCAACTCATGCATAGTCTTTATTTATTACTAGAGTACAAATACTGTAATACTAATGAACAATCTTTTCCTCAGGAAGCGGAAACTGATAGAAGTTGAACGATTGGAGAGAATTCCAAAACATCCAAATTGTATTCAGATGTATCGAGCTTGGGAAGAGAATGGTTATCTCTTTTTACAGCTGGAGCTTTGTGAATTAAGCCTTGCTGAATATACATTGTCTCATCATAAGATTCCTGAAAAAATGATATGGAACATACTAACGGATATTGCATTGGTAAGAGATGGCATTTTAAATGCTTTTTTAAATATCAGTTTGCTTTCCAGTATGCTCCCTTAAGTACTAGCTTAAAGCTTCACACTTGCACTCTTAAATATTTTGAGCTTTGAAGGTTATTATATTTCTAAAAGGCTAAATAATGGGTTTCCTACGCACTCTTTTCCCGGGGTTAAGGGGCTGCTACCTGCTGATTTTTATTGTGCAAGGTTTGCATAAAATGTATCAGGAAAAGTTATGGAAAAATAGATTTTTCTACAATGCCTCATAGTACAACTCTTGTGCATCGACACACTTATGCCAGTGGCTTTTCCACGACTCGATGACTCCCTGGCGGGCGATTTCCGGAAGGCCCTTAAGGGTGTGCGTGCAAGCTCTGAATGGCACTTAGGGTCCCATGGTTTAGGCTTTCACAGTTGTCATCTCACAAAATGCTTAAAAAGCTGAAGTGACTGCAGCAGCATGGAGGATGCAGAAGAAGACTGAATTAGTTACAAGAGGAACTTGGAAAGATAGGGCAATGTTGAGGATGGAAAAATTAGAGAGTAAAAAGCAAGAGATGGAAAGAGGAAATATAGATGCTTCAGGGCTACATGAGGTGAGATGGGAGGTAATGGGGATTACTGGAGTGATAGTTATAGGGTAATATACAGTGGAGGGGACGAGAGCAAGCAAGTGCTTCCAATAATATTGAATAGAAAGATAGAAAGAAGTGTAGTCAATATAGAGCAAGCACCAGATAGATAATTACTATTAGAGGTAACAGTGGAACCGATGAACTTGGCCATTGTTCAGATATGCATGCGACCAAGCAATCAAGCTGTGGGGCAAATCAGATTCTTTTCTGATAAAAAAATTTCCACCATTGATTCAAAGATCAACCAGAAAAATGATCGCTGGCTCACCCACGATCCCGAGGATGTCCCGATTGTTGCACAAACAAAATTTCCAGCTAGTGTTCAAGTCCTAGGTGTTGTGTCCAGTGAGGGTGATATCATGCCGCCACGTTTCTTTGAAAAGAGATCATGAAAGAAGTCTATCTGCAAATTTTGAAGAATGTTGTGAAACCGTGGATAGTAACTGTGGCCTCGGGAAGACACCAATAAGACGAGGCACCCTAATGTCGCATCTCTGCGCACTGCTATTGTAGCTGCATTTGCGAATATGGGCAGCGCTGTTTCAAAGAGTGCGTGTGATCAATTCAGGACAAGATTGGAGGCGGTCATTGGAGCTGAAGGGGGTTACATTGAGTACTGTTACTCTTGACAGATACCACTACTTGTGTGTTAAAGGATTTTCATTTTCATTTGTATTTTTTGTAATAAATATGCTTCTAAACAAATGTTTCATTTGTCTGGATCCAAGCACTGTATCCTGGAAAGTCTCAAACCCGCCTGTATTAATTCATTAAATTAGATAAATAATTTCTTTTGCGGCTTTCGATAAACTCTTTTTGATATATTCCCATTGTTTTTGATAGAACTTAGCTCCTTTCCCTTCCGCATGATATTCTGTGCTGCCTGCTTACACTCCTGCCGTTTCAATTCAGTTAATACTTCTATATTCAATTTCCTAACCTCCATCCTCTGCTTTTTTGAATCAGATGCTATATTTCACAGTTACTAAATTGTAATTGGAGTCCGCTCCCGCGAAATTGATACCTTTCTGAGTCATGTGGCATTTTCCATGCATTCCTACTTCTTTTGTGGGGTCTAAACTAAGATTTGGTGATGACTAACCCCTGTCTCTTGCAGAACTCTATTGCTTCCCCCCATGGTTATTCCTCGTACCTAAACCATAGTCCCCTACCTCAACACCATCTCTTCCTTTGCCTAATATCACATTCCAATCCCCATCACTATCAAATCTTTCCCTGCAGGAATGCATTCTATTATATCCTCTGAACTGATTGCATACCCTATCAGTTTCTTCCTTCCTATAATTGCTTGGTGGCATGTATGCCTGAACAATGACCAAGTTCATCGGTTCTGCTATTACCTCTACTAGTAATTATCTATCTGGTACTAGCTCTATATTGACTACACTTCTTCCTACCTTTTTATTCAAGGTTATTGGAAGCACTGGCTTGCTCGCGTCCTCTCCACTGTATATTACTCTATAACTATCACTCCAGTAATCCCCACTATCCTTCCATCTCACCTCATGTAGCCCTGAAGCATCTATATTTCCTCTTTCCATCTCTTGCTTTATATTCTCTAATTTTTCCATCCTCAACATTGTCCTAAATTTCCAAGATACTCTTCTAACTAATCCAGTCTACTTCTGCTTCCCCTATGCTGCTGCTGTCATTTTTGCTTTTCAAGCATTTTATCAGATGACGACTGGAAGCCTTGCCTCTCCCGCTGCTGGGTATGACACACGCCTGATTCGGCCAAGTCCCGAAGTTGCCAGGACTGATTTTCTCTGTACTATCCATCATAAAAATTTTGTGATTAACAGTACATACATACATGGTATTTCTCTGGATTAACGTGGAGTCCATAGACATTTAACCTAAAGTATTTTAAGTTTGTCATAAAAGCAAAGAAAATAGTTGCTTTTAATACAGATTTGGATACCATGAAAATAATAACAGAAAATAAGCATTGCATGAAATAAGATGATAATAACCGCATTGGATTTTAAGTGGGAAAATTATCTTACAAAATTGCATTTAGAGTAGAATTCATGATTTATGGTTCTGAACATAGAAAAAAGTCAGCTGAAAGGCATTTTGGCTCAGTGATGACGAATATCTTGGATTTTACGATGAATAAATATTGATTTTTGATTGATTGATATTGCGTGTATCTGCTTCTTTTTTAATGCAACAATTCATTTGTCTTCATATTTAGTATTAACATCAAAATACTTTGATCTTTTCTGGCATATGCCAGTATTTTTCATTCATTCTAACCTGAAAAACCTCGGTGAGTCTTGTGTGCCTTATATAGTACACACACACACACATATAAGACACAGTGTGTCTTATGGGAAATATGGTAAAAAATCAAAGAATTCAGTTTTTGGTTCTTAACAATTGATGTTTGATGTTCGAACAAATTCTGAGATTTCTGCCAATTTGATAGTTGAATTGATGTGGAATAATCTGTTTGTAATTTATTTGTTTTTAACTTTGGATCACTTATGGTTGCCTGTGTACTGTGCACCTACAGACTGACTGCTGATTAGGCCCCACTCAAGCTTGTCAATTCATTTAAGATAGAATCAAGTGTCCATGACATCAAACCACTAGCACTTAGAGCATTAACTATTATCAGTTACAGCATGTATCCACAATCCTTTACAATGCATAAATATTATGAGAATTGCTTGTTAAATGGTAACTTTCAGGTGTTAAATGCTCAATTTATGTCAATATGGCATTTGGTGATATGAGTGATTGTTGCTTTGATGCAGTTTCCTGGCACATTACAAATAATATTTCCACACTCTCATTGAAGGGTGTGTCTATATATATATGAATTTGCAGTTTTGATGTGAATCTTACCTGGTGCTTTATTTTC
Organism: Hetaerina americana; assembly: GCF_022747635.1. Taxonomy (NCBI): domain Eukaryota; kingdom Metazoa; phylum Arthropoda; class Insecta; order Odonata; family Calopterygidae; genus Hetaerina; species Hetaerina americana. The sequence continues at coordinate 4,600,610 of NW_027286797.1, read as the reverse complement.
ATTTGGCATTCGTATTCCTTGGGAGGATTTCATTAGCTTTTTTGTGTGAAGATTAAGTGTTGTTACTCATTTTTGTCTTTTTCCCTCATAGGCCCTAAGACATCTACATGACTTGGATATAATGCATCTCGATATCAAATTAGACAATATTCTAATGGCAAATGATGGTTCCTTTAAGTTGAGTGATTTTGGCATTTCATTAGACTGCTCACAGGTATGGGCTCATAAATATTACTATAAATTCTTTTTCCAGTTGAAATTCGTCAATAATATAGCCATGCATGCTATAGGATACTTCTTAAAATGAGCTGTAATTGCTAATATCCCTTATAATTAAGTTTATAATTCTAATATTTTAGTACATTATCCTATTGTATTAACATAGAACTTACCTAGACCCAGGGTTGATTACTGTGTTTATAGTTTTCTTACCTAGACAACGTAAGTAATTATTTTTTTCTCTTCTACAATAGATCTGTAAAGATTTTATGGATGGTGATCCTAGATACTTGGCTCCTGAAGTCTTGAATGAAAATTTTTCTAAGTCTGCAGATGTCTTCAGCTTAGGAATATCAATATATGAGCTGTCTTATGATGTGAATTTGCCACAAAGTGGAATGCTATGGCAAAATTTGAGAAAGGGTCAAATTCCTTGCCTTCGGATTGATAGTAAGTAATAGTATTAGATACATTAGTAAACTTTCTGTAATATGTATTAATAATTTTTAAATAACCATTGATAAGGTTCAAAGGAATGGTATATGGAAGGATTGCCGATTACTACTAAATGCCCACTTTATGATAACTGTATCCAGACCACATTTATTTGAATAAGACCTTTCAATTCTAAACAGGTACCATTATATGTATGAAAGGGCTTACCCTAATAAATTGTAGTTTATAGTGTATTGGTTGAATCTCGCCTGTAAAAGTTGATTTTTCTAAAGGTGTGTATGGTGTGGAAAGTATACTATATTGAAAAATTCTAGTGTTTTCAATAAAAATTGTACGACAGTTATTAAAATTTATGGTACCTAAGCAAACTGTTAACTTCTGGATGTTTACCAACATTTATGTCAATTAATGCCAATTAAAAAACCACCATTTATGTCAATAGCTTAACCAGAGAAGAGGCTTAATCCCGTATTTTGGGATGACTTGTCTTGAAATTGCCTATTACACTGCATGCTAAATAAGCATTTTAAAATCAAGAGTGACCTTCCATGAGTAGCAATGGTGTAGTACTTAAATTGCTGAAATACTATTATGTATTTGATAAAAATCTTAAACCACATATATATCATGGCACATAGTCATATCAATAGCTGGGTGATAGCATTATTGTAGTGGTTAGTGTGATATTTAGTGTGTTGTTCCAAATTCCCACAGAAATTTGAAGTGGCCTTTCAACATTAGCGATGGAGAGGTGAGGCATTGGCCACTCTCGTCGCTCCAACAGATTTTCTAGGTCTGTTCAAAACTTATCGCGAATTTCGTGTTTTTCAAAAATTATTTACTTATTCATGAATATCTATTTTGTCCCTCTCGAAGTATTCCCCATTAATGTAATTATTAATACCCTTTATAATTAAGTTTGTGGCAACATTTTTTCCTATCCTTGAAGCTCTAAAAAAAATCATTTTTGTGATCTTGTTCAGCTCCTCCTTCGATGCAGTCTTTTTTCATCAATTGTAGCAAGCGTCATCCTTTCATGGGCCTCTTCAGTTTTGGGAGCAAGATAAAGTCACTGGGGGCCAGGTCTGGGGATTACGATGGTTGCGGCATCATTAGTGTGTTGTTTTTGGCCAAAAATTCGCGCACAAGTAACGATGTGTGAGCAGGGGTGTTGTCATGGTGTGAAAGCCAATTTTTGTTGTTCCACAAATCTGGGCGTTTTTGGTGGATTACTTTGCAAAAATTGCGCATAACTTGCAGGTAATATTCCTAATTTACCGTTTTACCCTGTGGCAAGAACTCATGATGCACCACCAAACTTGGTGCACTTTTTTGGTCTTGGCTCGTGCTGCAGATTCCATTGGGATGATTGGGAGCTTGGGAGTTTCCACGTCATAACCATAAACCCATGATTTGTCACCAGTTATGACCCTCTGGAGCAAATTTGGGTCATTGCGGACAGAGTCCAACACCTCATTAGCAATGTTAATGCGCTGCTGTTTTTGGTCGAAATTGAACAATTTTGGTACAAATTTTGCGGCGACCCATGTCGTTCCCAAATCATTGGTAAAAATCGAATGTCTCGAGCCAATCGATGTGTTAAGGCCCTCAGCAACTTCTCTAATGGTGATTCAACTATTGGCCACACTATTTTCTTCACTTCATCAATGTTTCATCGGTCGTTGAAGTGCTCGGGCATCTGGCACGCTCTTCGTCGTTCACATCTTCTCTGCCCTCTGAGAACATTTTGTGCCACCGATAAACGTTGCTTTGGTCCAAGGTAGCTTCTCCATATGCCACAGTCAACAATTGCAATGCATCTGCACTCTAAATCCGTTTTTCATACAAAATTTGATTCTGATTGTTTGATCCATTTTATGGAACAGGCAAAAATCGACGACAAGCCAAAACACATCCAAGCAAAACAGCTTTCAACAATTAACAGAACATTCAAAATGGCCGAACTTTTTGGCATTAGTGAGAGACATAAGTACCAACATAATGCCACAAATAATCGAAAATCAAATATACGTAACCCGCTGAAATTCAAAATTCGTGATACTTTTTGAACAGACCTTGTGTTGCCCAGAATGCTCCCTTGTGGGATCCCAAAGCCCTGATCAAGAGGGATGATTCTTGGAGATGATGCCAGTGAGCCATATGGTTAATGCCTTGGCCAGGATCGTGTCATCATTAGTTGTTAGGGAAAACAGGTACATGAAGTGGCAGTCTTGTGGAGAAGAATAATGATTAATCTCCTCATCATCAATGGTATTCAACCCTTTCAGAAGTTGCCTCCATTTTTGTGGAAGGGCCTCACTAGTACTCTCAGAAGTTTCCAAAAACTCTACTGGCAAGCCATTGATGCCTGAAGTTATTTTTGGTTCAAGACATGCTTTGAAATGAACTGCTGTGATGTCTGCATCTCCTAAGTTATGGCTGCCCCCTGTGAGCTACCACAACTCCTCTGTGAGGTCCACGAACATAGTTGTGTCCATCGGGTGTGTCCTTGGCATGTTGGGTGGATGTCGGCATGCCATTCTCAGTCTCCAGTGGGCTAAGTGAATTGATAATGGTCTCATTCATGTGGCCATGCGTGCCAGATGTGTACCAGCATGGAATCACTGGCCACGATCTTCTTTTGATTGATTCTGGCAAGGCCCTGTTTACTTTTCCTCGCATACGCTTTGGCTTCCACCTTGAGGGTTTTCCAATACGAAGTGGTTTCGAGGTGGTTCAATTTTGCAGACTTTAACAGCTTCCTTAAAGAACTCGTTCTGTGGATTTTCCAGCAATTTATTCCAGAATGTCCAGTATGGTGGGCACTTCCATAGCTATTTTTCATCATGAAAGTGACTCGGAGAAAGGGAGAAGTGGTCTTGAATCAGGGAACAGACTTCAGTGATGACAATGTTTATTGGCCAAGAAAAATATGATCAACCCATGACACTATGCCTGAATCATAGGGAAAGAAAAATTAATTTCCTCTCTCCCTACTCCCAGTCTCATTCCATGCCTTTGGAAGTCCCTCTGCCCTCATGATATCGCACAAGGCACACAATACCCAATGCTCCCTTGATGCAAACCATCCTGCCATACCCTGGGGACAGTGTGCAGTTAAAATCTCACATGTCATCTGTTACTACCTCTTCCACCTCTCCTATATGGTGCAATGCTGCCATTGACCATTCAAAGACATTGCATGCACATGTCCTGCTGCTGTTTGGTAAATAGAAATTTACGGAGTGGTGGTAAGGCTTAGCTAGCCATCCCACTTCCATCCACCCTTCCTCTGAATACTTGCTCATGCGACGGGCAATGGAGGGAATTCCGAGTGACATGGTGCCCAGAGTCCCTTAATTTTAATCACAGTGCCTATGGTCGCCCCAGTCAGAGTGCTCACCATGCACGTATGTACTCCTCCCTGGAGTGATGGTGGCAAGATGTTGGTGCTCATCTCCATGGGAAGTACTCTCCAGCTGCCACATTTGCGGGAATGTGCCCATCTCTTGGTCTTCTCCTGGCTGAAAAATTCTTAAAATGAAAGCCCACGATAAAAGTTAGGTAAATAGATAAATAGGGTGAGCACAGGATAGGAGTACAGGAAGGCATCCAGTGGACAAATAAACAAGTGAGTTAAGGAATGAATCAGTGAGTGGGCAAATGAATGTGCAGATGAATGACTGGATAACTGAAAGGGATTGTATGAATGTTCAAGCTATGGAATAAGGGCAACTATGTGATTGGTGATAATTATAGCGAATAGGTAAATTTTAGTTTTCCTCCACCTAGGGCTAGGGTTTTAGTAATTGCCTTCAATATTATGTTGAGGAATTAGGTGTAGGAAGAGACTATTATGTCCCCATCTCGCCCCAATAAAATCATTAAATACATTTTTTAAATATAATGGGATTAAACAATGGGATTATATAACTCCCATTATATTTATACGGCCATAGTTATCGTTCGCTTTGTACACATTTTTTACATAAAAATATTTCAGTGAGGTTCAAACTCTATAGTGACTTGTTAGTGAAAATATGTTAAGTTTAGTATTTGATGGTCTTAATTGGAATAGCTGAAGATAAATTCAGAAAATTAGCATCTTATTATGAAGTAGTAGAAACGTAGTTAGTGGATGTGAGTAAGGACCAAAAGCATAGAAAATAATAATATAAAGAAGGAAAACAATGAGTATCCAATTGTGGCATAACAAATCAATACTTACCCAAAGACTTGTTTTGACAATAAAATTTCAATGCTTTCATATAAGACAGCAATCATGGGAATCAAGCTAAAAAACACAGTAATCGACCCGAATGTCGGTTTGGTAGGTGATGATAGAGCTCACTAAGCCCTACTACATGTGAAATCCACCCATTAGGGTTGGGGGGCCAGTTCCTTTCCCTGTCTTGCATCTAGCTAAAGATACCAAAAAATTTTATCAATAAAAACACAACACCAAAAAATCTTAATCAAAACAAACTTTTTTGTTTACCTGTAGCTCATAGGCTGAAAAATATCCACCGACTGCCATCTAGATGACTGGGCATAACTTAAATTAGAAGCCGAATGTTTCTTCTATTTCTTAGACCATAAAATATGTTTACAACTTCTTCATAAACTAAAAGTGACAAACCAGGTTTGCATTAAAATATGCTAGTATTTAAATTTGATTGCCATTTATCATTAGTAATCTTAAATTTTGAAAATATTGCAGTATTATTGAGACAGAACAAATGTTGTTGCAGTGGAACTATGCTTAATGAGCATAATTCATTCCAGAATGTTACTCATAATGCAAAACAGTTCTTTCCGAATAAATTAATGTAAAAGATGATGGTGCGTTCCATGCTTAAAAAAATTATGTAAAGAAAATTATTTATACATATTTTAGGATTGTGAATAACCTTATCTTTCCTTTCAGAATGAACCAATTCAATTTGCCCTAAACTGATCACATTTACAATGCAACAATTTCAAAGTGTAAAAATCATTTGCCATGGTGAATGATTTTCAGCCTTTGAAATTGTTGCATTGTAATATGCATTAGGGGATGACTTTCTTAACCCTTCAAGCCAATATTGGTTTTTAAATGCTTGGGTGTTACTCGCGGTATTTAATTTTTCTTAAATATCTGTGTGTGTAGCATCGCAGAAAATAATTTATATCTTGTTAAATATTATTTTTAAATTAAAGAAAATTAACTTTTTGTTAAATAGCATGTTCTATTTAGTAAAAATTTTACTTCTGCAATATTTCATGTTTTCACCTCTTCATTCGCGTTTAAGTTTCTAACCTCCGTTCTAAAAGTTCAGTTTTGTGTGATATAATTTGAAACAATCCTCTAAACATAGGCCTGCCTTGCAGTCGGAGCACCAGTATCCTGTATTCCTCCTTTTACCTCATGCGGAGCACACCTTACATCTTCTTTGGGGCCTGGACTTCTTCCCGGTTGGCGGTACCTTTTCAACGAAGTGCCTCTCGATGAAACTTCCTTACCTGACTTGCATTATCAGATCCAATTCTCACTTCACTTTCTCCATCCAAATCTTTCAATAAATTTTCTATTTCATCTTCACTCTCAAAAAAAGCTTATCCCTCTTGGAATCCATTAGAAGCCATGCACAAGGCTTTTTTACTTCTCTTTCTCCAGAAAGAAATCTAACAACTGAGACTAGACAGTGGTGAGGCCTTTGGCTCTCGCCACTATTATGACAAAACAAAAAGAAAGAATGAAGCATGAATTGTTCCAGAGAAATTTGATATGGAGATCATATCAAGCAGTATAGAAAAACAGAACGTGAGGACAAAGCGTAAATGCAAAGTACTCTCTAATCTCCTAAGGGCTGACCTGCTAGATTTATCTTCCTTATATCTTCCTTCCTTGTTAGTTCCCTTCCTTTTCATGTAGTCAAAACAGAACGATTAGCAAGACTCATTATCTAAGAGGCCAAGGGCATCAATAGATTAAAAGAAAATCAATGGCACCAAAGAAAAAAATACAGAACCAAGAGAGCAGAGTAGAGCATATGGCATATGTCGATCCTCAAATGAGGCCTGCTGACTGTGATGTACGATGTACTGAGAACCACACTGAGGGGTTAAAAGTTAGTTACGGCATCTCCTGCAGTTTCTTAGAATAAATTACATTTAGCCATCTCTTCTGGACTTTTCATTCCCTTGAAGACTCATGGAGTTTCTGAAAGGTAAACCAGCAGAGGTTTAATTTTAAATCCCTGCTTCCATTGTCACAAAGAGACAGGGTGAGAGAATATTTCTTTCACTTGTGGCCAGGCAACGTATTATGTTTGCACACCTACACAGCAGTGTGCTCTACTGTTATATAGCTCACTTTGGCATCTTTTTCTAGAACAGACCTGCCTCATCACAATTAAAAACTTGTTGCAAAATGTAATCCCCAAAAATCTATGGCCTTCTAGAAGTTGCTCATGAAGTTCTTTGCTGTCTTTGTGCCAGAGCTCACTGCTTCACTGCACCTCACAGCATGGTGGATGCCCGTTCCTCCCCTAAATCTCTCAAACCACCCTTTGCTTTCTGCAACTACTTCTTTGGTGGCTGATAACCCTGACATCTTCTTAAGGAGGTTGGCGAAAATCACTTTCACCTTCTTAAAAATTATATTTTCATAATAGTGTCACCTTGCTATTCATTTTTGTTTTTATCCATTAGAAAATCAACTTTTCAACAACATTGAGAACATGTTACCATTGCTGAGATACTTTTGTCCCTCCCCATGAGGCAAGCATCTGTCTCCTTAATCTTGGCCTTGTTCTTGAGGATGGTGAGAATGGTTGATATTGGCCGATTGCATGTGCATGCTTGATCAGACCCACTCACGCTTCATTCTCATTCAGTCATGTTTCTTTCCATGGTAATTTTAATTCTCCTATGGCTGTCTTCTTGTGGTTTTTTCTTTGGTGACACTTTTGCAAGGTTATTAAACTTTCCGCAAAAAATCGTAAATAATATGTCTGACTACAAGTTTGGAAAAAGGTGTGATCACTTGTGACTCTGTGATGCAAGTGGAATGAGTACTAGAGACTGAAGCAGCAGAAGTGCAACCAATATGGGAATTCCTTTCTCCTTATCTCTTGTAGTGAAGCGTCACCTCTTTAGGGAGTAATTTTTAAGAAAATATGTTTTACTCATTATTATTCCTTATGTAAGGTGCTCATTAAGCAAGGTTCCACTCTATTAGATATGTGGGTCCTTTAGTAACTCCCTAGAAAAAATTAGAAAAACAAATAATTTTTAGTAGATTTTTTTATTTTCTGCGTAAGCTCCTCTCAGTGGTGTATGTTTTTCCCAGCATTTCTCCAATGGTTTTAAGCCAACCAAAAATTAGGATTTTGGAGGGTCCACAAAATAGGAATCTGTGTTGGCAATTCTCATTCGAATTGAATTGTTTTCCACCTAGCACTTTTTTCAGATTCGGAAATAAAAAATAATCACTCTGGTCAAATCTGGTGATTACGGTGGGTGTTGTAATAATTGGGATGTTATTCCTCAATTTTTGCCATTGAAACTGCGAAGGTGTGCATTACAGCCGTGCATTGCCTTGATGAAATAGAATCTTCAACCCGAAGGTTGGTTTGCTGGGTGACGGTAGAGTTCATCCAGTACTGAGCCCTATACTGCATGTGAAATCCACACAAGGGTAAGGGGGCCAGTTCCTTTCGCTCTGCCAGTTATGGTTGTCCAGGAAGATCTGCTACCCGAAAATCTTAATTGACAACAGTGATCATCTGATGAAAGAGGAATGTATTGCAAATGTTGTTGTAAGATTTCTCTGTAATGCCTGTAGGTCTGCCAAATATTTTTATTAATATGTTCCTTCAAAGAATAGCCATCTATGAGAACACCATTATCATTTTTATTCCATGTTGAAGGATCATACTACATGCCTTCCATTCCATTTGAGTTTTCAACTGCCCTGAGTGCTTTTTGGCACACATCTCCAGGGGCGTATGCTATCACAGTCAAGAGGCTCTCAAACCTTGGTGTGGAAGACAAGACATTTTGGTAATATTTCCAATACTATCGGGAAAAACTACACATTCTATACATGATAGTTGAGGAACAAAGTGTGCCTTCTTCTAGAAAGATGAAAACTGAATGCAGAATCTACCATCCATAATCTCTAATTAACAATTATTGTATTCTGAGAGAGAATATGATGAATGGTGTCTCCAACCTTTTTATTTAACAAATGTGCACTTGTTGGCAATATTCTCATTGTCTCTTTGCTGTAATTTAGGCTAAGAATCACTGTATTTCCCTGCCCCTAAGACTCTTTTTTTTACTCCAAACTGTGCTCTAAAACTTGTATGTAATGGGCAGGGGGTATGTGAGTATAACTTCGGCCAATAATTGCCATCATTTCACTATTAAAATATTCACTCTTTAAGTATTCTTCCTATCATCAGGCATAGAAAATGATTGCCTTGATCACAAATTTTGATATTATCACTGTTTTGAGTCAGTAGTGAGCAACCAAATTTAAATATTTTGCTGAAAGTACTCCCGAAAAATTCTCAAATAGATCTTAAATTCATGGTGCTACTTTCATCTCACATGTTGTGCTACCACTAAACTTAATGCAAGTAGGAGTAATGGGGACGTCGCCCCTGTGCTAATACATACGCACATTGTATTTCTCCCAAATAACTCAGTGTGTCCAGGCATTCAAACTTAAGTAGTATGGGAGTGTCATAAAGGCATAGAAAATGGTGTTTTTAATACAAATTTTGATAGTATCAAATTAATGATAGAAACTATGCATCACATGAAAAGTTAAAATGATAATTATCTCATTGGTCCTATAGAGAGAAGATTGTTTTACCGTATTACATTGAAACTTGAAGTTTTGAATTGCGCCTCAGAATGTGCAAACAAAGGAGCTGAAAGGTGCTTTGGTCGACCTACAACTAATAAGATGATACGGGAATAGATGGGGCGGAAGGTGGATTTAGTAAATGAATGCAGATGTTAGTACAAAAATTTATGCACATGTCCTCCCAAATGGTCGATGCTTCCACTGAAGCTGCCGCATAAATACCAAAGAAAGGTGATAAAATCCCAACTCATGGAATCGCACCTGCAGGAAGAATGAAATGACCATTGCTTTGTAGCTGCAGTGTGCTACATGGAAGTGAAGATGGCATTGTGTAAGAGGAAAGTGATAACCCCAGTGAAAATATCTGCGGAAATGATTTAGCAGTGGTGGTGCCAAATGTCTGGAAATTACAGGGCGCATTCCAAAAGTAAAGTAATTGAATTTCCTGCGCTTCTCCTATTGGTCGGAGTGGGGTCAAACCATTTGGAGTGGGTGGAGGGGACACTAAGTTTTGCCATCGAACCGGTCTCAGTGCTCTTCAGGCTGTGGAAACAGCAGCTGTGCAGGATGAATGGGCAGTGACAAATATTTAACTGCTTACTTTTTCAATGTAACAATTCAGTTTTCTTTGTATGGAGTGTTAACATCAAAGATACTACGATCCATTTCTGTCTTATCTGAGTATTTTCGTTAAATTGTAGACTGCAGAAGCAGGGGGCATCTTATGCGTTGGTGCGGCTTTTGGACTGGGAATACTACTCTCTCCAATAGATGTGCTAACTGAGGCCATAAAAACTTAATTTTGCCCAATTTAGTTTACATCAATTTTTCCCCTTTTCAAATTACTCTCCATTCATTGCCATGCACTTATTCCATCTTCTTTTCCACTGTTTAAAGCACCCTTGGAAGTCCTCCTTGGCAGTTAGGGTTTTTTGTTTTCTCGCTGTTGTTTCTTGGTTTATTGTGTCTACATCTTCCCAGTGATGCCACATTTTTGCATTTTGGGAATGGGAAAATGTTGCAGGGGGCGAGGAAGGAGGATGATCGAGGATGGTGATTGAATTTATTGCCAGGAACTGGCGAGCAATCATTGCTGAGTGTGCAGGTCCATTGTCATTGTGAAGGATCCATCTGTCATGTTCGGTTAAAATAGCATGCCCTGTTGATTTTCCTTAGGTCAGTTCATCAGCTATCATTCGGACAGTTTTTGGTAAGGACAAGGGACCCCACACGATCAATGTTGCCGTCAACACGGGTGGTTGAAGGTCGTCCCGGTCTTGCATTATCCATGGCGTCTTGTCGGCCATCTTTAAAAAGCTCAACCCACTTGAAAATGGATGTTTTCTTCAGAGCTTTATCGCCGTAAACAGCTGTCTACATTTCAGTAATTTCTTGATAACTTTTTCCTCACTTCACTAAAAAACTTGATGTTGATTCGTTGCTCCGTGATTTTGTCAATTTCAATTTTTGACAAGCAGTAAAAGCAAGGACAACAGAAACTAACGTAACTGGGACCATACGTACAGCTCGCCGATCTCCCAAGCACAGACGGCTGCTCATTGGGTGCGAGGCAACTGGCACCGCTGGTGGGCGGGGCCCGCTGTAGTCCGCGTCATGGCCGCCAGATTGCACCAGTTGGTGCTTTTATTGCACCGACCACGCGTGGTCCATATAAACAGATTTCTTCTCTGCATGATTGCCAACTCTGGTAGATGCTCCTTCATCTGCAGATTTTTCAAGAAATCTGCTAAAGGGAATCGTTCTGCTATGGGTTGGCCATGTGATGTTCTATTGCTTAATGGTGATTGATTGACACCATCAACCATCAGCAAAACATGCAGGAAAAAATCAACCACAGCTTACAATATTCAGCATGGTAGTCGTAGGAGCAGATGGCAGTGGGCGTCTTTTTGAGCTAGCAAGTATGCACAACATCCAGGAATACTCCATGCAAGGAATACATCAAGGAAAAATGTACCATGTGAACGGGGCTCTTGTTTCAGTACAGTGCTGCCTGTTGCAACTCGCACCCTTATCCATATTAGTGTCTTTGCCAAACTCAGTTTTGAAATATCTAGCGTTGCAACTTCTATTTTGAAAATTCCACCTTTGACAATTCCATGCCCGGAGATATTTTTTAAATTGGCTAAATTTTTTCAAATCCAGTACCCAGCCTAAACTTTACCATCTTATGTTTATGGAACTGAGGCATAAATATTACAACTATACTTTTATGTTCACAGACGGATCGAAAACCCTGGCCGGAGTTGGATGCGTTGTGGTGGAGGAAGAAGGTCCCACTTCCACCACCAGGGCCAGCCTTCCCACCACAGCAAGCATATTCCCGGCGGAAGTCGCTGCCATCGACGTAGCCCTGAAAAATAGTGCAAGGCACTGCAATAACGGCTTCTTCCTCTGTAGCAAACCCATGAACACCCTTCAGTTCCTAGACAGACTGCACTTGACAAAATCCATCTTAACTTGACTTCAAGTTCTACTTCACAAGAGCCACTGTCTTGGAAAGACTGTCATTTTCTGTTGGGCATTATTCCACATTGGCAACCCTGGTAATAAAGCAGCAGACTCCATTGCTGAGAGTTTACCACAGAAATGGCTGGATGGATATTGGTCAGTTTTCCATCAATTACCTCATATAATGGCAAACATTCTTTCAGTGTTATGTCAGTTATATACTCTGTCCCGGGATCTTGTTCAGGGCAATAAACTCAACGAAGTCAGTGTAACCCTGCGGCTGTGAAGTAGTTGCTTTAAAAGCATCATTGGTTAGAAGTTAAACTTGCTAGGCTCATAATGGATCACACGAAGGCACATGTCAGATTTATACTCTGTGAAACAGGTGATCATTTGCTTTGTGCCCAAATCTTTTTTGTCAGATTTGGCTCATCTTGGAAGATCAATACAGTGGATTGCTGTTTTTTTTGGGCTCATATGCATAGATCCAAGTTTTTCACCTCAGTAGATGTTATACACAGCTTATGATGCACCGCAATTGTATTTCTTGAGCATTTCTTTGCACTGATGGACACAATAGACGATAAGTCACATGACATTCTTCCTTTACTAGTTCTTGCCCAGAATAAATATTTTCTGGCACAATAACTGATTCTGGACGACCTTCAAGACTTTCGTTGCCGAGCAAACGGCAGCCATCATGATGGAATACGTTATACCAGGGTTTTGCGGTGGCAAAGGATGGGGCTTCATCGCCAAAAGTGGAAGGAAGTTGATCAATGCATTCCTGTCTTGATAATCCACATCGAAAGTCATAAAAAGTCATCGCACGAAAGTGTTTATAAGTTAGCTCCTTTTTTTGCTGAGACAAAATTTTCAAGTCACTGTAAGCAACATAAGCTATGATCAAGCAACAAAATGTGGCAAAGAAAGTTATCGTTGAAAGGGCCAAACTTTCAGATGGAAACATCAGATGGCGCATGAAGCCCTTAGTGTTGTCAAGGCTCAAGATATGAATGGCAACTGTCGTATAGTGGTGCTATACAGAATGAGACAACGATCACTAAAAGCTACCCTGAACACATGGTGAAAGGTAGCAGTATCACCATTGGGCACTGGTGTTGCAGACTGAGTGGGTCGGCTTGGCATCAGCTGACTCAGCTGCGGATGAGAGTGAAGTTCGCGGTACCGGCTGCGGTTCTGCAATGTGGAAGGCAATGGGAAACTACCACATTATTCTCCCTAGAATATGTAGCCTTGCGTTCAAATAGAGAAGGATGATGGGGTTGCAGTTGAACCAATCTGAGGATTCAAAACTGATGACGATAGTAGTGCCTGTGCGATCGATGAGGCTTTTGTCTTTCTTATGGCACCCTATCTTTTGCAACCAATGCATAGCTAGTCAGTTGAAGAGTTTTGCTTTGATTTACGGTGGACCCATTCTGTTCGCTATACAATGGCATGGGTTTTGTCACTTGGAGAAGATGTCTGCACTTAAGTCCCACTTACTCCTAGAATGGTTCGCAAGTTAGAAGGAGAGTAATTGTTTATTAAACGAAAATGATTCCATTTTTATACTGATGATTTAGCCTAGGGGTTCGAGTGTTGAACTACTGACTAGAGGGCCTGGGTTTGATTCCTGGTTAGGTCTCCCGGTACCCTAAGCTTTACTCAAGCTGAAATTTTTCAGGTACCAGAACATCCTGGCAAACCATTATAAACACTGGGATAGGATCTGGTCCCCCTACCCAGTTTGTATGTGAATTTCACACACTAGCATGCTTAGTAACGGTTGAGCTCTACCCTCGCCTATCAAACCGATGCTTGGGTTGAAAACTGTGGTTGATTTGAACACCTTAAATGCCCCTCATCCTGTCAAATATCCTTCTCCCATCTTGGTTTACCCAAGGTGGTGGCAGAGAAGTTAGGAGGGGGTGCCCTTGCCCACTGTCATCACCACCTTGGCGACTGCAGCTCATTTCATAGAGAAGCCACCTGGTGGTTAAGAAGAAATTATTCACTTGAGAAGGGCTCCTCTTTTCTTCAGGCACTGATCTGTAATACAACCTGGTTGACTAAATCAAGGAACTGGCAGTGGAACAAGTAAGGAGAAAAAAAATGGAAATCTCCTCACCCTTGCTGGGTGAAGAATCCAATGATTAGAGCGAAACATGGCAGTTGAGCTGGAACATCATAAAGCCACGTCCATTTGCTTTGGTATCTGCCTGTGTGTCTATTTAAATTTTTTGTCTTTAAAAAAGTTTATATAAGTTCAGCTTTACTGCCTTCACCTTCTTCACAGAACTTACTCACATCTTTTTCAAAAATTTGTGCTTTCCTTGTCAGATTTTCGAGGTTATAATCCTCTAATTTGGCAAAATAAATGAAAGTTACTCACTTGCAGTAATTGTGTAATCCTAATGCTGACCAATGAAATTGCTCCATGGAAGTATTTAGCACTAAAATTTAGTGCATTTAGGCTTTTGAGCTTAATAATACTTTGTGATTGCATTGGTATCTCTCTTTTTTTGCCAGTTCTTCCCTTTGTGGAAAGTATTGATGAGGTATCTTCTGTTGAATATTGCCCTGGGCAAATTTATTTCCTATCTAATAATTTAATTATTATTAATAAAATTTTTTTATTGATATTAAATTAATATTAATAATAGTGTTAATATAATACTTTCTTGTGAAGCTCTGTTATAATATTGATGTGTTGCCTATTAAAAGTGGTGAGGGTCAGTTCTTGCATCTTGCTTGGGGTTTCGGAATGAATGTATAAGGAATTCTGCAAATGGAATTAATAGCGAAGAATAGTCAGAGTAAATGCAGTGGAGAAAAATTACTATTAATTGTAAAAATACTCTCTTAAAACAGAAAATTACTTTTTTCCTCTAGTACTTAATATCTATTTGCTTCAAAATATATTTAAGTAATTTGGTCAAGATAATATTTGATGTTCATACGTACGTGAAAAGTGTACTGTAGATTATTTAAGTCAGTGATGCATGGATGCTGTGCAATCCTGTTACTTATAAGTGAACTCATAAGAATATGTATTGAAAAACATGATTTTTGGTCTGGAAAAGTTATTGGTTGTTGAAATCATAAGTAACAATCCTGTGCTTTTCCCTTTTGTGTTTGATGAATGTGCAATGCACTGTGGATCTTGGGGGGGAATGGATATTTAAATATATCTTTTTGATTCATTCTTGTGGCATTCAATGGAATCATAATATGCCTGACCCAATATCTGTTTAAAAACATGAATTAAATCTGCCAGATTGCATATTCCTCTAATTGTTAATTAATTTGCAGGAATATCTAAGGATTTGTTTGGACTAATAACATGGATGATGCATCCTAAGCCTGATAAAAGACCGACAGCTGGCATGATACTCATGGAGCCACACATTGAAAGGATTTTAATGAAGAGAAAGATTTCAAATATTTTGGAGACTTTGGTAAGTTTTTTGTCACTCAAGGTATATTATGGCAATGTTAAATGCTAATGCTATGGTCTAAAAATGAAATCAGGATAAAAACGAAACCTGAAAATGATCACATCTTTGAATCGACTTTGAAACCCTTATGGAATGTGAAAAGAAGTTTTTTCCTTCAATTTCGTTCATAATTAATTAATGAAACTGAATTAAATAGCAAGTGTTTATGTTGTTTTTGATTCAATAGTAAATGTGTCACTGAAGTCGCATCAATTCTACAACCCAGTTGTATGTACCGCATGGCCACCACCATAGGTCGTCTGCCCATGTCTCCATGTCCAAGCCCATGGAGGGCTCTTTTCTACCATGCCTTCCTTTCCTCTGCACCTCTCTTTATTTCCACGTGCCCATCACCCTCGGTCATTTTGACCCTTCTCCACCCTCACTTGGCAGGCTCTTCCACCATGACTCCTGGCGCCTCCTTCAAGAGGCAGTAATTTTGTGACTTGTTTCCAAGCCAATTTCTTTTTCAGCCATCTTCTCTTACCTCCTGCCGCTCTCCTCAACACTTCTTCATGCCTCACCCCATCTGTCCACTTCATGGTCAACATTCTTCTCTTTACCCACATCTCACATACCTCAGTCTTTCCTGGTCCCTATTAAATGCTGTCCATTTTTCACTTCCATGTAACATAACACTAGTCTCTTTCTCAGTCCAGTGACCATTCTGCTATACAACTCTTTTCTTTTCCTGCTGAATGCTTCCCTAACATTTGCTATCTTCTTTTTCATTTTTTTCACTTCTCCAGCTTATTCTTACCTCCACACTGAGATATTTTTGCCTCTCCACTTGTTCCAGCCTTTCTCCTTCTATTAGAATATTTATTTCCTCTTCTTCACCAGCATTCATTGCTTTGGTCTGGCTCCTGTTTATCATCAAGCCATACTCCTCCTCCATGCCATTAAGGTGTTGTAACATCGCATTTAATTGTTTTCCTTCCTCAGCAAAAAGGATCATGGCATCAGCAAACCTGATGAACATAATCCTCCTTCCTCTGACTGACTGAGGATTTTCATTGTATTTTCCCATTGTACACCATCAAAAGCCTTCATCAAATCAACAAAACACACATGTAAACCTTTACCCTCCTCTAGGTATCACTCTCTGATGGGATACACTATTCTTATTGCACTCCTGTGCTCATTCCTCTTCTGAAGCCATAATGTTCCTCTGCTGTATTCTCTCCCATGATTGTGTTGTCTTGTGTTCAGATTTCTTAACAATATCTTCACTGCATGAGTGATGATACGTAATGGACAATGCTCCTCACATTTTCTTGTTTCACACACTCTTCCTTTCTTCTTTGGTAATTTTATCATAGTCCACATTGTGAAGCCATTAAAAATGGACTTATTGACATGCATCTCAATGTATTTTTAAAGCATTTCCAGAATGTATTCAAAATCCATTTAAACAGGGAATTTTGAAGACATGATTGAATTTATTTCTTCAAATAAGTTAAAAATTTATTCCACCAAATGCATCAATATATTTCATATAAATGGACTTAAAATGTATTCACAGATGTGGATATAAATTATACGAGGGTCATCCGGAAAGTAGTACCCGTTCGTGCCGCATGAAGTGCTGACGACGCGAGTAGCCGCTGGACGAGGTCAGATAGCTTCAGTGGCTTGTCTGCCTTCTCTGAGCCAAGTTGCGTGACGCTAGCATTGCCTGTGTTGTTTCTGTGATTGTTTACAATGTTTAAAAAAATTGAGAACGCCGCCAGTTGTGAAGTGAGGGCAGTGATTAAATTCCTCAATGCAAGAAACGTTCGCCCATGTGATATTCATCGCCAATTAAAGGAGGTGTATGGAGACAATGTAATGGACGAGTCGTCTGTTCGGCGGTGGTGTCGCAACTTCAACATGGGGAGGGGGAACACACACGACGATGAGCGTTCGGGGAGACCGTCTGTCATTACAGACCAACTGGTGAGCTCAGTTGACGAATTCGTGAGGAACGATCGGCGCGTCACAATTGATGACATCTGTGAGCATTTTCCCAATGTTTCTCGAACAATTGTTCATGAAATTGTTAAACACCATCTGCATTATGCAAAAATTTGTGCAAGATGGGTCCCTCGCGTATCCCAATGAGCTGGCGGCGAAGGACTATGCAGCAGGAATACAGAAACTTGTCACACGTTATGACAAATGCCTTAATTTGCTTGGAGATTATGTTGAGAAGTAGTTTAAAGTATCCTCTTTCAAATAAAATTTTTTATGTTTGTTAATATTTACTTTTGTGTCTTTATTTCACGAACGGGTACTACTTTCCGGATGACCCTCGTATATCATTAAATGCAGTCATAACATTTCCACCAATGGATATGGAATGTATTCTCATAAATGATTTGGAATAATATTCCCATGAATTAATGTGATATGAATTTCTTTGTATCAATTTTAAATGCTCTAAATATGTCCTCCTCTAAATGTATTTGTGATATTAGTTGGAAATGTATGTCTCAGAAATACGTATCAGAGGTAGAATATTCATCTGTAAGTAGTGTAATAGACTTTCGACATCATATCTTGTGAACATTCCAGTTTTAGATATATTAATTAAAACAAATATTTTGCGGTTCAAAATGAATGTACCTCCAAAATATTTGATCAGCACTAATTTTTGTATGAGAACACGTGTCTAGAAAATCCCTCCTCAAGTGTTCCATGTAGTCATCAAATGCATTATTGCAATCACACGTATTCACCCTAGCATCTGGTGTCAATTTCACAAATCAAACCTTCGGAGAAATTTTAATGAATTAAAATCACCGCAGAGGTGTCATTTCCTGGCTAAATCAATTTCTAAATATTCAATTGTTCCCGGCTCAACCCTGTGGAAATTCATTTTAATTAAAGGAAGAATACAATGTATCTTTCCACTGTTATTTTAAGGACAGTGGAAAGATACATTGTATTCTTTATTTAATTAAATCAATATCTTCCTGCCAAAGAATAAATATGTTATTTGCTATTTGTGCTTAACAAAACCCCTGCAACACTGGGCTGAACTTGTTTTTTTCCTGACACCTTCCATAGCATAATTGCACTCTACATTTTGTTTGCCACTTTGAGTTAGTATTTAGAATTTTTGCTAATATATCTTAAGCTCGAGGTTTTTTTACACAAAAATCTTCAGATATTACCGATGAAGTTGCAAGCATTGCTTAGTGCATTGGAAATTCAGTGCGACAGGTATGGGATGAGAATCAATATTAATAAAACAAAGGTTATGCGATTTTCTAGAAAGATAAAGGCTAAGCTTAACATTAAAATAGGAGGACAAAAACTAGAGCAGGTAGAACAGTTTATGTATCTCGGTAGTGTTTTGGACCAACACAGTCAAAGTAGTAGGGACGTAAGGAGAAGAATTGCGCTAAGGAAAGAGGCTTTCACAAGGAGGAAGGAGTTGATGACGGGGACGTCGAGTAAGGATGTTATGAAAAGACTCGTAAAAACTTTGATATGGAGCGTAGCTATGAACGGCACGGAAACGTGGTCATTGAAGCAGGAGGATAGACGTAGACTGGAGGCTTTTTCAATGAGGGTGTGGAGAAGAATGGAGAAGGTGAAATGGACAGAGAAGAAAACAAATGAGGAAGTACTTGGTATGGTGAGCGAAGAGAGGGGTTTGTTGGGAGAAATCCTATGGAGGCAGGAAAAGTGGCTGAAGGGGGTATTGACCGGCAGCGGGATGTTGAAGACTGTAATAGAGGGGAGAATGTTAGGCAAACGAGGAAAGGGAAGGAACAGGATCGGGATGTTGGGCGGGATGAAGGGAGGAAGAAAGTACTGGGAGTTGAAGAGGGGTCTGATGTAGAGTAGGATGTTGTGTTTTGCTAGGGGTCACAAAGTATTTAATTAGTAATTATGTCCATCCAAAAACCTACCTTAACCAGTAGATTACCTAATAATAATAATAATACCTATGAATTAATGCCTAATTAACAATAATTCCTATTATTTTTGGCAGGCTACACCTGGAAAGCTGATTATATCTTTTATTGCTTTCTTTGGAAAAGCTGGATATGATATGGTTATGAAAGCCCTTTTCAAGTTTTGGCCACTCAAGCAAAACTGTAGTTCTCATCATCATAATGGTTTAAGAATCCCAGGTAATTATTTTATGAGTTAAATGTCATGTATTAATCGTCTTTTATTGGTTCTGCATACACACTATATTTAGAAACAAGTCCAGGTGCCAATTTCACAAGTTGAGAAATGATAAATTTTGCATTGATTCATACATACAAATTAGATTGAATAATCATTATCATACTTTTGGGGGCAATATTGAAATATGAATTTTAAAATACACACAAATATTGATAAGTTGGTCTTGGGATTTGAAATATGCTTCAGGTTAGGGATAATGCACTCCTAGCCGACCATGAAATTTCATGTGAAAACATGCTGTTGTTTTACTTTTTTTACAGTAAACATCTCTATTAGGTGCAGCAAAAATTGTTTTTGCTTACAATTAGCAACCTAACTTTTTACTAGAGCACCAAAGAAAAGTGGTAATAAAAGAAATTTTGAGCATTAAGCAAGGTGAAGTTTCATGAGAAATTGAACGCAAAGGTATCAATTAGGGATTTTAAAAATTATTTTAGGGAATTAAGGGATTAGCAAGGATTTACTGTAGTTGTGAATGTCATTACCTGCTAACCTCTGGTGATTAGAAAGATTAAAAACTCAAGAATCAAAATAATCCATTGAATTTTGTCTTTGTGCCACCTGATATTACATGTGGAAAGATTTATCTAAATCTGAAGGTGAAATTAATATTTTTATTACTGAATGTAAAAGTAATCCTCAGTATCCACCATTTTTCAATAGTAGGAGGTTGTCGTGTTATTCAGCCATCAAATCATTTTATATCCCAATAATTTATCTATAATCTGCCAATGTTTTTGGATTGCATCTTAATTAAAGCCATTAATTATGTCAATTACAGCTGATATCAAGTCGGCTGCTGATAAAATCAATTGAAATGAGCTGATGGTATAATTTGTAAAATTTTAATCTGAATCCATTTATGGTTCATGGCAGTGTAATGTTCTGACTGAAATAATCCCATAGGAAACAAAATCCATAAAAACCACCTGTGCTCAGAAATTACGAATGGGCCAATGAAGACATTGTAGAAAGATGTGCTGGTAAAACTAAAATAATGGTGCTATTTTAAGATTCCCATTTTTGTTGAGATTTAGATGTTGAATTACTGTTACTATTAAAATACCACTGTTGGTTGGTGGGAGGGCAACATGTGTGACTAAATGGTACAGATTTACTTCATTATATATACTTTAATACTTTACAAGTAAAGTATATGAAAATAAATTCAATATCAGCTGAGACAATATTCCACTGTATGTCCAAGAACTAAATTTCTTATTTCCCATGGATTTCAAAATGAAGGAATGTTCACAAGAGGGGTTATCATATTCTCAAATTTATACGCAGATTTATAGATATTCTCATTTTCTCGTAAATTTAAGCCATAAATGTGAAGGGTTCATCAGATTCGCAGTGTGATATATTTTATCATCAAATTTCCTCCCGCCGTTTTTATTGCATTTTGAATATTGATTCTTTTTCTGGATATCTGTTTTGATCAAGTGGGAAACGTATAGTATTTTTTCTGTTTGTGTATCTGCAATTTTATACCTCCTCTTTATCAGTTTGTAATTTATTTTCAATAAACTCACATTGATTTGAGTTAAAATTGAAAACTTACTTATTCGTAAATATTTTACGCTACTTTGAAATATGTTCCCTTTTGCTGGTGCTGCTTATTGCCCGCTAACTCACGCATCCTCTCACGGCCATTGCGCTGGCCAAACTATTGAGCTCCAATCACTAGTCAAAATCATGAATATTCTCAAAGGCTGATGTATCTTGAGTGAGAGTTCTTCTTGATAATAACTGTAGTAATAGTAATAATAACTGATAGTAACTCAGTTATCGTAATACCTTGTTTTACATCTAGATGAGCATAGCCAGGATGTGAAAACAAATGACCATGCAGTTGTGACGTCAACCCCTATAACAGGCAATTCAGAGCAGAGTCGGGACTCTCCCGAAAGGTGAGTAGTTGATATATATTTTAAGAAGCAAACTTAGAGTATGAAAATGTTTGTGTACTCGTTCCAGGGTTATTTGGCTCATTTTTGCAGCAGTTTGTTTACCGCTGAAAAATTTTAATTAGAAATTAGATTTTGGTTGCTGTAGCCGAATCCATTTTTGTTACTCCAACTAAAATGGGCAGTGTGTAATTTAAGGTTCAAAATTGATATTGCACATTTGTGTGGCAGACTTTAATGCGTGCAGTGTCCAGAATTCTAAAATGATAAGCATGGCATTTAACAATCTAGATATAATGCATGATAAAAAAGTTAGTTTACTTGTACATATGATTTGCATCCATAATAAATCAGTGATAGTATGGCTCTATATAGCAATTTAATGTATTGCTCCCACAGAAGTCCAATATTATTAGTGATTAAGCCTCTGCATGGTTATGGAAATCTGAAAATTGGATTAATATAATTTTGCCAGGCACAAATTTTCTACTTCTCCACTCTGTATATTTATCCTCACTTAAGTCCATCTGAAGTGCTTACACGTCAAGCTAAACTGCGAAGTCAGTAAACTACATGGAGAACTTTTGGTAGCATATAAAATAAAGCTGATTTTACAATTGAATATATTCTGTTGCTATATGGTGCTTAATCTCATTCTAGATTCTATAACTATGGTTCAGAATTGGTCTTGAATAATGAGAATATTTTCAAGTGGAAAATAATTGTATTTTATTTAATATTTTAAAATGAGTTAATCCCGCCATATCTCATTTGCCTGCTAATCTTAACCAATTTAGACTCTTAGAAAGCTTCCTAAAAGCACTCAGATTTGTTGAACTACAAAGGAAATATCAAAACTCAACATGACATCACTAGATGAGACTAAGCCCAATTTAAGAAGAGGAATATTCTTCAACGTTAATAGATTTAGATTATAAAATGCATGACTGTAGGTTTACATTTCTCATGTATTACTTAAAAGTTTGATGCACATTCTTTCACTACTCAATCCTCAACACTATAAAATGAAACCTACCGTGGATGCCAATGAGATATTGGTAAACATTCTTGTAGACTGCCTGCTATTTTTATGAGCAAATGCTCTGTATCTTATAATTACACTATTCAATACTGATATCCTAACTCCATGTAATGTGAACTCACAGGGTAGGTGCTGTGTTAGATCTATCGCAGGTGTTAATAGAATGGGATTAATTAGAATGGGATGCTTTATTGGCAACAGTGGTACAGATGCAATGGATGGAAAGTGTACATGCTGGGGCATTGTTTTGAATGAAAATCTGTAATTAATATTAAGTACATTCCTTGCCTGTTATTTTGGATGACATCACTCTAATTGGAGCAATGGAGAAGTCAAGGTTATGAGATATTCTCCATTGTAATTACTGTGAGCACAGTTGCATATCCCCGGATTCACTCTGTGATAAATCGTTAGGAAAGCCTTTGCTATGGGATGATCATGCAGAATCCACAGGGTTGGTGATTATATCATCTGAACAGGAATGGCAAAGCAATTGGATGGCAGAAAATTTAAAAAGTGCAACTATAAACTTTCCTTGGTTATGACACTTTATTTAGTTTCATTTTGTTGTGGTCACAAACCCATTTCCTGATGTTCAATCTACATTAATATAATCTAATGTATATACATTCCTGATGCAAATATTATAGTTGATCAAATCAGAGCTTATTCTTCTCTCCATGCGTTGATTTGAATAGTCAAGGCATACTCCATCAATATGGTTCTATGGAAAGGTCTTGATGAGTAGATTTCAAATTTGAGTTGATCCTTTCCTTTGTTCTCTCCTCCGTGCAAATGCTCACGTTGCCAGAAAGCCCCACTAGTAGGGACATGGTGATTCACCAAGAAAGGACGTACTCAAGGGGTTTGAGCTTTGCAGTTCATAGGTATGTCATAAGGTGTTGGGTCCTTGAGGAAAGATGCAACGAGCCAGTAAGAATAAGAAGTTTTAAAAAACTGAAAAGTAATTTGTGAAAATATAATTTTTTGAACTCAAGAAAATACTCAGAATTTGGAGAAAGTTCCTGGAATGTATGTTTTTCTTCATGTCCTATTATTTGGTAGTCTACTGTTTAAGATGTCTTAGTGGACACAGACTGGGCAGTGCTGCACTTCATGGCCTCATCTAACGAGACCTCACCTCACACCAAACGATATAATTAACAGGTCTTGAATTTTGCGTACCTTCTACCTCCCTTCATTCCGACACACATGCCTACCCTTTATCTCCCTCTATCTTGCTTGCTTAATACTTTCCCATCTATCACATTCCAAATGACTTTCATGGGAATAAATTTCCCTCATTATGGGCTTATTTTTCAGATTTGAAGAATCTTGGGAAGTAAGCAAGTGTTATGACTCCTCAATGGACACGTGTAGGCTTAGTGCAGATGATTCACCAAGTGAGGAGTTTTTTAGAAGATTACCTTCCAGTGCTGGGTGTCGACGATGTAATAATACAAGAGTGCATCCATATAGTAATTTAATAAAAAAAAAACTGCAGCCATGTGTAACAAGAAAAGGCTCTACCATAAGAAATTTATCGATTGATTTTTCAGATTGCGTCAAAGACTGAATTAGTTTTGTTTTCTCCTATTGCCAATATCAAAGCATTAAAACTGTTTTAGTAAATAAGGCTGTTACATGCAGGTTTACCTTTATAAACATTTTTATGTTTTAAAATATGTTATGTTTTGTGATGAAGGATTATCAAAGAAATGTTTGTAACTGGGTTTAACCCATTACTTTTAACATATATTTTTGTGTTCTTTTTTCTTAAGTTAACAGCTCTTCTGGTTGTCTATTTAAAATTTTCATGAAGAGATAAGAACTATTGAGAGCTAATAACAAAATAAATTATAAAGCTACATGGACTAAGCCTTTTTCATGTTAGCGCTATTCTTATAAAAATTCAACGATGAATTTTATAGTTATTTTAGTATGCCAATTATACCATGCTTTTTATACCATTTAGTAAGGCATTCCAAATATTTACATGATTAAGTTTTTTGTTTAATGCATACATGCAGGATTAATAATGTTATCAAAGAACTCATTGCTGATATGCATAGTAGCTCATAATTATTCTTTATTATTCTTGTTATTTATGAATGTTATTTATCATATCTGCCTGCTCAAATGTATATTAGTTGGAAAATTTATCAAAGTTTGTGTTCTAGTCAAAACATTTTCAAGTGGTATTGTCCAACGTGCAAAATGTGATTATTGAAGGTCAGAGGCACAAATTTTGTAATTATCATTTGCATGCTTGCATTTTTATTACATGGACTACAGTCATTTTTTATTATAGGTGTGAAGAATTACCGTTTATTCCTATGTTTAAATAATAAATTGTGCAGTCATTATTTTGATTTTAATTTCCATAATTTTGCCTGTGGCTCACCATATCCTCATGGTCCTCCTTTTCTTGATATCGGTCAATCAATAACTCCTTAAAAAATCCAAGAGATATCACTGGTAGTATTGGCAGTGTTCTTTTAGGAAGCCTCATCACTTACAAGACTGCTGTTATATTTTCAGCTACATCCATCTGGTGCTTTCATTTTCATAGTCAATTAAAATAACCGAACTTTGTTTATTTAAAAAAAGAGAAAAAATTAGTTAAGTGCACCGATTAAACAGTTCTATTTAAATGGCTTCAAACAGATAGAGATCAAAGCTGAGTTGAATGAAGTTGGTGGCGCATCTGCTTCTGTGTTTGCGGGCTTTTACTGATGTCTATTTTAAGGACCAGCCAAAATCCTGCGTTTTGGACAGCCTAAAAAAAGATAGAGAAATGCTTTGAAAAACGAATCAAGCTCAGAAGGGAATGTATTGAAAAATAAAAGAAATCACAAAAAATAATGTTTTATATTTTTCTCTTAGGACTTATTGAATGACCTACATTATAAAAATATAGCATAGTTGAAGTGGAAAACTCCTATTGCATTACTCCCTCAGCATTGACTATATGTGATTGTGATAGCTCTGCAGAGGTGTAGTTCTCTTTTTCATCCAGAGTTGCATCCAACTTTGGCATGATCGTCCATTTTTAGACCTACTCATGCATTCCTGATGTTACTTGAGCTAAGACTCTGTGCCTGATATGCAGCATTAAAGAGATATATTTTCATAATATGGGATCTTCATTTGTTTGTTATGTGTCAGTATAATGACAGACCCTTAAAAGGAGAAAATGAAAGTTCAAGGTCAAGTGCAATAATTTGCTGTGCTAGCATGCGTTTTTCCATGTAATAATATTGTACCAATGTGAGTGAATTTTTTTCATTTGCTCAAGTATATAGCTACTAAGTAACTAAAATATTTTTATATAATTCATTAAAATTGAACTGTATTAAATGAAAGTTTAATTTAGTCTGTTTACTATGTATCCAATATCCTAATGCACACTGTTTTCACTTTAGCGAGCTAATTAGCAGTAAACCAATTACTTAATATAAAATTATATGAATACCAGGCAAAAAAGTCTAATTTTCATGTAATTTTTCAAAGCTTTAAAACTACTAATTTCTTATACTGTACAAAAATTAATTTTTGAATGCTTAATTAATCAATGAAATTCAATATCCTATTTTCTAAATATTAAAATACATGCAGTAAACATGAAATTTTCAGACTTTTATATTAATATTTGTATTTTTATTTTGTCTGTATTTCATGGTTGGTTTCAACATATGATATGCATTAAAATGGGTCATTGTTTCATTGCCTCTTTTCAGTTATTTTTATTTAAAAGGTACAATTGGAGCATCCTATTGGCATATTTTATGTTTTGATATCCTGTCAAGATTTATATTTTGAACTTCACATGTAATTGTTGACATACAGGGTTCGTCCGGAAAATAAGTGTACTGAGCTCAGGAAAAAAAATTTATTACACTTTTACATATCTTAAGCTAATATTCCTCAAAATAGGACCCTTGTGAGTCGATACACTTGTTCCAGCGGCGTTCCCATTCCTGGAACGCTCCCGCGAAGGCATCATCGGGAACCTCTCGAAGACTCGTCGTCGACCTCTTCTCTGCCCTCCACGAACATCTTGTGCCACCGAAAGATCATGTTTCTGGCCATGGCTGACTCCCCGTAAGCGTGGTTAATCATACCGACAGTTTCGGTTGACGATTTCCCAAGCTTTACCGCAAATTTGATGGAATAACGCTGCTCCAAAAACTTCGGCATCGCGTTCCGTGACGTGGGTCAAAGCGTGGAGGTTCGCGTTAACAGAGCTCCTCACTACACCACAGCTCAGAGCCGACTGCCTTTTTCAGCGTCGCTTGCCAACATACCCCCCTCCAATCGCAGCCCATCAGAGCGGTGCTGGGCGTGCCTGGAGCGGCGCGCCCAGCCCAGGAGTCAGTACACTTATTTTCCGGACGAACCCTGTGTAAGGGCTTATCACTCGTCTTATGAAATTAATCTTAATTGCCTCATTCTTTGTGTTGGGAACTTATGACTAACTCTAACCTTGGCAATTGTTAAAAAGGTATAATACTTCAAAACCTGTATGTTTGCTTATCAGGGTGAATTATGTTTGTTTGCCTTGTCCATGTATCTTATGATGTGGGTGTTTTCTTTCACCCACTTTATTTTTCTAACTTGAGCAGCTGATGAAAATTTACCCATAAAATTTGCAAAAATTTGTTTTTTTGATATTGCATCAAATATCTCTTTTTAAAAGGTGTTGTATTATGGTAACACCTCGTATATTTATCTAATTGTATTTATTAAAACTTTTGAAAAACAATTTTTTACTCGATATTTAACTATGACAATGAAAAAATTGAACCTTGAGTTGATTTATGCGAGTAGGTGGGGAATATTTAAAGGCATATTTTTGTTTTTATATTAAGAATTTGGTAAATAAATTAAGTACAATATCAATATAAAATTAGTATGGTATGCATTTGAGTCAGTTTGTGAGCAACAGTGTGTTCGTATGTTTTTTTTTAGTTTTTGTGCTTTTATTAGATCTCTGTCAGAGTTGTGTATGTGCATTGAAATGTAATTATTATAATTTTGAGATGCAATGTTGCAATGCAAGTCCAACATATATTTTTTTCTGAAGCGTTGCACATTCAAAGTATGAATGTTTGGTTTATGCTGAATGTAACAGTAAAATCTGATTGAAAATCTAATATTTTGTACCCCTGATAATTTAAAAATAAAATACTTAAAGATCATCTTTATTAAAATATTCCTGACTCTGCTCTAAATCTTTTCAAAGCTCTCAAAGAATGGTAGTGAACAATTGAAAATTTATTCATTTTCTCTGGTGAAGTCAAAACGTAAAGTAAAGCATTGATGCATCAAAATAATCAAGTTCACCATCCAAGAAACAATTGATTTTTCTGATTCTAACATTGAATACCTCAATTGACAGTTCAGTGTGATAACATCTGTGACTTGGTCATCCCAGTATCAGATTTTAATACATGTGTATCAAGTCAGGTGATGGGGGAGAGAGGCTGTAGGGAGATTATTGTGCTACAGCCTCTGCCTCTAAATACACAAGGTGAAAATAACAGATATCATGTAAAAGAGCCTCTCAAACTTGTTGAAATGAGGTAAAACTTAGATATTTAATCATATTTGACCTCTCCCATTAATTTCATACATCACATATGTCCTTTATTAAGCCCTTGAATTTATTTGTTTTATTTGAAAATATTGTTCACATACAGCAGTAGCGCCATTTTACAGTGAAAAATATAACAAACATGAAAGAGGACAAAAGACAATAACAGCATAACAATAACAAAGTGAACCAAGCATGGAGTGGGGAAGATTTTAATTTACTGAAAGGTGGGATAAAGCTTGGGTGGTGAAGTTGTTGCATGATAAGTTTAAGGGGTTGACAGTGTGAGGGAGTGAATTTAGAAGGGAGGAGAGGCGAAAAAACAGGCATACCATTGTCTTTCTGATATAGTTTGGGAAAATTTGCAAAACAAATATTTCCTAGAAAAATACCACAAACAACTTATGAACCATTGAACTCAATTCATCCAATATATGATTGAAAATATTAAATTGGGATTATACCCACTTGAGTGGTAAGTGAGCATTTCTCTCAGAACTTAAAATAAATTGAAAAAGTAAACTTTTCATTTGTACTCTTCTGTCACTAATTATAAATTTCCATTCTCATTCATAACTCTGCTAATATCCAACATGCACAGTTGTTTCCCTCTGGAATCAAATGTTTTTGAATAATTATAGAAAGTTAGTGTGTGCATGTATAGATTGGTTTTCTTAAATTTTCAAATTCCCTTACTTGAAATGATTTTTTACTGTGAGCTGTGATTGTTTCTACCGTACAACAAAATGAATTAAATATTCTGTTATGTACATTAATTGGAATACTTTTTATGGAATTAATCAGAAATATGTAAAGATCTTCCGCCATGTAGAATCTGCCATTTCATGGTGTGAAAGATCAAATAGGAGTGGATGGAACTTTGACTTAAAAAATTAAATATTCCTTTGACTTAAAAAAATGAATAGCATACATACATAGGCATTATAAGAAGCACACAAAAATGAGTCCGTTACCATTTCACTCATGAATAACAGTTAATCAAAGCATTGGCAAAGTTATAAAACAGAACAGACTTCATGTAAATTCTGAAATTTTAGTGACAGATGTAATTGAGCTTATTGTGTAATTGAGGCTTTGATTGTGTAATTACCTTTTAAAACTGCATGCTCTGCGCCTGATACATACAAGGGCACATTACAAAAGTATTAGCTGGAGAAGAAATAACTTTTAATTTACTTTTTCTGTATCCAAGTTAGTAATAGGGTTATAATTACCTCAGTAGGTTATGCAACCATTTTTATGTGTTGGAATGATATCTCCAATTTTGAAGTAGTCAGGATGAATACGCTTTAAAACATTTATTTAAAAGCCGATTAAAATGATTCACAAATTAGGTTTACACAGTTATGTAATATGTGGTGCAAAAATCTATTCAGTCTTGGATAATTCAAACATTTCCTAACTGCCTACAGGAGAAGCCATAGCATTGCTGTCGAAATTCACCTACCAGTTTCAGGTCATTTAGCTGTTTAAGAGTGTCATATGAAAATATATTATTCCATAAGTTTAGAGTTTAATTTGTTTGAAATTTTATTTTAAATTTTATTTTATATTTCATGCAGCTTTGCTTTTAAGAATATTAAGCATGTTGTTGCAATTTATTAGCATTAAATCATCACATGAAAAATACCAATCAGAGGTTGGCCCTGGATGAGAACCTAACTTGCTATGGACGTCTGCCTTAACCCTTTATGTGAAGGTTTAAATACATTCACGCAAGTTTTTCATAGATATGTATGTTATTTTTTTTGTTGCAAAGAATCCTAGAAAATATTTGTGTGTATCTAATGGTGACCTTTACCAACAGTAAATGGAAAGACTGTTGCCTCATCTGTAATGATCCAATACTTTATTTTTGTAGATTTCCTCAGACATTTCAGGACAATCATTTTTAGGTTTAGGCATTTAATTTTCAAACTCCCATCCGACACAGGAAAATTTCAGTTAAAGCCTCATCTCTTCTTCAACTTGGCGCAGTCTACAGCTCTTAGCTTTAAGGTGATTGACCTGCCAATTGAGTTACATTTCCTAGAAATGATAATTAACAAAACATTTAATTTAATATGTAAATATATTTTAGAGACAATGGGTCGCGGTAGTCCAGGGGGTAGAGCGTTGGACTGCCAGAGGGTCCCGGGTTCAATTCCCGGGCAAGGCACTCTGGGCACCTGCAGCTCCACCCAAGCTATGTGATTATTCGGGTGACAGGCCCTCCTGGAAAGCCATAACTGACACCGGGAAAGGAACTGGCCCCCCTACCCTGATGCGTGAACACGCTGTCGGGCTTAGTACTGGGTGAGCTCTACCATCACCTACCAAACAGACCTTCGGGTTGATTACTGTGCTTATGGTTTTTTTTATTCTAGAGACAAGGGCTCAGGACTACTCACATTTTGTAATGCATAAGAGAGAAAGGAACACACAGTTCTCCATGGAACATAAAAATTTAATACACGTTGTGCAGACACTTGTCGTGATAGAGTTTTTGCTGCTGCCTTTGAAAAGATGCTAATGCTGTTTCAATGGACCCATAAATTTTGGCCTTAGGGAACAAGTTTTAAGCGTTGTTGACCTACACGTAAATTACTATTTCCCAGTTAAACAAAACTGGACCTTGAACAGAGCTCTATTAGCTAAATTAATGTAGTATTTGCTTTCGGCTCTTTCTTACCCTAGACGTTAGGCATATTTACACTCATATTTGTAGGTAAAATGCATTTACTCCAGGATACACACGGGTTTCATGCTGCCTTTGGTTCATTATTATTATAGGTAATCTACCAGTTAAGGTAGGATTACGATGGACCCAACGACCAAATATTTCTCTTGCCTCACCAAATAAAACAAACCAATATCTCACTCTGAAACAAAGTTCCACTTCATCTCCATATACTTCCTCCCGCCCCTCATAAAATCATTATCCTATTCCTGCCCCTCCCATGCTTGCCCAACATTCTCCCCTCTTTCACAGTCTCCAATATTACATTGCCAATGAATATGCTTCGAATCAATTTTTTCTGTCTCCTTATGATTTCCCCCAACAATCCCCTCTCCTTGCCAACCATACCCAAGACTTCCTCAATTAAACATAACAGTTTAAGGTTTAACTTTGTGGAATTCCTTCATGATGAGGGTAAAAAAGAAACTACAATTCCACAATAAAGATTTAATATTTCAAGACCATGATTTTGATGCTGCTCATCATCATCAGGATGATAACACTTCCCTGGGGAATTCCTGAAGTGACTTCAACTGCATCTGAGTTAACACCACCCAAGACCACCCTTACCAAGGGGCCATTCAATGAGTGTTTAATCTTGTCCTGGATTTTTCAGGTATACTATGTTTCTGTAGGTTTGTGAGTATTTTACTAGGAAATTCTTCCTAAAAGTCCTTCCTAAAGTCTACAAAAATTGCATCTGATGGAATATTATTTTCTCCCAAATTCTAAATAGCATGAACTTAAGAAGCAATTATTGTCTCAGGATATACCCTTTCAGGAAACGTCCTGGGTTTTCATTCAATCTCGGCGCCCCGCAAGCCACTGCAAGGGTATGTTTCAGGGGGAATAACATGCCAGACTTCTCTTGCTGCGAAATCCTTTTCTCCCTTGCGGGGTCGACAAAGTTATTCTCATCCCTTATCGTTCGTGGGAAAAATACATCTTAAATCTATATCTGTTTTACCCTTAATCTCATTAGTTTTTCTATATTTTCTCATAATATTTAATTAAACCATAGCTCCGTTAGTGACCCCAAACCTAGCTCCTCTAATAATTTTGAAACACTTCTTAGTTAATCATAACAGTTCATCTTAGAATTAATTACTCTGGTTTATCATCTTAAAATCAAGGTCGAAAAGTCGTAAGCCAGTATTGCTCACCCACACACCAATCACCCAAGTGTTAAATATTCTTTTGGATGGAAAAACTTTTTCTCAACCAGTCTCTGCCAAATATAATGGTATTAATTTTAATTATCATTTGAATTGGCTTTCTAATTTGAAATTATTTTGCAGAGACTTTCCTAATAGTGTATTCTTATTCATGATATTCATTTCATTGTTTCCTTAAATGTTCTCCTCTCAACTTAATAATTTTCACACACAAAGATGCAACTTCATTCAAACTTTCTTTTTTCACACTCAGATGGCAGCATATGTTTAACTCATAAATAATATTTCACTTCATGCAATGAGTGATAGTTTAAGTGTCCATCCATTATCTATCTATTATGCCTGCTGTAATTGCGTATTATGGTTTATGGCAAGAGATGGGAAAACCCATCGCTCCCGATTGTATCGTATAGTCTCCGATCACTCAATTTATCACAACTTTTAAAGTGTATCTTTTTTTGGTGAGTCTAATAAGAAATACGATGGTCTCCATTTATTTCTTTTGGAGGAAATATTTAAAGAGCCTCAGTTCATTTTTTTGTATTCATTCTTCACTATTCAAGGCAATACCTAAACCTAAGTATATCCACCTGGCATGGACAGGCCAACCCTAGGGTATGTGGCAGGAGATGATGACACAGCTCAACAGGAGAGCAACATCTAGAAATGACGGACAATCCCAGGCCCAAACCACAAAAACATTTGCAAAAAACACACACCTGATAAAAAAGCTCAAACACACACAAAATCACACATGCACTAAAAACACACACATACAAAACATAAAACCTTAAAAAATATACCTACAAAAACACAAATACAAAAACAAACAGACACAGAACACAGACATTTACACAAACGCAAACACTAAAACACAAAGGACAAGAAAAACAATAACACAAAAACACGTGCACAAAAACACAAATGCACTTCCAAAGTGCATTCCGAAAGCAATGCAATTAAGATTCCTGCACAGCTCCTAATAATTAAGGAAACAGGCATAATGTACAAGAGTAGGATTATTATTTATCTCTTAACCTATAGCTCCCTCCATGTGATGAATGAATATGGCAAAAGCACTTTGAACATTTGGATGCATTAAATAGTCCATGATTCATGTTCTTGTGGTGATGGGAAATGGTTCTCTTATGATGATGCCATTAATAGGTATATTTGAAGGTATAGACTAAAAATACATTAATTATTATGATTTTTCATACTCGGAATTTGGTGCATATTTTCTCATTTTAGGCAAATGTGTGCACAGGTTTGGATGTTCTGGAGTTGAATCAAGATTTTTACAATTGCATTCAGATTAGAGACTAGATGCTTGACCAGATCAATATGGGTTCCATTATGAGAGCGAACTCGTTCTAAAATATTTATGTTGAAAAGTGAAATTGAAAATGCTCTTATTTTCACCTTGTCTTTTCATTTTCAAGTCATAAAATTTACATTCCACAGTAATTGGAAGTGTGACTCAGTAAACAAGTTACAAAACTCATTATTATTTTGGAGGCTATCACTGTTCTAACCCTTATGTCAAAACAGTGAAAATAATCCCAGTCATCAGTCAACAGTTCTTGTGTGTTTTACACTTCATCATATTTGGGTCAGAAGTTATTTTAAGGGAGGAAATAAATAACTCAATCACGGAATTGAATTTTTTAATTTATGCCATTTCAAGAGACGCATGTTTATTACATAGAAGGGGTCCTGGAATATGATTTTAAAAAGTGGTTACCCTTAAAATAAAATGATGCTTATTGGCATAACCAACATTCTTAAATGAATGAGTTATTGTATGAAAAACAATATCTATTACAGCACAACAATATTACTTCCCTTTATTCAAACTTTTGTGCCTGCTTGGATTTTGGGAGTTTTTTAATTTTTGATACTACATATTTCACTCAAAGTAGCAGAGATTTTTTCAAATTTGAACCAGTTGTTCAGGACATTGTTTTGCTTTGAATGAATTTCATGGATGAAAATGTTTGTTTAGATCTGTATGCAGTGCCAAAGGGACATATACAACTTGTTGTACATTTTCTTAGCTCTAGGAAATCTTCACTGGGTAATGAATGCCAGAAATTAATTATATCATTTGGAAATAATTAGGCATCTCCATTATGTTTTGTTCACGAAGTGAAAATTTTATAAATGCCAACATGCTCTTCTTTAGTAAAATCATAAAAATAATTTTAAAATAGACTTGCAATATCTTGATTTTTTTCAATATATTTAGTCAAACATCTATTATCTGCAGTATATGCACTCTGCTCTTTCAAATGTTTGCTTAAATCCTCATTTTCTAACTGGGAGATGAACAGATTTAATTCCATTTTACTACTTACTAAGTTAGGAAATAATTAATTCTCGCCTTGCAGTTTTAAATTTAAATAATTGAGATGGCTAGTAACATCAATTGAAAATGCCAAATTAAATAGCCAGCTATTGTCAAAAAATAGCGTTCTTTCCTCGGGTTGTTCATTTTCCTGTTCCAAAAATTAGGGTTTGAATTTTTCAATTTCCAATATCCACCAGTTCTCCAGTTGCTCCAGTTTTATTCACTAATTTCATAACTGAAAACAATGTGATGGATATCAAAATTTCTTCTCTTGGCATACTTGTACATGTACTGGTGCAGTGATATTTCAGTATAGGATATTTTAATACATTTTTTAGCAAAGTTTTAGTGCCATTGACATTGCCCGTTATTGATTACGCTCTGTTAGTACACACTGAGAAGTTTGTTACAATCTGATTTTAGATCTCCAAGCATGATTTCACCATTTTAAATATGTCTGATCCACTTGTTTGTCCATGCAATGACTCTAGACTGGAAAGTTCTTCAAAGACATTAAAATTATAATCAATTCCTCTTGTTTAAATGTTTAACTGGGCAACATTATATATGTCCGTTGATTCATCCAAAGCTAGAAAAATTTAATGGAAAATGTCTTCCAGTTGCCAAATGCATCCTGAGAGATAGAGTTCCTCGATATGTACCGTAAATGTTTGCCTTGATATAGCAATGTTTTCCTTTTAAAAATTTTATTACCAAGATGGCTAGCAAATATTTGGAGACAAGGCTCAGTAATTTCTTTTCTATTAGAAAAAGGGTTCTTATCTTTCACCAATGCTAGTACAATTTCATATGAGACATCTGTCATCTCCAAGTCTTCGCTACTTTAATGAATGTATTGTTACAACTATTAGTAGCTCAGACCCAAGAACAAGCTGCATATTTTCTTCTATAGTCATCTGATACAGTATTGTATAGTGTCTCTTAACATAATGTTTTCTATTATGTGAAAGAATACTTTAACAAACAATACAAAATGGTTTTCCTGATGAACTTGCAATAAATAGTAACTCATTTTCCCTCTGTCCTTTGAAACAGATGCCCTTACAATCACTTTCTTGGTTTTTTTCTTTCTCATTTTCATTTGTGATGTAATGGATAACAGGAATTTAAGCATAGCAAAGTATGAAACTACAAAAAAGTGAAAAAGAACAAATAGGCCCCAAGTATATATATCGTATAATAGAGAATATCAATTATGAGGAATTTGATTTCAACGTTCACATCAAGAAAAAGTAGTGGTGCTCTTCTTTGATGAACACAACATATAAATTTTGTTGTATCACTCTCAGTGCAAAAACTATGGTCAAACACTCAATAAAAACAGCTTTAAACATCATGTCATGATGGCTCACACAGAATGGACTGACCTTTTTAAATGCTTGCTGCTCATTCGCCATCCTTTTATGCCAGTCTGATACTGAATAATGTTTTTTCTTATCTCCAATTCTAAATACTAATTTAAAGGGTCAATTAAACTTTTCACAATTCATTTTCCAGCTCAATTTAAATTTAAGATAATAATGCATACATGCCCTTTTAATTTACTTGTCCATCATTACTGTTGGATGAATATAATGATTCATAGAACAATGCTTGAAGAGCTTTAATTTTATCCCTACTTCCATCTTGCGTGAAAAAAGGGACATTAAATATAACATTCTCTGCAAAAATACATTCACTTGCCGACTCCAGGATGACTAGGCTTTTGCAGCATGTTTCCCGGGATTCAAATATCTCAGAATGATTTATTAAGAAAATCCTTTGTTCAAAAAACAAACAAATAAAGGAAACAATAAAATGCCTATAGTATTGTACTTGTCTATATGTTACTGAAGAGCAACATTCTGATACTTTGACTTTCACCAAATCAAAACAAAGGCAGATATTTCCATAGCCTACTCCATGCCAATATAAGTCACTTATTTCTGATTATGTTAAGTGATAAATATACTTTTTTCATTTCATAATTTCATGGTTATTTAGTTAGTTTCATAGCATATGTGAACGTTGTATTAGCATTTCCCGAGATGTTCCATAACCAAAGACTACACGTAGTTTTGCTTTATATAACAACAAGTGCTCCTGAGAGTACCTAAAAAGCTTTAAAGTTAAGGGAAGAGTGAGTATTTACTTGTTAAAAGCTATGCATGATAATAATAAATTCATGATAAAATATAATTTCATAAATATTTTTGGCTGTGAATTTCTCTTAAGCAAGTCTATTTTCTGGAGACAGAATTATTTCTTTCTTATTTAATCAGATTCATTTTACTTGACATACAAATAAATGCATATTCCATTGGTTAAAAGTCAAGTGGATAGAAGGAAAAGCAAATTTTACTACCAGTTCAAATGCGGAGTAATGTTAACTGCAAATACTCTCTTCTTATAAATATTTGAATCTCTGTGATACTTAAGGAATGATGATGAATTAAAATATTTATTCCATAATATATATGCCATTTTACAGAATTGGGTGGCATGCTTAGGGTTTTTACCAAGATGTAAAATAATAATTACACTAAATTTGTGTGCTTAAGGAAGCTGAATTTAATATTTTTACCTTAAGTTCAATCAATCTTACTTTGTTATACATATAAAGAGGATATATATGAGAGCAAATAGATTAAAACAATACAATGAATCACAATTACTAATATCATTTTACTGTCCCAAAACAGCAGAGCTATAAAATGACAATATTATAAGTAGGGCTGCCATCCAGGATATATGAGACACAAGTTCTCTGGATTCTGTGCCTCTTGAATGAGCCTCTCCACTTGCGCCTCTATTGATGATGCTGGAGTCCCTTCTTCAGTGCCCAGTAATTTCTGCTCCAGCCTTTCCAGGGCTCTCATGGCGGTAGCATTCTGTTCCGCTGATATAGATATTAAAAATAATCATGAACCCAGGAATTTCATTTTTTGATCATATAATATAAGTCATAGAACCCCGTAGTCCCTGTCATATTTATGTCACTACAATTAGTTATGATAAGAACAATGAAATCCAATGAGACCATTTCCTTTTGGGAATAAAACTTTAATGACAATGCTGAAAATAAAAAATCAGGTTTTAACATAACACTTATATCACTGAAGTGATTAATGCAATAATATTACTGCTTAAAATTCACTACTAAGTCTGAGTACCAAAGTACATATGAATAGAAAAGCTTTCCTTATGGGTTGAACTGCTGAGGTGTTAGGTACTCAGCAGTAATATATTTTAATTATTTATACTTTAAAGACCATTTATAAATAATCTAAATTGGTGAAGCAGAATAATTAACAGAAATATAAGTAATTAGGCTAATTCATATGACAATGGGACATGGCTAAACCATGGGTTTGGACCCCACGTTGGATACATTTTTGCCCACCCTGGTAGTGCCTGGATAATATCCTTGTTTGCAAACCCAAGAATATTGGGTTCTATTCTACCTGGATAGGTTTTCCTCCACCTAGACCTTGGATATTTGTAATTGTGTCAATTGTTTTAATTACTAATAATCTGATGTAAAGACCAAAAGATTCTGTTTTTGAAATAATGTTAAATAAATAAACTAAGCTATGAGATGCCTGACAAACAAACTATCATTTAATATATATTATTCACAAATATCTAAGACAAAAATGGAAAATTTATCTTGCAATTGACTCTGGAATGGCTATTAATTAAAATACTGTACAACTCAAGAAAGTTCTCCTCCTGATTATTAGCAATGTAATCTATTAACACATCTTCTGGTATGTATATATTAAAAAAAAATATTATGTGATGAATGACTCATTAATTTATCTTTATAAATTGTATATACTTTGAGAGATAAGGATGAAATTTACTTAGTTCATGGCTTTCATTTCATTGGCTTCCTTTTCTACAAAATATATTTTTATTTAATGGCTAATTTACATAATTAATAAATATAAATTAAATTCTTTTCACTCTCATATAATAACCATAGAAGTTAAGATGAAATGTTTAATTCATGTGCAAAAATGGTTATGGTAAACTTGGTTTATGATCAATACATGGTCTGTGTAATAAATGCCTGAACTGTTGCAATCTGGCAGCCATGATACGGACTATAGCCCTGCCCACTAGCAGTACTAGTTGCCTGAGACCCAAATTTTTTTCTGCACTTGGCGGATTGTCAAACTGTGGGTATGGTGCTAGTTGTGTTAGTTTCTGTTGTCCTTGTTTTTACTCTTTGTTGAAAATTGAAATGGACAAAATCACTGTGCAACAAATCAACATCAAGTTTTTTGGTTAAAAGGTAAAAGTTATCAAGAAATTACTGAAATATTGACAGCCATTTACAGTGATAATGCTCTGAAGAAAATATCCATTTTCAAGTAGATTAAGCATTTTACAGATGGCCGACAAGATGCCATAGATGATACAAGGCTGAGACAACCTTCAACCACATGAGTTGACAACAATATTGATCGTGTATGGTCCTTTTGCCTTACCGATCATGAAAAACTGTCCCAATGATAACTGATGAACTGAATTTAGGCAAATCAATAGTGTACATTATTTTAACCAAACATGATGGATGGATCCTTCACCATGACAATGCACCTGTACTTTCAGCATTGATTGTTCGCCAGTTTCTGGCAAACAATTCAATCACCATCCCTGATCATCCTCCTTATTCACAAGATCTCGTCCCATTCGACTTTTTCCTATTCTCAAAATGCAAAAATCTGATGAGGGGACATCATTGGGAAGATGTAGATGCAATAAAGCAAGAAACGACAAGAAAAATAAAAAGCCTAACTGCCAAGGACTCAAGGGTACTTTAAACAGTAGAAAAGAAGATGGAATAAGTGCATAGCAATGAATGGAGGGTACTTTGAAGGAGAAAAAATTGATGTAGATTGAATTTTGAAAAATAAAGTTTTCATGGCCTCAGTTCAGGTATTTATTGGCCAGATCTCGAATGGTCTGTATATATCTAATAATAATACAAAAGCCATGCATATTTTAAAAAAGAAAAATTAGGAGTTAAATATAAAAAAGCATTGATGGTTTTATATTTTCCTTTTGCAATTCTATTAAACTAGGTGGCCCTTTCAAATTCTTTAAGTAATTGTAATAATTTTTTATGATAAATGTTATATTTCCTTAGGTGAGGACCAATATGGAATAGCTATTTAAATTGTATTTCCAATTAAAATGATATTTTATTAATGGAAAAGAGATTTATTTGATTGCTAATGCTCTACTATGGCCTTATGCACTCCAATATCACATATAGTATCAATCTCTGCAACTCATCTCCTTTCTTCCTACTCATACTGCTAAAGAAAGCAAGTGGCATCATTAAATCTAAATCCCAAATTTCATCTGTCCATCTACTCTTTCAGGATCTTGGGCTCCTAACTTTACCGTCCATATACATCCTATTCATAATAACATACATGAAACAAAATTTTATATTTCCATGTAAATTCTCACAAACACAGTCATCATACCAGAACCCAGTTAAAGCTGCATATCTAATATAATCTAAACAAATCTGCAAGCCAGAGCCTAGGGCCAAAGTCAAAAGGCCTAACTTATTAAATAGATTATCACATACATACAAAGAACTAACCTCATGGAATAATGAGCTGTGAATTTAATTCAATTCAAAATTTCCATATGTGTAAACTTGTCTAAATACCAAAGAAAAACTTAAGGTATCTCTTCACTGTTAACCTCTGAGTTAAGACTGAATCTGATGCTAGATATAAAAGAAAAATCTTGAAATATTTGGTGAACATTTTTTCTTGCTTAAAACCTGTTGGCATTCTTTGGCAAGGTAACTTGGTATTAATAGACCTACCATTATTAGTAGTAATAGTAGTTTTAAGGAAGGCAACCAATAGCTGATGTAATTAGTGCCATTAGAGATGAATGGGAAAGGAAAGAAGGTAGAGAGAATCACCTGCATTGACATTAGCCCACTCTTATCTTAAGGCACCAAGGGGTCCACATTTAAACTTTACATCGCATGGATACCATACTCACTCAAAGTGCTCTCCACAAAGCACCTCAAGTATACCTCAAAAAATAACTCTAAATTCCAGGAGTCAAACCCAGACTCTCTGGGCAAGAAGCCAGTAAGCTAACCATCACATCATCTTTTTCTCCCAACTAAAAAATAAGATGATTTTTGTTATAATTTGTGGTTCAAGAACAGAAAGAAAGGCAATATACTATATCTATGATTTAATAAGAGTGATCAGGGATGAAGAAGCTTCAAGTCTATATGAATGCACCAATGTGGCAATTAATGGTTCTACTTTTAGCATCAACTAATTAGAGCAAATTTTGGATAACACTGATGTAGGCTCATTGCTATCAGACCTTCACTTTGGTGCCATGCCTCTGGGAATATTTTAACTCCTTAAGAAAAAACCAAATTATTATATATATAATTCATGCATTATAAAATGAAAAAATAATCCAATATGTTAAGATTTTTTAAAATTTGCTACCCACAATTCATTCTTATATATTATTCCAATTAAAAGGTTAATTTTATCTACATGTCAACTTTTTACTGCATAGCATCTTATACAAAGAGAGAATAGCTATATGAAGAATATGAAAGAAAATACTCTTTATTGAAAATATTATGTTGCATTGATAGAAAATTATAATTAATAGAAATTCTATGATTAGTGTAACAGAAGACATTAAATAAAATGTATCTTTCTTTTCATGCAATTGCAAATATACAACAGTAAAAAATATACCCCATCTTGGCTTTTCATTAAGTATTTCAGAGAAAATAGCATAAAGAAAATAATGTAATACAACAATATAATACGAGGGTCATCCGGAAAGTAGTACCCGTTCGTGCCGCATGAAGTGCTGACGACGCGAGTAGCCGCTGGACGAGGTCAGATAGCTTCAGTGGCTTGTCTGCCTTCTCTGAGCCAAGTTGCGTGACGCTAGCATTGCCTGTGTTGTTTCTGTGATTGTTTACAATGTTTAAAAAAATTGAGAACGCCGCCAGTTGTGAAGTGAGGGCAGTGATTAAATTCCTCAATGCAAGAAACGTTCGCCCATGTGATATTCATCGCCAATTAAAGGAGGTGTATGGAGACAATGTAATGGACGAGTCGTCTGTTCGGCGGTGGTGTCGCAACTTCAACATGAGGAGGGGGAACACACACGACGATGAGCGTTCGGGGAGACCGTCTGTCATTACAGACCAACTGGTGAGCTCAGTTGACGAATTCGTGAGGAACGATCGGCGCGTCACAATTGATGACATCTGTGAGCATTTTCCCAATGTTTCTCGAACAATTGTTCATGAAATTGTTAAACACCATCTGCATTATGCAAAAATTTGTGCAAGATGGGTCCCTCGCGTATCTCAATGAGCTGGCGGCGAAGGACTATGCAGCAGGAATACAGAAACTTGTCACACGTTATGACAAATGCCTTAATTTGCTTGGAGATTATGTTGAGAAGTAGTTTAAAGTATCCTCTTTCAAATAAAATTTTTTATGTTTGTTAATATTTACTTTTGTGTCTTTATTTCACGAACGGGTACTACTTTCCGGATGACCCTCGTATAATGTTTTTGTTTCATAGTTAATTGGAGTGATATCTGAAAATTTGGTTCAACTTTTAAAGTTTTTATTTCAAATGAGATGACACTGAACTAGCATAGTTAAATAAAAGTAATCTGTTTTATTACCAATTAAGACAGCATTTGTTTTTAAAATTAATGTGATTAAGGGTATAATTGTACATTATTTGAGCAGATTTGAATCAGTGGAAGATTACAGTTTAGGTTATGATAGAAGCCAGAAGAGGTAAGGAATTAATTTAAATTGAATTTGTAGCCTAATTAACCTCATTAAGAAACAAGCTTCTTGCACAAAAGTATTTTTCATTAATTTATGAATATTTGTTATGATATATTTTTCATCAATCTAATGTTTAAGGATTTTACATGGACATCTTGACTTTATGATATACCAGGAGGGTACAAGATTATCTCAGTTTAAAATATGAAGTTATTTTTATAAAATGATGACCTAATTTCAGCAATCAGGTGACATTTAAGTACTGCAATAATAAGAGGATAGAAGAATGAGTTTTGTACTCATTCTTCAAAGTAGAAGAAAATTCAACATTTCTCTTTTTGTGAAACCTGTCTGGCTTGCTTAATCAATTTTAAAGCACTTGTAATTGATTAGTTGGTCCTTTTGGTAATGCCGCTCATGAAATGTAAGAGATAATTATTGTTAATATTAAAAGTCCTTACCTCTCTGTGTGCCTTCTTCCGTAGTTATAAAGCTGGTTTTACCACTAGTAGATGTGGAGGTTCTAGCACTATTCTTGGATGAGCTGATCTCGGTTTGAGGCTCCATTACTGCTGGCAATGAGGATGGTTTATTCATTATTGGTGAAGCAGCAGCAGCATTTGCATCATCTGAGGGTGTAGTGGTTGATGTATTACTGCTCAGAAGGCCTGCCTCAATGTCTGCCTCCAGCATTTTATACTTAGCCTTAATTGTCCATGCATACAGTGGATCATATATTAGAACCTCCAGGACCGCAAGAATTATCTGACGATGTTTCCTCATCAGGGCCATTGTGAATTCGCATGATCTATTGGATAGAAAAAAAGAAAATATCAATGCATCTATGAGTGTATGCCATATTTTTAGACCATTAATATAACGTAAAATCTAAAGCATATGCATAAATATTTAAAAACAGTCATTCATACATAAATATATGCCAGAGGACATGCATGGATAAAAACTATAGATTTACATAGAAATCTATACACTTGTTTTATTCATCATAAATCTAATATGACACAGCAAAAATAAATAAAAACAAGAGAAAATATAAAAAGTACTCAACATATTTCTATGTTTCATAACATTATAAAGTATGACACTTATCAGAATAGAATTACTGATGATTAATATATTTCTTGAAATAGCTAACTTCTCTTGAAATGTAAATAAAAGTACATAGAGAGAGAATGTATTATACACAGCCATAGAAAGGGATGGTGGAAATATTATAAGCCTTCTTCTTGAGGGCTGATATGTGCAAAGAGTAGTTACATTAATAAGAAAGCTGAGTAAATGTGTATTTTTAGGGTTTATGACATGGTGTAGGAGGATGTGTTCAGTAACTTAAATGTTGAAGACAAATATAGGTTGTTTGGGACATTAAGGTTAATGTATTTTCAAGGATAAAAAACATGGGCAGTCACAGGATGAGAAGGGCAGAGGAAGATAAGACCAGTATGAGGTATCCTTTGTTAAGGTAAAATTGGTATAGAATATAAATAATATCGCATGAAATTGTAATTAAAAGTCATATCTAAAGAAGTATTTAAAGAAGGATCATCTTAAATGATTAATTATCCTTC
Organism: Hetaerina americana; assembly: GCF_022747635.1. Taxonomy (NCBI): domain Eukaryota; kingdom Metazoa; phylum Arthropoda; class Insecta; order Odonata; family Calopterygidae; genus Hetaerina; species Hetaerina americana. The sequence goes on along the minus strand of NW_027286797.1, from coordinate 4,556,672 downwards.
AGGTTAAAGGGACCACCTCAGGTTCCACCATGATGGCTATTTTGATTAAAATTTTTGTGAACATCATAACTTTAACCAATATTCTGAGCCTAATTTTTATGCCTCTTCATTCTTCTATGACATAAAATTTCCTATTTTACTATCTTTTTTACTGCTATGACCCTTTTACATCTTCCATATTTTACTACTTTGCAGTGTTTTAAAATGAGATACCTACCATTAAAAGCCATGAGTTTAATACTTCCATCCATAAAAACCTTCATATCCACCAATGTCACTTATTTGAAACTAAACTCTGCATGCAATTATCCTCTCCATTAATGGCAAATGCATATATAAAAAAAATTTCCCCTATTCAATCATGTCCAGATGCACTTTTAACTATAAAAAAATATGGGTACAATAACAAATAACTCGACTGAAAATTCCAACTGCTAGACATTGCTTAAACCAAAACACGTCATTCATTCAGTCTCAGCCTTATTTTGTATCAGCCTCTCTTTTTGTTTCAAACACCCAATTAATTTTCAAGATATAATTACTCACAAAATCCCTTTATCCTCTGTTCACCTCTTTTCCTGGTCCTCTAACTCAGAGTTGTCAGGCTCAGGATTAAATCTTATAATTCAGAAAGTTTCTGTCATTTCTTGGTAACTCAATTCAAAAACATCATTTAATGCAGTCAATCCTTGAATAACAATTTCAATTTTAAAATAATTGATATCCTTATAAATTCAAGGCATAGCATTCAGGTAGGGATCCAAGTTGTTCACTGAACAGTTTGGACTAAGCAGTAATAGCCATTGGTGCCACCTAAAAATGAATGTGTGTTATCTAACCAAAACAGTCTATTTAATACATTTCTATTTATTGAACCCAAAATCATCATACTCTTGAGTTTTTAAATTCTGCTTAAGCAAGAGAAAATGTTATTGCAGCCATAGTTAAAACTTTTGTACATACAAACTTGAACTGAACAATCCTTATTTCTCTCATCATTCACATTAAATCATAAACTATACCATTAACTCAGTAAATATAGTTTATCTCATCTAGTCTTATAATCCGGGAAAAATTAGATATTAAAATTCTTCTCATGGTCCAGCATGCCTAATCCCAAACTAGACCTATGTTTGAGAAGTTACACATCACTAAATATTTTCCCGGTGCCATTAATATTAGAAAAAGAATTGTATCATAACTTTAGAAAGGAGAAAGATGATGTCATACTTTCAACATAAGAGCTGCTCTGTATCTTTCAGATGATCCCCTAACCTAAGAAATATTCTAACAAAAATGACAACCTTATTACACTTTCCTCAGGCTCTTCTTCTACCCATCAACTTGCAAACACTTACAATGAAAATGCAGCCTTTTTTGACACCAGGATATTTGCTTATATTACAAATCCTCATATAAACATTACCTATGCTATATGTTATTTTAAAATATATTTCAAGCCTTTCTTATAACATTAGCTTAGCCATCAATAGGGTTGATGGCTAAGCAAAGGTCCTATATATCGATACATTTCATCAACCATAGTCATTCCCAATTATGCCATCTCCTTGCAAAGAGCCTTCCATAGGTATAATTAGAAGAGATTTATTTAGTTCCATGATTGAAGAGCATTATCTTGGAAAGTGAATTTGTCGAGGAGAAAATTCAAGAAATGGCCCATCTTTGACTTCTCCTTATCTGTGATATTCTCAGGTTTAAACAAGTTTATGGAAAGATAATATTAGCTCAGAGTATGAGAAATCATGTTAAAATTGTGATGACATAATACTACAGAAAAATGATTGCGCTATTAGAGGTATTGTCATAATTGAAGGATATTTGTAAAGAACCTCAGTGAAAATTTACTCTGCAGCGCTGGAGGGAAAAATTACAACTGGGCTCATGAAACCCAGTAGAGTTAGATCATTGATTTGAAATAGAGAAAGAGAGTCTCTTCAAAGAGACTTGATATTTCCATTTTCTTGCCTTTTCATTTTTTGGGTTGATAGAACAAGGGTTGATGATGGTCTGATAAAAATTATGAAAGTACAGCCTGTTTAAGCACAAGTTGTGCCTTTAAAATCAATACTTACTTTCGGAACACTCCTTCAACTCCTGAAGCTCCCATCCCATCTAAGATGTCACGAGTGAGTCTAAATGGCACTGTTTCTGGTATACTTATTGTCTTTCCTTGCTCAAAGGCAATTCCTATAATTTAAAGAAAATCATGAGATACTTGATATGAATAATTTACATGATTACACCTTAAGGAACCACACAAGAACTATAATTTGCAATCATATTTCCATTACAGTGAAGATACAAATATTGTATAAAATATACTGGGAAAAGCTTTAGAAAAATAGATCTCTTGTACATGTTGCTGCAATGCCTTAAAATTCTTCAAAGTACATCTCTTGAGCATTAGGGCACTTTTACCAACGGCTTTTCCATGAGCTGTTGAGGCTCCCTGGTTGGCAGATTCTGGAAAGTCCTTAATGGTATGTGTGCAAGCTTATTTGACAGAATATGGTGGTGTCCTTTGGGGAGAATTCCACTTGAATGAATAGAAAAGTATGTGCTGGTGCCTATTTGAGACTACGAGAGGGTTTGGGAATCGTCACGTTGCATTACAGATCTTTGGAAAAATACATACAAATATGCTTATGGTCATTTAACAAGACCTTTGGGACAAGTGTGGTGCAGATCTTTTGCATTGCCAAAATTTCAGGAATAATGGTGTGCAGTCATCTTATCAATGCCAATACCATTTGCAATCATGCTCACGCTTATCATCGCTAGATTCAGTACTTCATGCATATATTGCACATTGTCATGTCCTTGATGTTGATGGCAGTCCAGTGCAGGGCTCATCCTCCAAACTATCTTGGCCATCTTTAAAGAACTTGGGTCACCAAAAAATACAGCTTGTGACTTACTTTCTTCCTTAAACATTTGGCAAATCATGGTTCATGTCTCTGTACCCAATTATCTCAGTTAAACACAAAATTTGATGGCATACTACTCTTCAATCGTTCACTGAATTTTGTGCCAGTACCAAATCACTTGACATGGATCTACCAAAAGCATGATCTAGCCTGAAAAAATGCTCCCAGGTAATTGGTGAGTGATGCGTGTTGAAGATCAGACCTTATCACCAAGCTTGTGCAGCGTGAGCACTCTGCAATGTACAGCCACTTCGAAAAAATTATTTCCGATACATTTTATATGAACAAAAATTATTTCACTACTTTTTCTTTTCATATATTAAGTAATATAAATTTAAAGATGGAAATTTGTTTATATTGGAACACCATACAGAATACCGAGAAAAAGATTTCATTTTCAATCAAGTCAAAAAGCGCTTGGTATGTCTTCAAGGTATCATCTGATGATTGCATACCTTCATGTGATCTTTGTAATAACACTAATGATGTTGAGGACTATTTTATTTTCTGCATTCCTTAAATTCATTCATTTCCCCACAGTATATGGTTCTTAATAACATATTATTCAAAATAATTATTTGAGTGCTCTGGAATATGTTTAGTTGATTCCTTCAAAACCTTGCATTTCAAAATAATCAATGTGGATGATAATATTGCATTACTAAAGGAGAAACAAAAATATCTGAAAGTAGCCAAAACGAATTAAAGCTGTAGAGTCAAATTAATTAGCCACTTTGTTCAAGTTATTTCAGCTCCTGATCTTGATAAAAAAATGTCAACTTACTGACATTTGGTGGATTACTATGTTTATGGTTATATATATATATATATATATATATATATATATATATATATATATGCATACATGGGAGGGATTATGTCGGTAGCTATTGGATGCCTTCAGTGAGGTTGTGGGAAGCAATTTGAGTAAGGATGGGATAATTAATAAAGGTGGGAGATTTGATAGAATAGCAGTGGTTATTCATGCAGGAGGAAAGGATGTTTGTGCCTTCGCCCATGTAGAAGGCAGGGCGGAAGTTACAGGAGAGGCAAAATATAAAGTTTTTGAGGTGCAGTTGGCATCGGATTGGGAGTTGGTATTAAGGGAGGTGGAGGGTCTATGAAGATAGCAGCATTTGCAACGTAGGCAGTTGACTGGTACAAACAGGGGTGGAGAAGAGGTCAGGGGTACTCACATGTGATTATGTGGACTTGAAGATGTCTCACAAGTATGAGGGGCATTCTAACAAAACAGAAAGACAATGTGGGAATAAAAGTGATGTCGACGATGAAGATGGTCGTACCATCAAAACTATATATGTGAGTCTACTTTCTTTGTGTTTATATGTTTTAAATATCTACATCTGTGTTTTTATATATTTGAGCATCGCCAAAGAGCGTTCCATTTCGATTATATGCCTGCTAAAAAGTATCATAAATGTTGATTTTTCGCGGGTTACATAAATTTGACTTTAAATCTTTTTCTGCCTTTATGCTGGTACTTATATCTCTCACTTATGCCGAAAAACTCGGCCATTTTGAATTTTACGTTGATTTTTGACAGCTGTTTTGCTGAAACTTATTTTGGCTTGCCTTTGATTTTTGCCTGTTCAAAAAAATGGATCAAGGTATCTGTTTCAAATTTTATGTGAAAAACAAAATAATATATATATATATTATTTCCACCCATATATATATATACATACATATATATATATATATATATATATATATATATATATATATATATATATATATATATATATATATATTATTTCCACCCATATATATACATATATATATACATATATATATATATATATATATATATATATATATATATGTATATATATATATATTATTTCCACCCATATATATACATATATATATATATATATACATATATATATATATGTATATATATATATATATATATATATATATATATATATATATATATATATATATATATATATATATATATATGTATGGGTGTGGTGCTTAAATCTGGACAAATGAAACTATTGTTTAAAAGGAAATTTATTTAAAAAATACAAATGAAAATGAAAACCCTTTTACATGCAAATAGTGGTATCTATCAACAGTAGCATTACTCAATTATGGCCTCCTATCTTCTCCTGACTTTGTCGTACGCACTCTTTAAAACAGCACTGTCTATATTCATGATTGCTGCTATCATAGTGGTGTGTAGAGGTGCAACATTAGGGTTCCTCGGTTTATTGCTAATTCTGTTGACTACACTGCAAACATAATGGTAGAGGAGATTCAAGTCAAGGCTATTCAGGGGCCAGAACTGCTTTGACCAGAACATGTCAACATTATCTAAGAGCCAGTTTTGGACTAAATGACTCATATGAGCTGGTGCACCATCTTGTTGAAAGCAATATTTTCTTCCCAATGGCTCAGTTACCATCCATGGTTTCATGACATTCTTCCAAGTCTGCAGATAGACTTCTTTTTTGATAGTTTGTCCATTTTTAATGAAATATGGCGGTATAATATCACCCTTACTGGACACAAAACATAGGATGTGAACACAAGCTAGAAATTCTGTTAGAGCAGGACGTCCTCAGGGTCGTGGGCGGGCCAGTGATCATTTCACCGGTTGATCTTTGCATCAACGGTGATTATGTTTCATCAGAAAAGAATCTGATTCCCCTAGCAGCTTCATTTTTTAGAGAACACAATAGCATGTTGCAGCAAGTGGCTTTGTTCTGGCAGCCTCAGACAGCATGTGTCGCACCTTTATTTTGCACAACTTTTGTCGTTGGTCCTATGCCATTCAATGCATTGTTTGCTTGCTTACATTCAATTCTGATGCCGATTTCCTCAGCAATCATCCCGGGTTCTCTGAAATCAGTGCCTGAGCCTTCTCCATCACTGTCGTAGCTCGTGACACGCGTTTCCGTGAATGAGTTTTCCTCGCCGGGTTAGCAAAACCTTCCCCAGACTTCTTCAAAGCATCATACTTAGCCACAATATTGGAAACAGTTGATCTGGGGTACGCAAATAATTGAACTATTTCACTGGGCAAACGCCTAGCCTGAGCAGTCATATTTATTATACGATCTTTTTTAACACTGAAAAAGAAATGGTAAATAAGAAATGAAAATGATATCCTAATTGGAGGCAAACTTACCTAAATCAACGTGGAGGACCTCAGCTGTTATCTTATCCATTAGAATGTTCTGTAAGTGTCTGTCACCCAGCCCCAAAACATATCCGATCATGGATGACGTTGCAACACTGTAAGTAATCCATGGGACATATGTTACTGACATAACTACCACTTTACTTAAAAATAAAAATGATGAATTATTCAATTCATTCCTGAGTACTTATCAAGTTGCAATTGAATTTTTTTAAATAATTAAGGCAAAATTTTAGTCAAATGAAGATTAAGATAATTAACCAACTGTATAAGTATATTCTGAGGTAATTACTTCCTTAGTCTAGCGCAATTTAAAATGATTGTATCTGTTTTACTTAGACTACATGTCAGTATAACTACTGCACTAGGTGCATGTAGCAGTCTGCCTTATTATGCAAGGCGTGATCAAAAAAAGACAGGACTGATTTTATAACTTGTTTATTTCGACGGATACGTCTTAATCGACCTTGTTGCCCTTAAATACATGCCTTGGCTGACAACATACCATATAGACATATTGGCAACAGTTCTTCCAGTTCTCGAGCCCTGTCTAGTAAGCCCCATTAAGTATCCTCTTCAGGTCCGCCATACAGCTAGTTTTAATGTTTACAATAGAGTCCAATGGGTGCCATTTCAAGGTTAATTCTAGCTTTGGAAACAAAAAATATTCTGATGGAGCCACGCCTGGAGAGTAGGGTGGCTGCGGGATAACAGAAGTTCCGGTTCTGTGAAAAACTCTATTCATCAGTCAGCACCCGCAAGACAAATTTTGATGCACGTCATGCCCAAAATGTCTGTCAAAATTCTCTGACAGGATCCAAAATTAATGCTCACATCCTCAGCTATCTCCCTAACAGTTAAATGGCGATTTGTTTGCACCCAATCATTCAACAATTTAACATGGTTGGGGACTGTCAAAGGCCGCCCTGAGTGAAAGGCCGTTCGCGAATCTTCATCTGTTGAGGTTCTGCCCGACTTAAAACAACTTAACCAGTCAAAACACTGGCTTCCACTCATGGCTTCATTAACAAATCCTTGATATATCTTTCCAAATGTCTCCGCACCACTTCATTGTTGTCGTTGCATGCCATGATGAGCAGGTTAAGACACATGCCGTTGCTACTGTGTAATGACTCAATGCTAACAAATGCAATAGCTCACGTTTTAGTCGTCAGATGTGATGCTAGATGGTGCATTGTGTCTCATCTTGATGCTTTGCATGATTTGTGCAAAATAAATCCGGTATTTTTTTGATCACACCTTGTAGGTGTTAAATACTGGTTATTAAACATTACTCATTTTTCAAGTTTTATTGGAATTTAATGTTCTGCTTGTAGGAAAAATCTTTGATATAAAACCACAGGATAATTCCTTGAAATAAATGTATTGATGCTCCTTTGTTGGCAGCATTTTTGATTGCTTTAAATTTTAGACTGCATAGAGTGCACTTGCCTATCCTTTTCCCTGTAATTGCATATATATTTGGTCAAAAATTTCTTTCTTTTTTCTTTCTGTCATAATTCCTCTATAATTTTCCCTTTTCTTTTAATTTTGGCATCCATTGAAATGTCCACTCAGGGAGTACCTATATGTTTAGTATTATTGAAAGGCATGCAAATGAATTAACAATAGAAAGTTTTTATTTTTTATCAATCTTCATGAAATTGCAAAAATATTTACTCTTTGTTATGATTTTCCAAAGTTAAGCAAAATTCTCTAAATCTGATTGTAACTGCTTAAAAAAATGTATTTCATAATAAATTAATTTGCAAATTTATGGATAATATGCAACGGAATAAGCTTGAATTGGTTTCATAAATGTTTAAAAAAATTGTGATTCATCACACAGAATTATTGTTGGTCAGTGAAATACTCATGGCACTTTTTATGCTATACAGTCCATCTCATGGTCATAAACACTGATTGTAAAGAAAGCATACACAATGGCAAAAGAAGATAAGTAAATTGCAGCATCAAAGTAAGAGTTTTCTTTTTACTGTCACATTTCAATCTACCAATGATGTAGTTTGGTCAATTTTTATTAAAAATGCTTTCCAATTAGAAAATACTGATGAAAATTTAGGCATTTAATCATTGTCCCCAATTAATTTAAAATCCAATCAAAACTTCTTCAAAATGTTTATCACCACAGAGGATAAATTTTAAATAATGGGGCAACATGTTCTAATAAAACATTTCTGATATATTTTTAAAATCCACTCATGTATTTTGCTTGCTAATACTACCTTGATCAAAAAGTTCCCGGAATAACCACCGTGTGGCGCTCCCATCGTTCCGATTTGAGTTCTGTTTTTTTGTTAAATTGGTACATCTGTTGTTGATATTCCCTTTAAATCTTAGTGTCATAACTTGACATTTGCAAAAGTTACGTAGCCAAGAGTACATTTATCTCTGTGTGTGTTGGCGATTTTTTACAATTGCAGAAATGGATTTAAATTTGCAACAACGAACTTGTATTAAATTTTGCGTAAATAAACGGATTTAGTGGCGCACGGACGTTGGAAATGTTGGAAAAGTGTTTCGGCAACGATTCTCTAAAAAAACGGTCGTTTACCAGTGGCACGAGCGGTTCAGAAGTGGTCGTGAGTCAATCGAAGATGATGAACGCAGTGGCAGACCATCGACATCGAAAGTCGGTGAAAAAATTGATAAAGTAAAAGAAATGTTGGTCAATAACCGCAAATTAACCATCAGAGAAATAGCGGAGGACTTGAACATTGCCTATGGATCCGCCCAAGACATTGTGGTTAATGATTTGGGTTTCCGTCGTGTAGCAGCAAAGTTGGTGCCAAAAGACCTCAATTTCATGCAAAAAAGAGACCGTGTTGATGTCGCAAAAGACATGATTTGCGAGGCTGAATCCGATCCCACATTCATCAAAAGGATCATTACTGGAGACGAGACGTGGGTTTATGAGTACGACACGCAATCCAGACATCAGGCAAGTGAATGGCGTTCACCAAATGAGCCGAGACCAAAAAAACCACGTCGTTTTCAGTCAAAAAAGAAGGCAATGCTGACGGTTTTCATGGATTACAACGGTGTAGTGCATCATGAATTTTTGCCAGAAGGCCAGACAGTAAACAAAGAGTATTATTTGGGCGTTATGAGACGTTTGCGTGAAGCAATTCGCCGAAAGAGACCAGAAATGTGGGCAGAAAACTCGTGGATTTTGCACCATGATAACGCACCGTCGCACAGTGCTATCATTATTCGTAATTTTTTGACGAAAAATGCAACAAATACCATCCAACAGCCACCGAATTCACCTGATTTGGCTCCCTGTGACTTCTTTCTGTTCAATCGAGTTAAAAAACCATTACGGGGAACGCGTTTTAGCAGCCGAGAGGAAGTAATGGAAAAATCGCAGGAAGCACTGATGGACATACCGAAAACCGACCGTAACTTTTGCAAATGTCAAGTTATGACACTAAGATTTAAAGGGAATATCAACAACAGATGTACCAATTTAACAAAAAAAACAGAACTCAAATCGGAACGATGGGAGCGCCACACGGTGGTTATTCCGGGAACTTTTTGATCAAGGTAGTATATTTATCATTGTCAATTATTTTGCCATTTTAGCCATTAAATAGTTTATTACAAAGTAAATTATGAATATTCAGGGCACCAATATAATATAGTATCAACATGAGGCAAAAGGTAATTTTTCATGAATAGGGGATTTTGCAACATTTTGTTTTATTGGTCATTGAACTTGCCAGTGTTTAACCCAGCATGATGAGAGGAATCACCTACCTGTTTTTTCATTATTAAAAACTTTCATTATTATGCTTATACTGATGTACTTAAATTATGAGAAAATATGCAGTTTAAAAATAAAGATTGTGTTCAAATAATAAACATTACTGTGAAATATTTATAAATAACAAAAAAGGGGGAAAAATTAGTTGCATGCCTATGCTAACATTTTTAAATATCAAATTCATCCCTACATAAATATTTTTTGAGGTTTCAATTTTTTAGGTTACTAATTTTAATTTGAATAGAATTATAATATTGGTCGTCAATCAGATTTCATATATATTATGATATTAAGGACAAAGAAAAATACAAAGACAAATGGTTTATTAACTTCAACCAGGATGACATTTACACTGACTCTTTAATTTACATAATTTCATTTAAGAAGCCTAAGAGAAAATTAAAAAGTAAAGTACACTGCAATTGTTATACCGGATGCCATCCTAAAGTAATGCAGTTGAATTTCCCTTCCTATTGGTCAAAGTGGTTATGAACCACTTGGAGTAGGTGGAGAAAGATGCTTCAAGGTGGTTAAAGGCATTTAAGGAGGACTGGGAGAGGTTCATGATAAATGATGATCTGGTTGGCCATCAACCAGCAAAACTGACAAAAATGAGGCTTGTGTTCAACAACTGTTGGACTCTGACCATCAATTGAAGGTGAACATGGTTGCCAATGAACTGCCCTTGTCATCTTCTGTTGTGTTTTGCATTGTTAGAGAAGATTTAGTGATGAGTAAAGTATGCACCAAGCTCTGGCCCAAAATATTTCCACAAAGCACTACGAGTCCACAAGTTCCTTGCCAAACACCTGGTGCCAACAATGCCTCACCCTTTATAGTCCTGGCGTCACCCCAGCAGACTTCTTTTTGTTTCCTCAGATTAAGGCTACCTGTTTTTGTCCATAGAAGATATTCCTAATCAGCCATGACAAAGACCTACCTCAAGATGCCTTCTGGAGCATAACAGTCATGGCAGAGTTACTGAAAAAATTTATAGAGGCCCACGGAAGGCACTTCGAAGAATTTTTGTGTAAAGTATTTGTGCAAATCTGTTCAATATATTACTTACAAATAATTGCATTACTTTTGGAACGCGCCCTGTATTATAGGAGGAGAAGATGAATAAAACATACCTTTTAGTATATGACTGTATTTTTTCATACCAAACTGCAGGGTTAGGATATTTGTGAAAGAAATAATGCCTGAATACTGGTTGCAAGTTGTCACATATATCCAGGAATACCTGCAGTCTGATGTTCTTCGGCTCCTTCTGCACTTTCTGTGGGAAACAGGAAAATTGATAAACACAATTCAAGTCAAAAATCATCAATTACTGTAAGTTTAACAAAGTAAAATTTCAGAAAATTCAGCCATTACATTGTCAACTTCATAATTTCTACCAAAATATCGAATTTCAATACATCTCATTAATTCTGGAACTGTGAATGATCTAATTGTTTCTTATTGCCACAATTACTAGAAAATTTTGGCTAAAAAATTTGATCCATAAAAAACAAGAATAACAGCAAAAATATTTTTTTGACTCCTGAGTGTATATGCTTAAATGTGCATTTAATGACCAATTTTGCCATCCTATACAGTACAGTTCCTTGGTTTTTATCAACTCTCTCTCAACTGAAAAGAAATTTTTATTTCATGGCCTGATGGATATTCTAATTACAGTATTAGATCACCTCTAATGATAGAGAGTAAACATAGAAGGATGTCACTGGAAGTGAAAGTGAGAAGGGAATGGAAAAGTTAACAAGTATGATGAGTGTTGAACATAGGCAAGAAAAGTGGCACAGGAAATTAATGGGAGAGATACTCCAGTGGCTTTATTCCCTTTTCCACCAATAATAAATAAATCTAGTAAAATGTTTCTAAATGACCAAGCCAGAACCTCAGCCTCCATTTTCCATACTTTATGATACTTGTAACATTATCTGTGTTTATCTGATGATGTTTTGGCAGAATTAACATGACTTTAGGAAATAAAATTATGCATTTTAATATCATGTAGTTTCTGAAGTTGATTAATGCTACCATTGAGTTGCAGATTTAGATTTACGGCTGTTCAATGGCATTAACTTACTTATTAATAGAAAAAAAGCATCTGTAGTACATTTTAAGAGCAAGAATATGAGCCATTTGTAATTATTTTCAATTAGGCCTTAAGAAAGGAAAAGTAGGAATTGGTATTGGCAGTAGATTTAAGGTAGACAACCAAAATGTTAGACTATTTGCCTAATTAGGGATGGATGAGAAAAGGTTGGAGAGAAACCTGACACAGGTCTACTCTTAATGAAGGCACACAGTGTCCACAGCTTAATGTCAATATGACAGGTGATACACTGCTCTCCATAAAGCATCTCAAGTATGGATAGGTATAGTACTGAAAAAGGCCTGCAGTGTCCAGGATTAGATTTCAGAACCTCTGAATGAGAAGCCAGTAGGCTAGCAATCACATATTATACCACTAGTGGTTTTCTTAAGCTCCTCAGAGAATTGATAAATTATCAGAGAAGTATGCACCAATGCTTATTTTATCAGCAGCAGTAAACTGTCTGAAGTTGTGGTTTCACCTGTCTCGATACCAAATCCCTAGGCTTCAATAATGTTGCGGGCAATTAAAATTACTCAAAATATCACCCTAAACCAAAATAAATTATTTATTTAATTCTGAATATGACTGAGTTTTACTGAGAATAGCATTGAGCTTGGCCATCTTTTGGTATGGAACTCAATGGCTTTGCTATATTTTCCTTTATCAGTATGCAAAAAATTCTATTTCATGCATAGTGCAGGTGATAATCACCTACCTATCAGATATAATATGAATGTTTATTAATTTCAACGAGCTTATGAATAAACTTGGAGAAGTAATGCTATTTCTTTGACATATTTGCTTTCTTCAAGTTTATCAAGTATTTTCAATATGATGAGGCCTAATCTGATATGTTTGAAAGCTTATTTATTTGTTCTACTAAGATTTTTGAGATCACAGGAGGTGGCTTGAGTAGATATACCAAGTATAGGAATTTACACTGATTACTTTATTTTTTAGATCCCTTGATTGGCCAAATGTGGCATGAGGTTTTTTGATTTGGTAAGGGACATCACTAACTTTCATTTCATTAAGGAGTGAGATTACATTTTGAATACAGTGTGCAATTGGATAAATTAGTTTGTCTTAATTAGAGTATCCTCTCTCAATTGTTTTTTATGGTTCACTTTTCAAAATGATAAAAAAATAAATCAGAAATTTGACTAATGATGAGTACCCAGGGGCTATATGAAATCAGTTGAAACATAGCAGTTATTACAGTTACTTCAGGGATTACCTGGAGATGATGTTCAAATTTTGACTCCCTTTTAAAAGTTAAATATTGCTCTGCCACTCCTAATTTGAATGATAAATAGTCAAAGATAAATGCTATCTTTAGCTGATGAGACATCATTTAGATCATACTGCTAGTATATGAGATCCTTATGAAGCTGGATTAATTGCTAAATTGGAAACATACACAAGCTAGGTTAGAAAAACATTTTTCCTAGACACTTAGTGGCAAATACAAAATATTAGAGGAGCTGGCTTGGGAATAACTCATGGAGTAAAGATTAAATTACAGATTGAAGTTCCTGCATACATTGGAAGGGTGTCTCTTTAGCAGTAATATCAAAAATGTATTATTATCCATATCATATTGTGGTAGGACAGATCATATCAATAAAGTTAGAGAGATCACATGTAGATAAATAGATTTAAGATGTCATTTTTCCACAAACAATAACGGATCAGAATAACACTGTTCAACTGTGGTAGGGTCATTTTTGAATCAGAATTAGTCTGTTATGAATTTAATCCTTGCCACACACCCTAGTAATGGCTTGCAGAGTACTAAAACAAATAAAAAAATAATTTATTTACTTTGTCCATAATTTTATTATAGCACGTAACTATGCAAAAAAATATTGAGAGATTTGGCGGATGGCAATTTTACATAATGAATCAATATAAGAATACATGTGTTAAATAAATAACCAATGAATTTACACTGCCGTGCTATAAATATAACAGAGATTTATTACATAAAATTTAATAGAGATTGTAATTCTATTACATTCAGCAAAATGGAAACAGATAATATGCTATTAAAATGTGAATAATGTTTGAATTTATTTATTACCTTTATGAAATTCTATGCCAATCATGTAGCTTATACATGAATGCATTCTGATTTTTAATAATAATAAAAATAATAAAACTTTATTAAGTTTGAAAAATGGTACAACCATATTTAAGGTCATCAATATAAGTATTATTTATTATATAAACATAAGTTCTGAGTTTCATAATATTCTGTGTTCCATGCATTTCTCTAACATAAATGAAGCTGCTTTCATACCACATATCAAGGCTTCAGGATATTTTGAATTATGAATAATAAGTTAGTCAGGATAAATAAATATGTATTCATGCAAACATATATAAAAGTCTTAGCTTAGAAAAGTGTTCTCTTACTTTCAGCATGTGTCGGCAATTATTTATTGAATAGTCAGAAGGGTTGACTATGGCATGTGCACCAAGAACATTTTTAGTCCCTTGAAGATAACTCCCAATAGCTGTAGTGTTGGTGCACCATTGAATTATACCACTTCGATGTGAAAGTGGTACAACCTGAAATTGAAGGCACACATATCATTCCTGACAGATATCTGGGATATGTCTTAATCAATCATTTGTATGTTAGTCCGATGCTTCTGCTTCAACTTGGATATATTATTTATGAAATCACTAAAATATACAAGATAGAAAAATATACACTTTGGAGCTATTGAGTCAAAACGATATAGAAAATCAAAGTCTTACAGCCAGTGCCACCAAATGGAAAGACAAAACAATAATAGGTGATAAAAATAATATAAGTAGAAATTAATTTTAATATAATTAAAATGAAGGAAAAGTTATTGGTGGCAGCAGGCATTTTAAAATTAGCGGAGGGTGTCACAGCAGCTTTCATCGTCGCCTTTGGCTTTTTTATTTATTGATTTGCATTATAAGTCTATAAACATAAAAAAACCTGCAAGAAAAATCTTTCCTGCTGCTCAACCATTAAATTCATTAACTTAGATACTAAGATGACATTTCCTTTCCCTGGCTAATTGAAATCAATTATTACAATGATTACATTTTCTCCAACTTATTTTTTGATCTTTTATACAACCTTTTCTTTGCAAATTACATTCCTCATCTACCACATAAAAAAATCATAAACATAGTAATCAACCAAAAGGTTGGTTTGGTAGGTGATTAGAGGTGAGAGGTGGAGTTCACCCAGTGCTAAGCCTGACGGCATGTGAAATTCACACATCAAGGTAGGGGGGCTAATTCCTTTCCGTGTGCCACTTATGGTTTCCCAGGAAGACCTGGTACCCAAAAAATCATATAGCTTGGGTGGAGCTGTAGGTGTCCAGAGTGTCTTGCCTGCAAATCAAACCCAGGCCCCTCTGGTCTGCAGTCCAAAATTATCCCCTGGACTACTGAAAATCATTATCCATATACATTCAGTACATATCCATTTCTAAATTTTAAGCCCTGCCCCTTAACCATGCTTATACTAAATGACAGTTTCAAGGTATCTCATGATGAGAGGAAATAAAAGTACACACTCATTATTATAGGTTGAGTATTGACTGGTAACAGAGATATTCCTATAATAATAATAATAATAATACTTTATTCATTTTAAAAATGGTACAACCATATTAAATGTCGTCAATATAAGTATTATTTACTTTCTTAAATGTGATGAAAATTGTCACAAAAGAATTCATCCAGTGAGTATAGTGGGTGAGCAAGTAACCAGGTATATACCCTATTCTTGAAACTCTGGATACCATCTGATTTCAACTGAGTAGGCAGATATTTATACAGTCGTATGTTCATATTGTGAAATGTGTTGTAAGTTGATGACAATCTACAATAAGTAGTATTTAGATTCAATTTACCTCTTGTGGAATAGTTATGGAGGTTGGATCTTAATTGGTAAGTTTCTAGATTAACTTTCACATGAATCAGAGCCTTAAAGATATACAAACAAAATACAGTCATGATTCTATACCTAATAAAAAAAGGTTTGCAGGAATCACATGGTGGTATATTAGCAAGAGAGCGAATAGCTCTCTTTTGCAGTAGCAAAATTTGTTTAACATGAGGGGAATGACCCCATAACTCAACACCATAATTCAAATGACATTGAAAGAAGGCATGGTAAAGTGTTAAACGATACTCATTTGAAATGATAAAGTTGAGCTTTCTTAACATATAAACAGCTTTACTAAGTCTATTACAGGTCTGACTGATGTGAGTCTCCCAATTATATTCATCATTAACATAGCATATGCTGAAGAGTGCAGGATTGGTGGTTATGGCATCAATGCAAAACCATGATGCTGAGTTGCTAAGTTGTCTAATTGGTAATCACCTAACAGTTCTGCTTTTTAGTATGTTTTTGGCTGAGAAAATCAGAGATAATGATTTGAACATCAACCAAAAATTAGGGGCAAAATTATTTAGAAAAAGCCATTTTGCTTGCATCAAATATTATACTGCTAGTATTCAAAAAGTGCACAGAGATACTTAAATTAAGAAAAATGTAATACATTGAAAATACAGGTAAATATGTTGTATATTTTATAAAAAAAATTACCATTTTCCTATTGTTACCAGATATTTTGATAAAATTGAGCAATTCCATACTTTTTCAAGAGAATATCAACCCAGAAAAAAATAATTTGACACAAACCATAACCCATTCTAATGGGACAAGAACTACAAAGGTTTGCTCAGCTTATTCAAAGGAATACTTTGATGGCAATATATATAATCAGAACTAAGTTTTATAATTTTGAGTAAATCTATTAATACTTTATAAGTCCGAATGCGCAGCTTTCTCTTCAGTGCATTTTCATCATTATTAAATATACAGTTGATCAGCATAAACACTTGCTGTATGACTGCATCTTGCCTTAAGTCATCCTTGCCCTGTGCAGAAAGGAGGATAATGTCAGTAGAGTATCAGTAGAGTGCACAATATATTGAAGATAAGGTTTACATATCCGAAGTGAAACCTTTCTGTTGATTTACCTTCAGCAATTGCCTATATCTCTTCCCGTCACTTCCCACACAGGTGATTTTCTTTGGCATATTAATGCCACCAACAAGAGTGAATTTTGGTATGAACTTGAATATGCCTGGAACAGAGACATTATAAGCTTCATAAGGAAATGGATATATCTATTTGGCCATTATATAGGTTTATGTATGCCAAGGCCAAGTTCTTTAGCAAAGCAATGCATTGTGAAAAAAGCAAAATGTTTATTCCTTGAAATATAAGTTTGATAATAGTAGTAGATATTATAGCCATAGCAATGGATTAAAAATACTTTTTCCGGCCATTTCAAGATATGATGCATAATTTTTAGCCCATAATGCAACAACCTGTTGATATTACAAAAGCAGTACTCACCAAGTTAATTACCAAATTTATGCATACATATTAGCACAATATGGCCTGGATATCTTCCAAAGTAATAGAAATTCATGGAGTGAAGACTTATGGATGATTATATTCTATTAGATTCAATCAGCAATATATTAAGTGAAATGTGTTTTGCCAGTGATTGATGGCACTTGGAAGTTTATTGAAGAGTTTTACCAAGTTAAATCCATTTAATTGTATTGGTAACCTATCATTTGACCAAATGACAAAGCTGATATAGTTTGATTTAAGAGAAGCCAAGAGCCTAATTAGTTAGCCATTCATCTGTTTCTATTCATCTCAGAATATTACTAAGTTCCAACAAATAATCTTATTGTTCGTTCGCAGGTTTCCGCGGCGATGAGTAGGTGATTTCCACATTTTTCGGGCTGCGTCCGTGTATGTCGTTTAAATGTACAACAGTTTCGCCAGCTATCCTGCTGGCGTCCTCAGGTCAAGGATGAAAAGAAGCTTGTTGTCCCGTCTTATATAGGGAAAATCCGGCGCCAATACCGGGAAATTTCTTGGCCAATCAGGGAACGTCCTCATATTTGCGCGGAATAATTCTTTTCCACGCACTGTGGAGTGGATATCCATCCTCTCTGTTAAAATTTTCTGGCCTTTTAACGATTTCAATGGCCTCTCTGATTATTCTCTGGAAGTATTTTCCTTCTTTCGCTATTATTTTAGCGTTGTCGAACAGAATAGAGGGACTTCATCGCAGGGACTTCGGAAAGAATCGCGAGGGCTTTAAGGAAGCATGATGTGGTGACCAGATTCAACTGCGTCACCAAGATAGCTGACACCCTACCCGGACCCAAGGATGAAATTTCACCGTTAATATCAGAAGGCGTATACCAAGTGCCATGCTCCTGTGGCAAATGGTACATCGGTGAAACATGCAGAGCGCTGAAAACACGCATGAGTGAACACCAGAGGGCAACCAAGGCCAAACAGTTTAGAGCATCGGCCATCGCTGAGCACGCCTGGAGTGAACCCGGACACTCTATTCTGTTCGACGACGCTAAAATAATAGCGAAAGAAGAAAAATACTTCCAGAGAATAATCAGAGAGGCCATTGAAATCGTTAAAAGGCCAGAAAATTTTAACAGAGAGGATGGATATCCACTCCACAGTGCGTGGAAAAGAATTATTCCGCGCAAATAATAATAATAATAATACTTTATTCATTTTAAAAATTGTACAACCATATTAAATGTCGTCAATATAAGTATTATTTAACATATAAACATACTTTCTTAAATGTGATGAAAATTGTCACAAAAGAATTCATCCATTGAGTATAGTGGGCGAGCAAGTAACCAGGTATATACCCTATTCTTGAAACTCTGGATACCATCTGATTTCAACTGAGTAGGCAGATATTTATACAGTCGTATGTTCATATTGTGAAATGTGTTGTAAGTTGATGACAATCTACAATAAGTAGTATTTAGATTCGATTTACCTCTTGTGGAATAGTTATGGAGGTTGGATCTTAATTGGTAAGTTTCTAGATTAACTTTTACATGAATCAGAGCCTGTCATGAATCAGAGCCTATGAGGACGTTCCCTGATTGGCCAAGAAATTTCCCGGTATTGGCGCCGGATTTTCCCTATATAAGACGGGACAACAAGCTTCTTTTCATCCTTGACCTGAGGACGCCAGCAGGATAGCTGGCGAAACTGTTGTACATTTAAACGACATACATGGACGCAGCCCGAAAAATGTGGAAATCAAATAATCTTATTATCTAGTAATCGATATCATTGAACAATAAGAGCAAGTGGCAGGTGATGAAATATTAAAATTTGATATCATGATGGTGACTAAATAGACACTGAAAAGATTGATACATTTGAGATCAGAAAAGATGCAATGCATGCACGAAGAAGCCAAGGTAATGAAAGAGCAAGCTCCATTTAAATCATGCTTTTGAGATATTTCTGATATTAATTAGGTATTTTATTTGAAGCCTCCATTACAAAATCTTTATAAAAACTATTGTCATTTTTTCAATGAGAATCATACTCACAAATATAATATTTTTGGCATCCTCATCAAAATGACAAAAAGGTTGGTTGAAAAACATTCTACCATTAAAAAAAATGACATGTCAAATGTGTCCAAATAAAACTTTGCAGAATAAACATTGCCAGTGAGTTATATGAAAACATGGGGAATCAACTTACTTGTTATTCTATTATATTCTCCAATAGGTGATAAGGCCAGTTCTACTGTAGGAACTTGCACAAAAGTAAGATCTTTCAATTTGGCCAGCATTACATCCTTACTCATAGTGATTTCTGTAGAAAAAGGTAATAGTTAATGATATTCATAGTGTGATTTAAGAATATTCTATCACATTTCAATTGATACCCAGTAAATAATAAATTTCAATCACTGTTCATGTTTCACATATCTGAGGTATTCAGTGAGATATTGGTTAAGACGATTTGAAAGAAGGAATTTAATATGTTAGCCTTTTCCAAACTGCTGATTACTCTTTCATCTTATCATTTTTAAGTAAATTTACAGTCGATTTATTTCCCTGAACCTCTCTGATATATTTCCAAGATACTTTTGGATTCTTTTTCAATTTTACCTAACCTTATCCTTTTGAATTCACTTAATGCTTTCTGAAATTTATTTTTGGAATCTGCCAAATATCTTGTAATCATAAGTGATCTTATTCATTTTGTTGCAAGAGATATCATCCATAATATTTTTCATTTTTGCATGACATTACCTTTGACGCCGTAGTGCCTTTCTAACATAGTCATTATACCATCTAGGTTCAATGTTATCTTTTATAAATTTACTGGAAATGAACTTGTTGACTGCAGAGCATGTGATCTCAAGGAAATGATTCAAAATATCCTTAATATTTTGGTGATTA
The DNA here is from genome assembly GCF_022747635.1 of Hetaerina americana. Lineage (NCBI taxonomy): Eukaryota > Metazoa > Arthropoda > Insecta > Odonata > Calopterygidae > Hetaerina > Hetaerina americana. The sequence goes on along the minus strand of NW_027286797.1, from coordinate 4,536,321 downwards.
CTGTTTCTTAAATTTGCAAATTGATTCTGTAGCAAACATTTCAGGCCAATGTAGTAATCTTCTTTAAACAAGTTAATTTTTCTTTTAGGCTTCTTATATTGGACCCAAGCTACTGTTCTTTGGTCACCAATTCCTTTTATAGTCAGTCCCTAAGTTTAAGACTCTTTCGGGAATATTTGTTACTAACAAATCAAGAATATTATTGCCCCTATTTGGTGAAGCAACAAGTTGATGCAATGAGTTCAACATAAAGCAATTCAATAGCAATTCACAAATATTTTTGATTTTACCTCCCGTTTTAAAGTTTTATGTGCTCCAGTCAAAAGATGGAACATTGAAATCTCCACCAATCATAACATCATGAAAATTGTGTTGGGATAAAAAACTTTTGATCTGCTGATCTAATTGTAGTGTCAAATTTTCTTTGTTGTCCAGCAGTCTGTAAAATGCACATGCATACATCCTTTTGGATTAAGAATTTTTAATTTAGTGCTAAGCACTTTCCAAAACATTGCCTGGAATTATATCTGGCTTATTGACACAAGAATTTTTTACTACAATAAAAACACTAGCCCCAATTCCATAAGATTTGTCATATCTGTAAATAGAAAAGTATTTTGGAAAAATTTCACCATTGGCAATATCAGTAGATAACCGGTTTTTGGTCCCAAAAATTATAACTACGCCTTTGCTTTGAATAAAGTGATAATATTTTGCCACCCTTTTTTTAAACTTTGGCAATTAGCTACCAAATACAGGTAATATTTCCTTGGAATTACTGTTTTTTGAATTTTTAATGAGGATCATCTTCCTATTAATAATGAACCCCTTAGGAAATTTTTCATACGATACTATCTGATTCATGTTAAATGAAGTCTCATAAGTACTGACCCACACTTTATTTAAAGGTAAACAATTTGGCAACAAAGACTTTAGAGCCCCACCAATTAACATACACTCTGACTGATACTTTAATCTAAAAAAAGCCCTGCAGTACTCTAATATCCTACCCGCGACACACCTGATGGCCTCAGACGTGTAGAAGAGAGTAAAAGGCAATGGAATAAATTCTAAATATATTGCTTTGTCTTTTGCCTTCGTAAAAATTTTAAAATTCAATTAACTCAGCTGTCAAAATATGCCTGCATATTCATTTTCTGTTTAAAGTCATCACTGAGTGATTAAAAGAGTCAAGAAATACTTATAGCATTAAAATAGCAAATATAGCCAATAGTTTGAATACTAATATTTTCCTATTTGGATACATATCATAAGAAATATTATACTACTTAAATCCATTAAGTAGACACAACTAGTTCACAGAATCTAAGCTAAAATGATACCTGTAAGCTAAAAAGTTTTTATAGAAAAGGGAAGGATAGAAATCAGTTGTCTTTCCAGATTGTTTTCTGAAATATATATGATGTATTCCATTTAACAGAATAACAGAAAATTAAAAATTGCTAAGAATTTGAGTAGAATTCATAAAGAAAACAAATGGTCCTTTTATCACTAAGAAAGAAATGCTAGTGACCAATTTTCACTCATTTTGATACTCTTCTACTCTTTTCTGTTTCCACAGTACTAATGCCTAAAGCCATTATACTCCTCCTTCCATTGAGTGAAGATATTCAGGACTTCCAACATTTGGAAAAACCATGAATTACCAAAAAAGGAGTTGAAGAAGCGAGGAAGGCCAAATTCTAACAATAATATCTGCAGCAGCAGTAAAAGATATTCACTAGGATAGTTTAAAAAGACATTTTAACCAATGATAAAGCAGCAGCCAGCCAACACTCTGGAAATACTCACAAAGGGGAGCAGTATTTGAGACAATGCAGATGCCATGATTGCAGACTTCTACATAATACTCAAGGTCTTAATATAAACACAATATAAATATAAAAAAGGCTGTTCAATTGACTGAAAAATAATACATTAATATCTAAAGCCCTTTTGTGAAACCAAGGAAAATTGTTTTCAAAGGATGATTCTCTCTTTGATGAATTTGGATGATAAGGAGATTGATCATCATTCTCATTCATGAGAAAGATGTGGCAGTCTCTAAAAATCACTTCTCTCATCCCTCATGCATGAGAATGTCCTCTGCCAGCATAAACCTACTGCTAAATACATGGTAGAGATTTTAACCCCATCACAAAGAGTGCCATCTAAGTATGATTCATGGTAGTGGAGAAGAGGGAATATGTGAACATAGTTATATAGTTTTACCCTAGGAATTCCAGAAAAGAACACTATAAAAAAGGGAATACCATAAATATTTAGACATGGTGGAGAGATTAAGGATTTTTAGTGCCTTATGAGAATCTCATTCAACCTCAACAGGGGTAAGGAATTGATTATCTAGACTCTCTTTGGAAAAGAAACATGCTATTTGCAATAGCAAGTGCATGGAAAATGGCTTTAATACAGTGGAAAAGTTTCCAATGGTGTACAAACTGGACTTTTTATTGGATCCCCTCAATGTACCTAACCTTTCCAATACAATGATTTAGCAATATCATTTAAAAACAAAATAATATGATAGAATTATTATAAATGAAAAATAAACTAAGAGATCGACTGAAGAGTATTCAAAACCCCTATGTACATATATAATGAAATGTAAAAGTAAAACAAAATATGTGACTGCCTGCTAAAACAAATGTGCATATTCCCACATGTGCACAAATGTCTCAAAACAGTGTAATTGGTAGACATTACAAAACAATGAAAATATTAGAAATATAATATTTACAGTTCTAGATTATCTGCTGGAATTCATGATTTTTCTAATAGGTCTTCAATGGACATGTTACAGGAACATAAAAGCAGATCACTCATGGGACCAGATTTAAGAATGAGGAGATTTTAGAATGGTTTGCTTGAGGTAAACCACTTTCAATAACTAATTATACAATCATATAGATGCTTGTATTTTTTAATTAGAATAAAAATTATTATTTTTAATGGTATGTGTAAGAAAAATCATTGTCATCTTTTGAGTAATCTCACTATACATGATATAATTTAAATTATAATCTACCACAATAATTATTCAGAGATGAAAGTTCAATCTAAAGTCATGAACAGAAATATTACAACTTACCATGCTGTTTACAATTTAATTTTAAATAAGATGCAGATATTAAGGCTTCCCAGAGCTGAGAATGTTCCTTCACATGCTCAGTTAAATTTGGTACTTTCCTCAACTTTGCTATCAATCTTTGTGCAGCTCTCTGGTTATCCTAAAATGCACAATTAGAATGAAATATTAAAAGTCAAGGTCATTTTAACACCACCAAACAATTTTTGGACTATACTTTCCTTACTGTCTTCCCATTTAAATCAATACTTATGTAATGATTGCCTCCTCAGATAAGATATCATGAACTTTAACAAAATAATTTGTCAATGATTTAAAAATATTTCTTTCTTAATTAAAAAATACTTCTTTCTTTTTTGCATGCACTCTCAAATATTCCGCTTAAAATTTCTCCCAAAATAAGTCTTCTTTATCATAAACCACCAAATAAGCAACAGCCTTGATTCCCTGATTAAATTCCAGTCATTGACCTATGCCTCTAATTAAACTTCTATTTTTGGGCTCCTTCTTACCTAAAAAAAATGAAAAATAGGAACACTTTCAGGTTTAACTTTGTGGAATTCCTTAATCCTTCATTATTAGGGTAAAAAGGAACTTAACATTTTCAAAATAAAGATTTAATACTACCTTGAACAAAAAGTTCCCGGAATAACCACCGTGTGGCGCTCCCATCGTTCCGATTTGAGTTCTGTTTTTTTTTGTTAAATTGGTACATCTGTTGTTGATATTCCCTTTAAATCTTAGTGTCATAACTTGACATTTGCAAAAGTTACGTAGCCAAGAGTACATCTATCTCTGTGTGTGTTGGCGATTTTTTACAATTTCAGAAATGGATTTAAATTTGCAACAACGAACTTGTATTAAATTTTGCGTAAAAAACGGATTTAGTGGCGCACGGACGTTGGAAATGTTGGAAAAGTGTTTCGGCAACGATTCTCTAAAAAAAACGGTCGTTTACCAGTGGCACGAGCGGTTCAGAAGTGGTCGTGAGTCAATCGAAGATGATGAACGCAGTGGCAGACCATCGACATCGAAAGTCGGTGAAAAAATTGTTAAAGTAAAAGAAATGTTGGTCAATAACCGCAAATTAACCATCAGAGAAATAGCGGAGGACTTGAACATTGCCTATGGATCCGCCCAAGACATTGTGGTTAATGATTTGGGTTTCCGTCGTGTAGCAGCAAAGTTGGCTCCAAAAGACCTCAATTTCATGCAAAAAAGAGACCGTGTTGACGTCGCAAAAGACATGATTTGCGAGGCTGAATCCAATCCCACATTCATCAAAAGGATCATTACTGGAGACGAGACGTGGGTTTATGAGTACGACACGCAATCCAGACATCAGGCAAGTGAATGGCGTTCACCAAATGAGCCGAGACCAAAAAAACCACGTCGTTTTCAGTCAAAAAAGAAGGCAATGCTGACGGTTTTCATGGATTACAACGGTGTAGTGCATCATGAATTTTTGCCAGAAGGCCAGACAGTAAACAAAGAGTATTATTTGGGCGTTATGAGACGTTTGCGTGAAGCAATTCGCCGAAAGAGACCAGAAATGTGGGCAGAAAAGTCGTGGATTTTGCACCATGATAACGCACCGTCGCACAGTGCTATCATTATTCGTAATTTTTTGACGAAAAATGCAACAAATACCATCCAACAGCCACCGAATTCACCTGATTTGGCTCCCTGTGACTTCTTTCTGTTCAATCGAGTTAAAAAACCATTACGGGGAACGCGTTTTAGCAGCCGAGAGGAAGTAATGGAAAAATCGCAGGAAGCACTGATGGACATACCGAAAACCGACCGTAACTTTTGCAAATGTCAAGTTATGACACTAAGATTTAAAGGGAATATCAACAACAGATGTACCAATTTAACAAAAAAAACAGAACTCAAATCGGAACGATGGGAGCGCCACACGGTGGTTATTCCGGGAACTTTTTGATCAAGGTAGTATTACATGACCATGGTTTTGATGCTATATGAGTTGGAAACTGTTGATGCATGTTACCTGATGATGATGTGCAGCATCAAAATCATGGTCATGAAATATTAAATCTTTATTGTGAAAATGTTAAGTTTCTTCATACCCACATAATGAAAATATATGTGAATACCTCCATTATATGAAAGTTAAGATTGTTCACTTACACAATGTAATTAATGATACATAGTTACTAAAGATTTATAGAAATCTTTTTCACAGCTATCCAATCTAATGTCAATCTTCTTTACAAATGTCCTTATATGGCATTTAAATGTCCAACAAGTCTTTTAATTAATCTGAAATCACCCAGCCCATAATTAATTTATTTGAAGTTCCTGTATTAGTCCATGCCCATGCAAAATCTGCATATCCTTGCCACTAAATATCTTCTAAAATAGCACCTTATTAAATATCTCCAAATTTAATGGAAGACAAATCAACAAGAAACAACGTAAGACAAGAATTTAACCTTCCTGAAAGACATGTATACAAATTTGTTTTCAGTAGGGTCTTGTCACTATGTATAAAGCTTACTGAAACACAAGTTAGGGGAAAAATATGGACTTCAAAAAGACCAAAGAGGGATCAAAAAGGGATTGAACTGAAAAAATATATCAATGCACTTACATACATTCATCCACAGGGGTGTAATAACCCCATTTGCCACCCTATGCTATAGTCAATGTCTGCCGCCCCCTTAAGGAATTAATTTTCTACATTTTCACATTAATAAAAAGAATGTACCCATTTATTCTATAAGTACTTATACAAAATATACATTTTAAAAAGGAAATGCTAGAATAATTCATATGAAATATGTATAGTATTTATTTTAAGGATTCGCACTCCTGGCAGTCTATGATGGAAACTTTTTTCTAAAAAAGAAAACATGCAGAATTTTGAATCAATATGTTCGCATTAAAAAAATTGAAAAAAACTGATGAAATAAAAATTCCAGGACTTGTGACACCCCCTGGGAGCTGCTGCCTTATGCCATGGCATAGCTGGCATACTGGAAAATATGCCCCTGTTTATCCAAGGATAAATATCCATATATAAATGCTGCATATTATCTGTAAAAACTATCTTAAGTAAGAAAAAAGAGAAGTATGCCACATTACCTTCTGTGTTTCTGTCATGAAGGCATCACTGCCCTCTGCCTTATCAAGGTCTTTTAATGAGTATGCCAATGCCAGTATATATGGCAGCACATGGTAAGGATGACTAAGGGCACATTTTTCTGTAAATTAGAGGTATTAAATTAAACAAAATTTAAATGGCCCACTGAGTAACAATCAACAATATTGATAAAACAATGGTAACTCACCTACTATACTTTTCAGGATTCTAGAACAATTTCCTTTTGCCTGTACTATTCTAGGCAATAATTGCGGCATGACACTGATGAATTTATATAAAGGAATACTCTCTATATCTTCTAATGAAAGTTGATCAGATGCATTAATCTCCAAAAATAAAGATACAAATCTAAATATCAGTGGAATATCAACTTCAGGACTAAACCTCAAAAACTTGATGAAGTAATTCATGGCAATCTCTAAATAGGAATTTTTGTCTGCTTCACATTGCTCAAGCTCCTTCTCATCTATTTTAGCCTGCCTTGACAATAATGCCAATGAGCGCTTTTCATCAATGGATAATTTATTAGCTCCCTTATAATCTGAGACTATGTACCTGGCATCTAAAGCACCTTGCTCTTTTTGAGAATATGATGTAGAGTTGATATATTTTGAAATGAGAATGTATTTCTCATCTGCATATTCAGCTATAGCTCTCAGAGAACTGAGGTACTCTTGGGAAGTTTTATCAACCATGTACTCATTCATTAAGTCTCCAGCACGGACAAAGTATTTTGACAAGGTATCCTGAAATAAAAAATAAGAAAAGAAAGATGCAAAAATATCTTAATTTTATATCCAGGAAGGACGTATAATTATTTTTTCTTTCTATTCATCAACTTTCCTTTTATACCTTGTGATGAATTTATTCCTTTAATATCATGAATTTTACTCAAGAAATGTATATTTTAATCAAGATGCATATTTAGATTCATTGTAATCAAATCCAGAATTCACACCTCACATAAAAGGTTAATACCTTCATGTAATTATTATACTGGCTTATCACAAACACTGACTGATTTTTGATCATTGGGATCTATTTAAAATGTAGTTGTTAAGAGTGGCATCCATTGTAAAGCCATGTATGTAAAAGTTGTACAAAGTGAAGTTTTTCATTCAATGTAACATTACACAAGACATTACTCAAGTTGCAAATGTTGAAGTTATTAAATGAAGACAATGCTGAAAATTTGTCTAATCTTAGTAGCAGCTATTCTATTTTGTACAAACACCCATTTCTATGTATGACTTAATCAATTATATTATTAGTATTCAATGCCTTACTTATAAATGTATTGATGGTTGTAACCGAATGGATCAAATTAGGCCTGATGATAACAATGATGTAAATAGCAGGGGCAATTTTAATAGGCAATTTGTTTTTAAACTCTATTCTGTAATCATAGAAATCCATACCCAAACAAGATGACAATGCAGAATTAGGCCTGAATATTTTAATGAGTATCATTTTGAAGCAACTTTTAAATTGCATATCTCTTAAAACTACCTTTCTCATGTGGGGAATAGGAGATTTCATGAGCTGATATAAAATTGCTTTTTATGTAAATTTCTTCATCTAAAAAATTAAAGGAATTATTATACTGTACTCAGCAAATTCAGAGAAAATTTTTCCAATATCTAGTGATATTTATAAGTAATTCCAGAATTCTTCTTTACCAAGTAGTAATTTTTCTAATTTTAGATTCTTTGCACTGAGGAAAGGTTGCCTTTCTATCATGCAGAATATCTTGCTAAGAATATCTCAGTTTGCTTTCAAAATGTTAAGTTTTGTGAAGGATTATAAGATTTTTTGGTAATTAATTATAAAAATTCTATGATATTTTTTATTTGTGTAGATGTAAACAAAATAAAGAATGTTGGCTCACAAGTAAACAGCTGTATCACTTCATAATAAGGGATGAACATTCTGAATGTACAACTCTCACCGTCACTGAATGAATATGATTTTCACCTCTTATTCTAAGTCAGCCATTTTCCAAATAAAAGGAGCTTTGTTATACTTTTCACTCCCATAGATTTGGAGCAATAATCCAAATATATAATGAATAATAATTTAACCAAAGTCAAAAGTCCAATATTGCATATCATAATTGCAATATAATTCCTCTGTATTGTGATTAATCATAAAGAGTATGTTATGGGCTGAGGATAATTTATATTAAAAGTAATTATGTAATGTATGCAAATTTTTTCAGCACATTAAATCAAAGAACAGATGTATAAATCTTATGTAAGGCAAAAATATTTAATTTATCACAAAAATACATTTGGAAAATTTATGAACTGAATAAAAAAAAGAAAAAAACATGGTAGCTCCATGCACACATAAATTATGAATAATTTTTGACATTTGCTGATTTATTCAATTCCATTCATGTGGGAAAAGAAAAGATGTAGTTAGAAGGTTTAGCATCTTGTTTACTCATTGAAACTAAACTGATAAGAATATAATGGTTGAAAATTAATAATTGATTATCTTCCAAAAAAATTTAATATCATGAATATCAGTTGAAATAAATTGATTTCATTTGAAAAGAGGTTTTGATTAATCGCTATTTTAAATTAATCATAATATAAAAGATTACCTTAACATTTTTAGAATGCATCTTCATGACCCAATGTCCAAGTACTGTCAGAGCTTTACCATGGAACTGAGCTAAATTTTCATCCATCAATAGAGGGTCAGTATTTTCCACCAATGACCTCATCATGATCTTTGCAATATATGGATTTTTCTTTAACCATTGCAATTCTGCCTCTTGAAACTGAAGCTGGCTTAGAAGTATTGGATTACTTTCTAGCCCAGAGAGCTCCCGAACTGCTCGTAAATACTTTTCTGAAATTTCCTGCACCCCAGCCTCTCTTGCACTATGTGCTAACTGCAGCTGGATCTCAGCCATTGCTAATACTGGCGCTTCATTAACATTTAAAGCCTCTACATTCCTTCTGCTCTCCAAGAAAGAGCATTTGAGGAGTGAAAGCCTTAAAGCTTTAACTGGTTCCAGGCTTTTAAAGCTTTTCTCTCCAAAGGAATCATGTTGCCCCCACTGTCTTAAGATATATGTCAGAGCACTTTCCCTTGACAATTGAAAGGCTTTGGCAAATTCTTCAACTTCTTTTATTGCCTGCAATTGACTGTTAGGTACGTTTATATTATTGTAGCCCTCCAAACTAGCAATTGACAATGAGTCAATCACATGCTGTCTTGCATTATTGACATAGTCTAATGAACTTGTGTACTTCCCATCCCTGATTGAACAGATGGCAAAGAATAAATTGCTGTGAAATTCCAAAGATGCCATTTTCTCTTCACTTCTATAAATTTTCTCAACCCTTGGAATGTTTTCTGTGATGTAAATTGCAGAGGAATTCCTTTTTCGGTCAGAAAATTTTGAGAGAAGATCCCAGGAGCAAAGTCTCCAACTACATTCATATTTATACTCCATCAAATAGTCGTCCTCTCGTGTGTCTAGGAGACCCATTAATAGCTCCTCCATACCCATCATTTGCAGTGATGTAAGTAACCCTGGAATTGTTAATGTATTGATTGATGAATGAATGTTAATGAATTGATAATCTAGGCAAACATGAGATATAAAATTTTATCAAAATTAGGATCATTGGATGTAACCTTGAATAACATTTGACTGATAGAATGTATTAAAATACGGGGCCATTCATCATAGCACTGTATTTAAATACATGCCTAGTGCATTCTTTCTACATCCACAAGGATTATATGGGGAATTGCTAATGAGTTACCTGAATAGCAGGCTTTTTTCCTGGTTCTCTGTTAGTTGCCAAATACATATATACTGAGAAAAATTCTGGTACCTTAAATATAGTACATTTTAAATGAAAGCATCATAGCAAAATCAGAAAGGTAGATATCTTTAACAACAGATGGAATCATCATTGTGTACTTATTAAGAAACAAACCTTGGGTGAATTCTTCTCGGGTCTTCCACTAGGTCAATGTCTCCATAGCTGCTTTGGCAGCTATGGAGTCATTGACCTAGTGGAAGACCCAAGAAGAATTCACCCAACTCACATGCAGGGAAAGCACCAGATCTTTCAAATAACAAACCTGTTATACCATATATGCCTAATATACCTGATAACAAATTTGTTATTATTTAATCAAATATTAAGTGGATTTATACAAGTAGCTATAATGATTATTATTAGGTAATCTACCGGTTAAGGTAGGTTTTTGGATGGGCATAATTACTAATTAAATAATTTGTGGCCCCTAGCAAAACTATAGCTATAATGATACTCAAGTAAAGTAATTTTCACTATGCATAACTCAGAAAATAGAAAGATCCCCATCAATTGGCATATGGCAGTAGATTAGTAAAAAATCATAAGACTATGACTAACCAAAGTCTTATTCTTTTGGTATTATGAATTCAAATTCTTTCCCAGTCATTTACTTGGATGATTTACACATATGGTAAGCACATGGTTGGCATGTGTGATACATTTTCACAGTAAACCAAATTAAACAAGGTTTTATGTATCTTTTCATAGATATTCACATGTGAAGAAATTAAAATGAGATTGCCAAGACTGCAAACTTGATTGGCACTAGGTTTCTAAAGGATGGGGGGAACAAAGTTACAAGTAAGGGGAAAGATAGGGAATAAACACTAGGTAACTTGGGTATGTTTAGGAAACAGTGACCTATGTATACCTCAATTGCTCAAAAAAGATAAATTAATAAAAAATAAAACAAACTGACAACCACTCGATCACCAGGGAATAAGAATAACTGTCATTCCCGTGAATCGCATTCACACTCACACACTCAGGATTTGCATGGATACTCCTGTGCCAGGGACCAGCTGTACTAACGCAGGGATTAAAAAATAATTCAAATCAAAAAGAAAAGGCCCAGGTTCACATTTGCAACCACTGAAACACTAAGATGCATTATCCCTTATAAATTGCACTGACTCACTCGATCAGGGTTTACAAGGGTTCCTGCTATGCCAGTGACCCAAAAATCACAAATATGAAAACAAAATTATTAAACGAATACATCCATGCTTTCGTTTTCACTCAATTACTCGGGTGTGTTCGAAAACAGGGACCTTTGTGATTCACAAATACTCACTCGTTTACGGTTTACCAGGATTCCTCCATTACCAGGGAACCGTTAACCACACAAAAACAAATAAAATGGATGGACAAAAGTTTTCGCTCATTCACTCGGTTGTGCTCAGAAACAGGGACCTATACGAATCACACGTACTCACAATTATGGGGTTTACAAGTATTTCTCCTCTGCCATTGACTAATAAAACATACAGAAATAACAAAACAAAACAGAAAGAAATTACGTAAACGAGCGATTACTCTGGTGTATCAGACCTCTATATATCACACTCAATGACTAATTCAGCATTTGCAGGGATTCTTCCTATGCCAGGGATCCATGTAAAGCATTCCCCATTCAAATATGAAATAGTGAACATCAGATTCCGGGAAAAGTTATACTTTTGCAGTACCATGTATACCGTATTAAATATTTCTTTTTGAAATATTTTTTACCCTAGTTATTGCAGCGCTTTAATAGGTTTAATATATATATTTCCTTATAAACAGGTATGTCGTGTGGTGAAGAAATAATTGAAATTATTAATTTGCATGAATAGAATATGACCCTCAATTTTAGCGGATCATGCATTTAATCTGAAATTCTTGAAGTATTTACGAAATCAAAATCATTTGTGAAGGGTTTTTTAAAACTATTCCTCATAAAATCAACTACTCATATTGAATGCAGTGTTCTCTTTATCAAATCAAATGTAATATACTGAGGTGCAGATCATCATTATACATTGAAAGAAAAGACATCAGTAAATAAATACATTCAAGGTGCAACACTTAAATCCAGACAAATTTTTAATTTAATTTCCCGCCATTTCTTAATTCTGCCAAGGGTCGCGATTGGCGTTCTTAAAAGCTTTAGGCATCCAGCATGCAGTCATAACCTCAAAATTTCCGAGATAATACTCACAAGTGCGGAGTACAACCGAAGAGCCGCTATAATCGAACGTGTTTGATAATATTTCGTTATATTTCGAAATACTTCGATTCTTCTGGTATCCCAGATTTATTATTTACGGTTTTTTGGATAAGTAAAATGCTTCGCAGAAGTCTGAGGAAGGTAACCCGGCGAGGGAATTTCATTATCAAAATTTAAGTGCTTAACTCACACGTGCACGCACGCGCACACAAACACACACATCTACCCGGCTATGGTTGGTTTTTGCTTGGACGCAACTAACAAATAAACATTTTGTGACTCCGAACTAAACACAATCCAGCCATCTACTCGACATCAGGCCCCTCTTAATCTCTGAGTACTTCCTTCCCCCATTCATCCCATCCAACATCCCTATCCTGTTCCTGCCCTTTCCTCGTTTTCCTAACATTCTCCCCTCTAGTACAGTCTTCAATATCCCACTGCTGATCAATACATTCTTCATCCATTTGTCATCCCTCCATAGGATTTCTCCCAACAAACCCCTCTCTTCGCCCACCATTTCAAGCACTTCATCATTTGTTTTCCTTTTTGCCCATTTCACGTTCTCCATTTTCTCCACATCCATACTTCAAAAGCCTTTAGTCTACGACTATACTCCTGCTTCAATGACCACGTATCCGCGCTGTACATAGCTATGTTCCATATCCAGTTTTTACAAGTATTCTTTTAATATCCTTACTAAACATCCCCTGTCATCAACTCCCACCTCCTTGTGAAAGCCTCTTTGCCTAGGGCAATTCTTTTCCTTACGTCCCTACTACTTTTACCGTGTTAGTCTTAAACACTTCCAAGATGCGTTCTGTTATACTTGCTCTGGTTTTCGCTCTCCTCTTTTAGTATTTAGCTTAGCCTTTTTCTTTCTAGAAAATCCATAACCTTTGTTTTATTAATATTGATTCTCATCACATACCTGTCGAACTAAATTTCCAACTCACTCAGCAATGCTTGCAACCCCTTGGCTGACTGACAAACTAAATCTTAGTCATTGGTATCACGCCCACCTCTCCCCTTCCTGAACCTAAACTGATCATCCCATAAGTACTCATTTGCCCTACTCTCTATCCTTTTGTTGATGATCCTGAGAACAACTTTAGCTGCGTGGGATATCACACTTATTGTCCTGTAGTCCTCACATGATGTAGCCTTTACCTTTTTCGGAATAGGAACTAACACTGATCTCGCAAAGTCTTCCCTGCAAATTCCTTCCTCAAAGATCCTAAGAAATCAGTCCATATGGAGTCTTTCTCCCACATTTTCCTAAACATTTTAGTAGTTCCGCAGTAATGTTATCTACCCCCACGCCCGCATCTCTTAATGCCCTTTCTACGTATTATATCGTGAAGTATCTCTGGACCTAAGCTATCTTCATGTACGCCATGGTCCTTTTCTATGTCTAGCCTTGTTTGCCTATATTCTTTACCGTAGTGTGCTCTATATATTTCTTCCATCTCTCTGGGATCTTTTCCGGGTCGACTATTATCTTACCCACCCTTTTTCTAACTGTTATCACTGATATTCCCTTCTTACTTCCCAGTAGTGATTTAACCCATTTGTACAACACACCAACTTTAGCCTTCCTCTGCGAACCTTCCATAATCTCGCACTGCATTTTCCACCATGCTTCGTTTGCCTAATTTGTGGCCCGTCTCAATTTATTATTTAACTCTTTGTACTTCATTTGGTTTAACTCTGTTTTCCAATTTTCATCTCTCATATATCTTTCTTACCATCTCATCCATAATCCATGGTTTCTTATTCCTTTTCCCATTAACGTTTCCTATATTGTCTTTTGCAGCTTTCGATATCCCTTTCTTGATGTATTCCCATTTTTACTTGAGAGTAATCAACTCTTTAACGTCGTCTGGGATTTTCTCTACAGCCTACAGATGCTCATTCCTTGTCAATCCATTTAATGCTTCTTATTTCCATTTACTAACCCGCCGTCCCAACCTTATCTTTTGGAAACGGATGATACACTTCTTAACTACTAGGTTGTGTTCAGAGTCCGCATCCGCTTCCGGGAAGCTGTGCAAATTTATCACATAGTTCCTAAACCTGTGCCTAACCAGAATATAATCTAACTGATACCTTTCTGAGTCACCTGGCATTTTCCATGTATACCTGCGTCTTTTGTGGTGTCTAAACCAAGTGTTAGTGACGACTAACCTCTGTCCCCTGCCGAACTCAACTGGTTTCTCCCCGCGGTCATTCCTCGTGCCTAAACCGTGGTCCCCCGCCTCATCACTATCTCTTCCTTCACCAACCGTCGTATTCCAATCTCCCATCACTACGAAACGTTTCACTGCAGGAACACAAGCGATGATGTCCTTTATTGGTTATCCTTCTGACTCTTCCTCTGTATGGTTGCTCGGTGGCATGCATACCTGAAGAATGACCAAGTTCGTCGGTTCTGCTTGTATTTCTACTAGTAATTCTATCCGTTACCTGTTCTATGTTCCCACTAGAAGAATCTCCACATTCCTTGACCACCACCCTTAAGTTCTTGTACTCTCCTTACCCTCTTTCACGAAAGACACATATAACTTCCGTAACCGTTGAAATTCTGTCTCCATTCCCTCCACCCCCAACCTACCTATGGCTACCATCAACATCACCTCACTATATACCTCTATTCCCCATGCAGAAGGCTTATCTTCCCTCTGGCAATATCTTTCTCTAGGACCCCTACCCCAGGGCCCCTCGAGTGAATTTCTCCTCCATCTTACCTTTTTCGTCCGGACTAAAAACGCATTCTCGTTCCAAAATATTTTTACTTACAGACCAAAGGCAGCGATGGGAACGAGGATGGCACCATCATATGCCAATATCTTCATGAAGACAGACCTTTCTTTCACAGCAACTCTTCCAGCCTCCTTTCTGGGTCAGCCATATAGATGACATTTCTATTCTCTGGACACATGGCTCTGAGTCTCTCAATATTTCTTATTGGCTTTAAATTTCTCTTGCACTGTTTAATTCACTTCTTCTATTTCAGATTCTACCGTCACCTTTCTTGTAACAGACATCTCGCTTCAGAATAACAAATTCACCAAGTCATTACATATCAAAGCTACTAACCATCAACAATACCTACATTATAATAGCAGTTATCCTCAACACACCAAACGTTCGATTATCAACTCTCTTTATCCACGGACACCGAATTTGCAACACCAAAGCCACTTTCGACAAATACCTAGACAATCTACATCTTGCATTCCACAAACGCGATTACCCAAAAAAGCTCCTAAAAAGCAAATTCCACCACTCCACTCGACCCGACACACCACATAAAAAAACCCATCTTACGCAGGACTCACCCCTTGTACCACCTATTTCTCCGGATCCCACAGACTGAAAATCTTTCTTAAAGAACTGTTTCCTATTTTACACGACAATGACGTAACCTAATTCTTACTACCCCAATGCCCCTCTCTCTCATACAAACGATCCGCCAATCTCAAAAACTTTCTGAGCTCCACCAACCCTTTGGCTGACAAATTTCCTCGTTTCCCCTGCTATCAACCGCCCTCGATCTAAAACATGCATACCTATCAGATCTACTCTCCACACCCCACATCCCCTCATTGCCCCCTTACCTCGTTCTCACACTAATTGCCTCTCAAAAAACTTTATTTATCTTTTGTCATGCAAACAATCCACTTCATTTTATTTAGGCGATTGCATTACCCCGCTATCCATTCGAATGAACAATCACTGCTACTCCTGCAATTCTGCTTCACTCTTTTCTCTTCCTATCCCTTCACACACAAATTCCCACACGCATTCATTCGACCGGTGTTTCCCCCTTGCCATCCTAGCATCCCTACCTGATTCAGCCACCAATAAGGGGTGAGAACTCGAGAATCCGCATGTATACTAGCTTTCCGATCTTTTAAAATTCTCACTCTTAACCACCATATTTCATTCCGCTTCCAGCGTTCCCTGCACCCTTTCCCCCCCAGACTTCTTTCCGAAAAATTTCCGGCTTACTCGAAGAAAGCCGAAAGCTCAAACAATCTACAATGTGAGTGTCCTTTTAAGTGTTATCTATTTTATTTGTATTCTATTGTGCCGTGTGCCGTCCAAATGTTATATCTCTCTTTTGAGTACTTCAACTTCATCGATATACTACCTTGATCAAAAGGTTCCCGGAATAACCACCGTGTGGCGCTCCCATCGTTCCGATTTGAGTTCTGTTTTTTTGTTAAATTGGTACATCTGTTGTTGATATTCCCTTTAAATCTTAGTGTCATAACTTGACATTTGCAAAAGTTACGGTCGGTTTTCGGTATGTCCATCAGTGCTTCCTGCGATTTTTCCATTACTTCCTCTCGGCTGCTAAAACGCGTTCCCCGTAATGGTTTTTTAACTCGATTGAACAGAAAGAAGTCACAGGGAGCCAAATCAGGTGAATTCGGTGGCTGTTGGATGGTATTTGTTGCATTTTTCGTCAAAAAATTACGAATAATGATAGCACTGTGCGACGGTGCGTTATCATGGTGCAAAATCCACGAGTTTTCTGCCCACATTTCTGGTCTCTTTCGGCGAATTGCTTCACGCAAACGTCTCATAACGCCCAAATAATACTCTTTGTTTACTGTCTGGCCTTCTGGCAAAAATTCATGATGCACTACACCGTTGTAATCCATGAAAACCGTCAGCATTGCCTTCTTTTTTGACTGAAAACGACGTGGTTTTTTTGGTCTCGGCTCATTTGGTGAACGCCATTCACTTACTTGCCTGATGTCTGGATTGCGTGTCGTACTCATAAACCCACGTCTCGTCTCCAGTAATGATCCTTTTGATGAATGTGGGATCGGATTCAGCCTCGCAAATCATGTCTTTTGCGACGTCAACACGGTCTCTTTTTTGCATGAAATTGAGGTCTTTTGGCACCAACACTGCTGCTACACGACGGAAACCCAAATCATTAACCACAATGTCTTGGGCGGATCCATAGGCAATGTTCAAGTCCTCCGCTATTTCTCTGATGGTTAATTTGCGGTTATTGACCAACATTTCTTTTACTTTATCAATTTTTTCACCGACTTTCGATGTCGATGGTCTGCCACTGCGTTCATCATCTTCGATTGACTCACGACCACTTCTGAACCGCTCGTGCCACTGGTAAACGACCGTTTTTTTTTAGAGAATCGTTGCCGAAACACTTTTCCAACATTTCCAACGTCCGTGCGCCACTAAATCCGTTTTTTACGCAAAATTTAATACAAGTTCGTTGTTGCAAATTTAAATCCATTTCTGAAATTGTAAAAAATCGCCAACACACACAGAGATAGATGTACTCTTGGCTACGTAACTTTTGCAAATGTCAAGTTATGACACTAAGATTTAAAGGGAATATCAACAACAGATGTACCAATTTAACAAAAAAAACAGAACTCAAATCGGAACGATGGGAGCGCCACACGGTGGTTATTCCGGGAACTTTTTGTTCAAGGTAGTATATTATGCATGTCACGGTAGTCTAGGAAGTAGAGTGTTGGACGACTGAGCGGAAGGTCTAGAGTTCGATTCCCGGGAAAGTCTCTGGACACCTGCTGAACTACACACAAGCAATGTGATGAACAGATTTTCCTGGGAAACCATAACCAGCACAGGGAAAGGCTGCCCTCTCTACCCTGATGTGTGGATTTCACATGCCATCGGGCTTAGTACTGGTTGAACTCTACCATCACCTACCAAACTGACCATTGGGTTGATTATTGTGTCTATGGTATATATATATATATATATATATATATATATATATATATATATATATATATATATATATATATATATATATATGTAATAAAGGAAGTTAGCACTAGAGGACAAAGAGCAAAGCATAGAAATATACAAAAAAAGAAAAGAAACTCACTACTTTCAACTTTTTTATGGTCCAAGCCACCTTTTTCAAGGAAGAGAAGGAAAGAACTGAGGTAAGAAGGGGCTGGATATGTTGGATGGAAGGGAAAGGTGGGGAAAGGTTTGCAAGGGGAAGAGTTAGAAGAGGGGATTGAGATGATGTGGGGGCTAATGTACTGGCTTCCCATCCAGAGGGGTTGGGTTCAAATCCCGGTGGTGTACAATATTTTTCAGAGGCATCTCGATCCCTACTTAAGGTGCTTTGTGGAGGGCACTTTGAGTGAGTACGCCGTCCGTCGGATGGGACGTAAAACTGCGGACCCCTTGGCGCCCCTTTGTAAAGAGTAGGCTAATGGCGACGCCGGGTTCCTCTCCACCCTTTATCCTTTCCTGTCCATCCCATATGGTGCAAATGACCTCAGTTATTGGTCGCCTCCCCTAAAAACTACTACTAGAGTTGGGAGAGAAAGAGTTGGGAGGGGCATTTGTAGAAGTGTAACGATAATATAGAAGGTGTTGGGAGCTGAACAAGAATTAAAATATGTTTAGATAAGGATAATTTATGTCAAATATTAATACTTGGGTAATACCAGGAATCCAGGAGCCAGATAATTCCTGTTCTGTTGTTTTAAGCTTCAATGGAGGGTCAGAGGATAGAAAGCATAATAAAATGGATACACCACAGCAATTATCAAAGGGAGTGTTCTGCTTGGAGCCGTGTTTGACCAATAATAGAGAAACAATTATCCATATTATTTAAAAGATGCACATGATACTTTTCTCACCTTCAATTGCACTTTTATCACTTGTGTGGGCGATTTCTAGCTCATATGACCTCATCACTTGTTGCCACTTCTCCAGATGCTTGAAGTGCTCTACTCTTCCTAATGGCTCTAACAGATGAGAGGTTCCACAACCATACACACCATCTGTATTGCCAAGTCTAGCATATGACTATGAAGAAAAACAAAACCAAAATATAAACTTAAAAAGACATTGAAAGATCTATAAAATAAGTTTGCAGCAAAAAATGGAATTTAGTAGAAACACACTAGAAAAGCCTATTAATTTATGCTGGAGAGCATTGAGTTTCGATTTTTACCTATTTTTGCCCAGAAAGTTATACCTGGAATGCAATGATTGGGTTTGGTCAATTATGGGAGTTACTAAAAAGATGCAAAAAAGTTAAATATAATAAAAATTAAATCGAAGATCATGTTCTCAAAAAAATCTGAAGAATATCGAAAAGATTGAGACATGAGAAGGAATAAAAATTGGAAAGCAGAAATATGATTTATGAATACGTGGCAATAGTCCCTAAAATTAGAATTGTGTGATGCATGTTTTTCATAACTGGAACCTCTAAAAAATAAATGAAATAAATTTTGAAAAATTAATAATTAAAGATATGACTCTGAATCAATTGCAATATGAAACTAACTTTTTTAAAATATTGAATTATGGAAAAACTTATATTTATAGAGGAGTATTTCATGGATGGCCATTTCAAAAAAGTAATAAGATTGTGCACTGAAATATTAATACATATTATTTGCATTTAAAGTAAAAAATTTAACAAAAAATCACAGCAGATTCAGACTTTTGTCAACATTAGAACCTGCCAAATAATATTTACTTGACTATTCAAATTATTGCAGTGATTTGCAGATAGGCATGCAAATTACCTGTATGTATTGTGAGTAAATTGCTATGGCTACATTATTGGTACTCTAGATTTATAAATAGTTTCAAGCACAAAGATTAATAAAAATTTGAGTTGTAAAATTTGAAATGGTTTATTATTATCCAAATTTTTAAAGCAATGAGCAGTTTTTATCAGTTTCAAAAATAAGATTGATCATAAAGAACTTCAGAGATAAATTTTTATACTGGTATTAGGCAATTTGCAGCATTATATGTTCACTTACTCCTGTTTTTTCGAGGATGACAGGGGTAGAAAAAAATTTCTCCAAGTTTTGTGCTACCACAAAGCTCCATAAAAATAGAGTACACAGCCTTTTCAGTGGTATACTGATCCTTAATTTTGGTGTTTCCCTGTTATTGCTGCAATTTTAACCCAGATATTTGAATCCCAGTATAATAGTTATTGCACCTAACTGATCTCCATGTTGTATCTAATGCATGAATACCTTCAGATGTTTGCCAGATTAAGATTAGGTTTAGTGATAGAGCAATAATTTTGGGGTCTAGTGATATTTAACCCTCATTTCTCAAATTTATACCTCATCAAATATCTTACATCATCTTCATGGATTTTTCTCCAAAAGTTTGTACTCTCTTTTGATAGCTGTAAAAAAATTATCCCTTATCTCTCTGCTCACTGTAGCTGACACCAAAATCAGTTCAAAAATAATTTAAGATATAACCAGGACCAGCGTGCAAGGTAACATTTATCAAACATGACCTTGTGTCATATCAAATGAAAAATAATCCTAATTGTGTAATCCTGATTCATATATTATATACCTAGAGTAAAAGTATCTGTTTCATTCCCAATTTTAGCAAACTTAAGAAGAAATTAATGTTTTCATGATTTTACCTTATATCCTTATATTTCTGAGTGACTACCTCAAAGAAATAAGAACCTAAGCATGCACCAACATATTACTTATTTGTGGCCATAGAATGTTTTCAAAATTATTTAAGAAAAATGTGCATCTGTATATCAGCATTTTTAACTTTCTTTAGTTTTCATTAAAAAATGTTTTCACTGTACGTTAAAGCTGTGAATTATTAGTAATATTGTTACAGTGTACAGGATTATTCGATGAACAAAGTTACAGAAGAAATAACTCTTTATGAATTGCTTAATCAAAAATTTTACTATTAAATAACCCTCACAGCATGAAATGGAAACCAAAAGGAGGACGTCTGACTTTTAATTATATTTCTTAGGGTGTAAGAGATATTTCATACTGCATTAAGTCCAATATTCAATCATTTCATTCATCATTAATTATGTTATACATTTATTTAAGAAACTACATGCCATAGTTTCCCTAGATATATTTGAAATAAATTTAGATAAAAATTAAAACACTGTTATATGAGTATTTCATGAGAGCAATGATAATCTCAATTCTTTTCATGCACATAAAAAACTCATAATTTGCTTCAGTTCCATGGCAATATTGTTCCTTCTGAATATCAATTTCTTAAATGGACAAGGAAACGTATATCTATAAATATATGTGCCACTGAAGTGATGATTAAAAGAAAAAAGTGACTATATTGTAAATACAAGGTTTGATCATAAAATAACCAGACTGATTTTCTTCTGCGCAAACCATTCAATGGATCAAAATGAGACAATACGCTATCTAGTGACACATGTGACAACTTAAATGAGAGATATTGCGTTTGTTTATGTTGAATCGTTACGTAGCAGCAGTGGCACGAGTCTTAACCTGCTCGTTGTCGTGTGCAATGACAACAATGAAGGAGCTAAAGGAACAGAATGTGCCCTCAAAATTTTGTTTCAAGCTTGCGAAAAGTGATACGGAGACATTTGGAAAGATATATCAAGCCTCTGTTAATGAAGCTATGAGTTGAAGCCAATGTTTTGAGTGGTACAATGGTTTAGAGTCGGGCAGAGCCTCAACAGGTGAAGATTCACACAAGGCTTTCCACTCGGGGCGGTCTTCCACTTCGACAGACCCCAACCATGTCAAATTCTTGGACAATTTGGTGCAAACAAATTGCCTTTTAACTCCTAGGGAGATAGACGAGAATGTGAACATTAGTTTTTGATCCTGTCAGAGAATTTTGACAGAAATTTTGGCGTCACATCAAAATCCATCCCACGGGTGCTGACTGATAATCGAGAAAAAGAGTTTTTTGCCAGAACCGGAACTTCCGTGATCCCGCAGCCATCCTACTCTCCAGGCATGGCTCTATCAGAATATTTTTTGTTTCCAAAGCTAAAATTGACCTTGAAATGGCCTCCATTGGACTCTATTGCAAACATTAAAACTAACTGTTTGGCAGACCTGAAGAGGATCCTTTAGGGGCTTACTAGGCAGGGCTCGAGAGCTGGAAGAATGGCTGCCAAAGGTATGTCATCAGCCAAGGCATCTACTTTGAGGGTGACGAGTTTGAAAAAATATGATTACCATTGAAGTGAACAAAATATATTCTTAAACTCATATTAAAGTATGTAACCCATTTAAGTATTCAATGAAGAAATTATTGTAAGCTTAGGACTTGAGATATAATTGTGTAATAGACATATGCACATATTTGATGCTTACACTATTCATGTGCAATTAAAGAAAAAATTATCAATAAAATAAGTGATCATGAAAAGTAACCCGATAATTTAAGCCTAATTAAAAATAATTCTTTATTTTAAAATATCAATATTAAAAAGAAATTTTTCAAAATTAAAGAAAGTGAAACTAAAAGATACAAAGACCTTTTATACTGCATAGACTTTGAGGGTATTTATTGGCTCAAATCATTTAACTTACCTCCCGAAGGATTGAAAGAATTTCCTTTATATGTGGTGTGTCAGCTTTGATATGGAAATATATGCTCTTTGTCTCACTTCCCCTAAGAAATTAAGAAAAAATCATAGTACAAAGTAGAACACAGGAAAAAGCTACTTTACAGACAATTATGATCTAGAATGCTTCAAAGCAGATCTATAGATAATTTTGTTAATTTTTGGTTCTTTGATAATTCTCCATTTTTGAATCTCTTTACTTTTGCATAATATTATTGTAGGTATGTATGTGAAATTATTGGTAAATATGTATTTCTTTTATCAAAATAGGGAGTAAAGTAATTTCAACATGTGAAGTAGCTAAAAAATTAAGACAAAAGTTGAAGCTTTCTCCTTTTAAAAAAGATGCATCGACAGGAAGCCTGTGCACTGGCATTAATTTGAAATTTTTTCTTACTGACTGGGTGACGACTCAAAATATTGACAAAAATATCTGAAACACTGAAAGGAAAGGAGACCAATCATGTAATGGGGCATTTATCTCTCTGAAAGGAGAATTATCTAGAATACACTAAAAATGTATTGAAGTGGCCTGGCTGAGGAATCTAAAAATCAGACTGATATTCAAGTTATTTCAAATTTCCTTATACTTATCTCATGATGCTTTCTTTTGGCCGAGAGTTTATAAATTACGTTTACCTATGCTATAATAACCAGCCAAATCTAATATAAATGTCAGTTAATACTTACTTTGAAATATTTGAGAGCCATAGTTCACAATATTGAATTGCTGAGCAGTATGCAGAGCAGTGCTGAGCCGCCAAGGCACAGTGCAGTAAGTCAAGGCTTTCTGTTCCTTGTTCATCACTATAAGAGCAAAATATTAATACATATTGGTTTGCATGTATGCACTCTTCCTGGGTAAAAACATGTCAAATTCTTCAACAGACTTTATAAGCCCATGGGAAATCAAAATTATCCACAATTCAAAACCTCTGGAAAATTTTTTTTATTAATGGTGACTATTGAATCCATATAATATAAGAGCTTCAGCGTGTAAAAATTTCCAATGACATTTTCCTATGAAATACTTTTTTATGCATAGCTACCCTTTATATTATTAAGTGCAAATGTTAAGAAGTATATTTAACTTAATAATAAAGTCCAATAAATGGAAAGCCATTCTTTAAGGCTTGCATATTTTCTTGCAAAACTCATTACTGCAGATTGATTTCATTTGCATCGTTAATATTATATTAATGGACGTAAAATAAAGTCAATCTACAGTGGACAATTTTTCAGTAAAAAGTCAATAGCTTCACAATCAGCGGACTTTAATTGCACACATAACACCTTCTTAACTGTCATGTTTAACTTTTACTTGTAGCTAAGTTCTCAGTATGTTCATTTTGATGCACATTTACATTTCATTTTATGTGGCAGGGCCATATTTTCTCAATCATGCTAACATACATATCATCTGTCGACTTCTCCAAGATCCAAAAATCATTTTTTCCACAAAATATATTGACTGAATTTATCTGATGGAAAGAATTTGCCATCTAAATCTAACTCATGATTCTTGTCTTTTATTAATAAAAAGACAAATAGACAATTTAAGAGGATGGAAAATTATTTATTAAATTAAGTTCACATGTTTAATTTTATATCTGGCTAAATTGCAAGGTCTTTATCAAAAAATTATGATAGATTACCTGTTCATCTGTACTTCATGGTGCTGTAGGTTTAGGTAATTTATGCTGTTAATCATAGTTATCACAATTGCCTTCTGTTTTATTACCTTCACCCCTATTATAGAAAAACAAATAAATTTTCATTACAAATGAATAATAAACATTTAAATATGCAATAGAAAGATTCTTTAAACATGTAATTGCAGAAAAATCTTTCATATGTAAAAAGGAAAAATCCTTTTTCAGAATCCTTTAGACCATATACTTTATCCCAAAGCTATGAATGAAAGCATCAGGTAATCTTAGTTATATCCTAAAAGAAATATCACAAAACTGTTTTCTCTTAAGGTTCCTTCAATTACTGAAAGCTTGCTAGGAAGCACTCTTATTTCGGAAAAGTGACAGGTTGCACAATTGCTCCCAAGCCAAATAATACACTAAATAAGTTTTCAGAAATTTTGTACCTGTTTATAAGAATAAGACCTATAAGAAAGTAAATGCACAGATTGTGATAAATACTATCCGATATAATTTTGTTCAAAGGATATGCAATTTTGCTGCAGAAAATATCATGAAAGAAGGCAATAACAAATGATGATATCACATTGGACATCTGGTTGTCATTCAGCTAGAATTAAAAATATTTTTTATCCCTTTGTCTGCAGAAAGGTTGCCTAAGAACCAAGATAATCCTTGAATAATCTGAATAACATTTTAGTAAGTATAATAAAAGGAATATGTTAAAGAAATATGTCAAATTAAAATATTAAAATTAAGGCATAGCTGTTTCTCCTGGAAGTTTATTTACGTGATTTACCATTGCAGTCTAAATTAATAGTTAACCCATATTAATTTACAATCATGGTTTTCCATGTTTGTAAAACTAACAACATGATAAATTTTACTTTTTTTTTTTAATTGTTAACAAAAGAAGTGTCATTGGCATATTAAAGAGATTTGGGTTTCATATTATAAGGTAAATCATTAATCATGATAATAAAAAGTACTGGGCCAAGCACAGAGTCCTTTGAAACTCCACATTTTAATTTAAGACCTGCAGATCTATAGCCATCAAGTTCAACCAATTCCTGACAATCGTCAAAATATGACTTAATTTGTTTTAGTCCATAGTACTTAACACCATAATATTCTAGAATTAATAGTAATGTTGAATGATCAACACATCTACAGCCAAAATTGTAGATTTCCCAGATCGAAAGCCATGCCGTGATTTCGAAAACAGAATATTTGCCCAAAAATCACATATTTGATCTTTCATATTAGCTTCAAATATTTAGCCAAAAATATAAACTATGAAAATTATAGTGAATAGTAGTTAATCAAATGATCTTTAACACCTTTTTTATAGACAGATACTGTTTTGGAATATTTTACAGCTGGTTAAAAATTTTCTGTCTCAAAACATAAGTTGAGTGATATAGCTAATGGTTCCGCAATGAACAAAATAATGTCCCTGATTAGGGGATTAGACAGACTAAATTTTTGGAATGTCCTTCTAATTTCAAATGAATTCCCTTAAAAATTTAAATTATTCAGAGAAAAATTTTGCAGCATATTGCCAATATTTGAAGCATCAATGTTTTGGGAGAATAAATTGTCTTTAACAGCTTAAAAAATATTTATAGCATCTAGGGCAAAAGAAAGATTTTGATTTATATTACCATAAACAACTTCTTCATTAATTACTGTTTATACTACCTTTTTTATTTTTGTTTTGTTTTCAATATGAAATCCTCATATGCGTTGTTTTTTCACACTTTATTAAGTTAGTATAATCTATTTTATATTTCAAGTGAGCTTCTTTGACATGCAATCTTCCAATGATTTTGTAAGAGTGGTAGTCATTAAGTAAAATATTTCTAAGAGCTAATAACATCTTATAATACCATAGATTATTTTTTGGGCAAGTTTTGTGGGCAAGAAGTTTAGGATTTTTTTTGAAAAAAATGTTCAAAAATATTTTGGAAATTACCTAAAAACTTGAAAAACAAGTTTTCTCCACAGAGCCTGTATAAATGCTATGCCAATTAATTCAAGATTGGAGCAGTTTGAAACTCTCTAAAGCTTCTTTTTTTATGAGCCTAATGGTTATGGTTTTACCTCTTTTTGAGAACACCTTTGGAGTTATTTAAGTCTTAAAAGTGAAGCTTATACCTTGATAGTCAGAAAGAAGATAGTCAATAACATTTATACTATACAGCTCAGCACCGCAATCGGTCCTGAACAATATCTAAGCAGGCAGAAAATTGAGTAGGCTGTTTGTTTTCCCATTATAAAGTAAAAGAAAGGAAAATATTTTCAAGAATTTGACAATCGCTAGTTTTTAGTGTTATATCCACAAATTATGATATTTACCTTCAGAGTAAATAAAAAGGATAGATCTAGTTCCAGTTGATTACAGAAATACTCGAATGCACTATTAGGGAATCAATACATACAAGGTCCGTTCAATATATATCGGGACAGTTTCCAAAAATCAACATTAATTGCAGTTATCATTACAATTACTTAATAATCTTCGAAATACATTCCTCCTGCATCGCTGCACTTAGTCCTGGGCGACCTGTACTCGTCAAAAGCTCGCTGGAGGTCGGTTTCAGGAACATTGTTGAGAGCCTTTGTCATCGCCCATTGAACTGCCTCGATTGAGTCAAGCCAATATCCTTTGAGCTCCCTTTTTACTTGTGGAAACAAGAAAAAGTCAGGTGGAGCCAGGTCGGGGCTGTAGGAGGAGGGAGTGAGGCAACGTTGCCAAGCTGAATTTTGTCAGCAGCTGCTGCACAACAATCGCATCGTGGCACGGCACGTTGTCATGGTGAAGAGTCCAAATCTTTGCAATTGCTGGTCGTACATGCGTTACGCAATTTCGCAGGTGTGTCAGTACTTGCACGTAAAATGCAGCATTTATGGTCGTTCCAGTAAGCACAAACTCCTTGTGAACATTGCAACTTCGGTCGACAAAAATAATGACCTTGGTTTTGATTTTGGATTACGGCAGCCCAGCTTTTTTCGAGCGTGGGGAACCCTGCGTGTGGCATTCTGAACTTTGACTTTTTTGAAGTGTTTTCCGGGTCACCCTGGAACACCCACGTTTCATCACCGGTAATAACGTTGTCGAGAAAATCTTCATCTTCCTGGACGCATTCTAAAATTTCTTGCAAAATTTCCACTCGGGACAGTTTTTGTTCCTCGCTCAAGACTTTCGGCACCAGCTTCGCGCACACTTTCCTCATCGCAAGATCCTTTCTTACAATGGTGTGGACGGTTCCGACAGAAAGGCCGGTCTCCTCACTGATAAGGACGATGGTTAAACGCCTGTCAGAGTCCAAAACGTTTTTCACTTAACCACGTGAGCAGCAGTTTGAGCGGCCGTCGGGCATCCGACGCGGTGTTTGTCTCCGACTTCGAGTTCAAGGGTCTCCGACGCGGATTTCCCGAGTTTAATGCAAAACTTGTGCTCCATGCTGGCGCAACGACACTACAAACAATCACACATAAAAAACCTACCTTCTGTCTAAAGGCATGCCCGGAGGCGACTGAACTAAAGTGCGCCGGAGTGGTCAGTGACCCATATAGACCAAACCAGTCCCGATTCTTATTGAACAGCCCCTGTAGAAGCAGTGATCAGATTCAGATCCTTTAACATGATCGTAGATATTTTAAAGCGCGATTCCAGGCAAAATTTGTCTAAGCGAACAACTTTTTAGGGGCATACCTTTCAAAATTTAAATAGAGGTACCACCATTATTTATTATAGACTGGCAATAGAATGAGCCAAAGCGAAAATCACATATTCTTTGCACATCAACTTCATTTTTTCTAATCCCAATTTCATTGTGACATAGTACATTTTATCCACCGTGTTTCACAGCTGCCTCTATCTCCGATATCTTATTTCGTAGAAATCTCTCATTTTGATAAAATAAATTAATGCCGCTACCTAGTCAGAAGAACTTAGATTTTGATATTCCCTTTGGGAGGCGGCTAACACGCTTAGCAAATGAACTTTATGTAGTGTTGTTGTTGGGGGCCATTGTTGCAGAGGTGATTACCGGCGCATCAAAGTTTTTCAACTCGGATTCCCCCAGATTATTACTGCAGTTGAACCTCCTTGAATATTCTCTGTCTCTTCATGAGTAGGAGTCCATTTCCACGGTTTGGAGGGGTAACTTTTCCTCACTTTCACTTCAACTGGCCAAATATCACTAAGAAGATGCTCTCTAAGGCTAATTTGCACACTGAGTTTAAAAGAACTAAATGTATATTTCACGAACTCTCAAACTTTCACATTTGAAATCACACCCGGGAAATATTCCGGACAGATGATTCACGATGTCATGAGAAGTTGCATTGGATTGGAAACGACCGACGTAGAAGAGGGTCCTGCGAGAAACTCCAACAAAGTTAACCACAACAGTAGGCCGCTCACAACTTCCAAACACCATATTTCGTATCCGTTTGCTTCTCTTAGAATTCACTATTTGAAAACCTTTCTCGACTGTAACGCTGGATTTGGAACTCATTTGTTGAAATTCTGTGTTTACATTTTTGACCACAAATTTGGGTTATCACTATTGAACCCCAATAGTTATTTGACTTCAGACTTCATTACCGCAGAAAATGTTACAGTTATCTTTGCAATTGGCTGTAAGGTAATATTTTCAGTAGATTGGAGAGCCCGTAACTCCATTTTCAAATTCTCAATAGTGGCCGCCATAGTGTAAATATTGGGCTTTTGTACACGGCATAAAGAACACTTCCACTATATGTCGTGGTAGTCAGCGACAGCTTTTAGTGTGATGTCATTTAATCCGGAGCATTTATAATGATATTCACCTGTGCAAATATGGCCACTAACAACTTTATCTCCCACTTTGAGTGGTCTTTTATAAGAGCCACAGCACATTGCAATTGTCACACCGATTTTCATCGTTTTACAACACATTTCATAAAATGAACATAAAACTACTCCTAGCCTACTCCTACTACTAGCCTACTCAGTTGAAATCAGACGGTATCTAGAATTTCAAGAATAGGGTATATACCCAGTTACTTGCTCACCAACTTTACTCATTGGATGAATTTTTTTGTGACAATCTTCATCACATTCAAGAACTCATGTTTATATGTGAAATAATATTTATCGTGAAGAAATTTAATATGGTTGTACCATTTTTCAAAATGAAAAAATAATTATTATTATTAGGCCAAATTTGATGCCATATTGACTGACAATAAGTTAAGGAATACCTATTTACCCAATTAGGTAAGGAATGCATATTTTGAGTATATAATTATATGGCTATAAACTTGGTCATTGGGAAAGAGGGGCAAGGCTAGGTCATAAGAAATGGAAACATGGATTTGGAGAAGAATACTAAGCACAGAATGGGCGGACAAGAAAAATAACAAAAAAGTAACGAGAGAAATAAAAGAGCAAAGGAATTTTATAAAAGAAATGGAGAAAAGGTAAATTAAATTTTTCGGATATATTCTCGGGCATGGCAACATCCTGGAAAATATAATGGAGGGGAAAATCATAGAAAAAAAGCAAGAGGATGGCTAAGAAAGATACTCCTTGACCTGAGGACGCCAGCAGGCTAGCTGGCAACACTGCTGTGAATTTGAACAACATATCCAGTACACACGGGCGCAGCCCGAAAAATGTTAGGCTATACAAAGATAGGTTATCTTTTGACGACTGCTTCTCTGTTTCGGTTATTGAAATCCTTCCCAAATCTGCGAGTATAATAGAAGTGAGAACCCGCGAGATGGCGCATATCTGGGTGGCCCAATCATTCAAACCGCCCGGGCTGAACCAAGCCCACTGAATGCATCAATTGGCTGCCTACATATCCCCCCCACCCCCTTGTTCATTTCCTATTGGTCCCTTTACCTCTCCTTCCCCCACCTCTCCCCCGCACATCCTCTCCGCTCTTCCCCGAGAACGCCATTCTGAAGACGACAGCCGTGCTGTCGAAACGTAAAATAACAAATTGTGAGTGTCCTTTCTTTGTGTCTCTATATTCTAAAAATCTACATCTGTGTTTTTTATATATTTGTGTGTCGCCGAAGAGCGTTCCATTTCGAAGATATTTTATATATATATATATATATATATATATATATATATATATATATATATATATATATATATATATATATATATATATATATATATAATGGGCTGACACAATATAACACGAATAGAAAAGAATAGACATTTAAAAGAACACTCACAAGGCCTCTGAGAGGGCCGAAAGCTCGAACAATTTACCATGTGAGTGTTCTTTTAAATGTGTCTATTCTTTTCTATTTGTGTTATATTGTGTCAGCCCATTATTGTGCCGCTCATGTGAGTTTTTCCGTACAATCGTTATATATATATATTTATTTAAATTCAAGTATTTTGGCAAGTATTAGTTATGATATATCTCAATTGACATCATTAGAAACTAACTGCAGATGTAGTGCACAAATATTATTATATCCATCATCACTCTAAGTTGTTTTAAGAACACGCCAATGTTCTCAGAAAATAATGTATTTTTTTGGATAATTTAAATACCTAAAAATTTAGAAGTAAACAGGGACAAGTTTAGAAAGTAAGAAGAATGAGAAGATTCTTTAGTAGAAATTACATTAAAAATGTAAAATTTAACAGATTTATTTTTCAAGAAGGCAATTTAATTGTGTATGCTCATGAAATGCCAATATTTAATGCCATTTTGAATGCTGTTAAATAACCAATTTATGTTTTATGTAAATCTACTATTTAAAGATATACTTCCAATGTTCAAATCTAGTTAACATGACATGTTTCGGTCTAATCATTTTTTAACAAGTAACTTCTTGGAAGTCCTTATAATCAATTTACTAAATAGAGATTATTATTATATTTGCGATTGACCAGAGGCTTTCTTATCACTAATGTAGAAGGATTATGTAGAAATCTTTGTTCCTGAGCCAAGGCTCTCCTTATTAATGATAAATTTAGTAAAATTTCTTCCCTAATCAAACACTTCATTAGGAGTCATTGGACATCCAAAAAGAATTTCATAGAAAGAGGATTATTAACCGAAAATAAATTAAATTGATATGTAATAACTATAGAAATATCCAGATACATAGAAGGAAGAAGAAATTTCTAAATTTTGATGAAACATACACTTGCACTTCATTGTTCAATTCCTCAGGGATCCAATCAATTTTAGCACAACATTAATACCAAAGTAATAACTCAGTATGAAATATTATCAACAAATGAAAATATTAATATAATTTAAAACATGAATTCTTATTTCAAAGAAACTTTTTTGGAACTTACCGTGCAAAGTTTCATCTTGAGCTCCTGATGTAAATGTGTGATATGCTGTCTCAAAAAAGCTACGAAGCTTCTTAAAAAATAAGATCTTGCATTGAATATCTTTGCATTCAATGAACATTTCCAGGACATAAGGCAGTATCTCTTCACATAAAGATACCTAAAATATATCAGCCATAGTAGAAGGGAATACCAATTCTATTTCATTATCTTATGATCACAACACTCTTCACATGCAATCATTCATTTTATACTTACTTTTAAGCAGCATATTCTTTCAAGTGTCTCTAGATATGATGATGGGGAATTGAAGCATTGAATCAGGGCAGGCACTAATGCCATGATCCACTTGGAATGGCTTTGATCCTCAGTAGGAATCCAAAGGTCATCTAGCATGGAGAATGCTGCTTTATTGAATTCCAAAGGGTATATGTGGACATTCACTGGAAATAATTTTTCCAGAATTACGTAGTCTCCTGCCAATTTCATTTGAGAAGGCAATCCTCCACCTTAAATAAAACATGCCCATAAAAATAATAAATTAACTTTTTATTTTATGATGATGTGATATTGCAAGTAAGACCAACAAATACAAATGAATTTTTATAAGTCAAATAATACACATGATAAATTCATCAACAGTGTAGAGTATATTAAATTCTCAGTAAATAATACCAAATTTTTATTAAATTAGCACAATTTCTTGAAATGTTTACTTACTGAGGATTGCTGGAAAATGAAGTTGGGGATGGATTTTTTATTTGAGACCAATATTATTATTCGTAGGTCCTATATTTCATGAAGAACTTAAGATGCTTAATTGCAACCATAACAGTGATAATTTATTATTTAGCTAGAAATTCAGTACATAAGCTGGACATTTTCAGGATCTTAATGCATAAGTGGAAGGGATTAATTGAAATTTGTATAAAGAAATGATTAAGTTTAGCATTGAGAGATTTATTGTACTTTACCTGCAGAATCCTCTGTAATATTAATATATTATAATAACTGTGGAAGATACCCAGATAAATAGACTTTTTTGTAATTTCTGGTTTTTCTTTTGTTTCGACTAGAAAATGTACAAAACTCTTATTACTGTAGATTCTTTGAATAATTAGACAAATACCTAAAATTGTATATATAAGGTCTGTAGGCTGTCAATACTTTTTTTCCGCAGTAAAATTTTTTTTCAGATTTCCTATGCCACCTGGAAAACTTCCTTTGAGATAGCTTTTAAGTTTGCAGTGCAATTTTTCCAAATTTCTTCACAAGTGTAAATTGGCATCCTTTCAAGGTGGATATCAAATTGGGAATAGGAAAAAGTCTGCTGAAATAAGATTTGGAGAGGATGGTCACCAGTGTGCTGTTTTTAGCCAAAAACCTAGCAACAGCCAATCATTTCTATATAACTGTATTGTCCTTATGAAAGTCCCTGGAAGCATCTGGACTTGTTCTCCATATTTATTATCTAATCCACAACATGGCACATTTTATCCATCCATGAACTTCTATATAGTACTGCCTATTCATAATATATAATATGGGGATATAGTGATGATCAATCTCTCTCAGCCCTTCAATCATTATAACTGAGCTTATTTTGGCCATGAATAAAATGGCTTTGAAGGCTGGGCTTTGGTTTCTATATCATTACCATAAATACGTATTTTCATAAGTTTTAATTTATCATTTTAATGATCAAGTAGTTAATTCTTGGTTGATTTCAACATTTTGCCTATCTTCATTGCTGAACTCTTGTACAAATTTTGATGTAATGTCGAACATGACCAAAATTTCACTCAAAATGATGAAACAATGTCAACTTCATAGGCAATCTTCTTAAGAGTTAACATATGATTTGCATTCACTAAATCATTCCAATTACTGATGTGAATATCATTTGTTGGTGTCAATGGTCATCCACTTCTTGGTTCTTCATTGTTCAAGGTTGGTACAGACTAGAAATGATTGTACCAAGGAAAACAATTTATGGGTATAAAGACCAATGTCATTTCTTGTGCAGAGCTTGCATGCATTCCAGACAATATGTAGTGATACATTTGCTGGAAAAGTCTTTTTCCAGGAAATCCAATTTTTTTTATCAGGCAATGACCACTTGCCAAAATAATGATAAAATCAACAGAGAACAGGATGTTCTGGCATTTATGGAAATTGGGATCTGGTTCACTAAGGATGATCTTTCTGAGCTCCATGTGGTCCCACCAACCTTCCTACAATGATCCTTCAATATAGCTAATACACATGGGCTAATCTCTACCACTAGGAAATGCAAATGTTTTTCCTATTTGTGGCACCAAATGTATTGCCTACATCTTAATATGTTCAATTGTTACCCTACTATCTAACTGCCTCAAGAATGTCTTAAGGTATATTTTGGATCTGTTCTGCTTTTAGTGCCTCTTTAATAGTATTAGTGAGGTGAGAGTTCCAAAGGAGGCTATATTGCATATTTGCTTATTGCTCAATGCCAACAGTCACTAGCTTATATTTGCTTACACTTTTTCTATGCTATCTCATCTTTGATTCATGTATAATAAATATATTTATCTGGCTGAAAGCTAAACATTAAAATAGTAAGGCAAAAACTAGAGCATGTAGAACAGTTTACACATCTCAAAAATGTTTAGGACCAACCAGACAAAGTAGTAAGGACGTAAGGAGAAGAACTGCACTATGTAAAGAGGCTTTCACAAGGAGGGAATTGATGACAGAGATATTGAGTAAGGATATTAAGAAAAGACTTGCAAAAACTTTGATATGGAGCATAGTTATTTATGGTGTGGAAACGTGATTATTGAAGCAGGAATAGGTATAGATAAGGCTTTTGAAATATGGGTGTGGAGAAAAATGGAGAAGGTGAAATGGACCAAAAGGAAAACAAATGAGTTCTTGGTATGGTAGGCAAAGAGAGCAGTTTGTTGGGAGATAGCCTAGGATATGAAAATAAGTCTTGGATCCTTTCGAACAATTTTGACAGACACTTTGGGCATGACAAGCATCACATCAAAATTTGTCCCGTGGGTGCTGACCAATGAACAGAGAAAAAAACGTGTGGACATTTGTGAGGAACTCCTGGATAGAGCCAATGCTGACCCAGAATTTCTAAAACAATCATAACTGGTGACAAAACCTGGGTTTGTAGTTATATGTTAAGACAAAGACCCAATCTTCTCAGTAGAAAGGTCCTCATTTTCTGCGACTAAAGAAAGCTCGCATGTACTGGTCCAATATGAAGGCCATGCCAGTGTGTTTCTTTGATTGGCAAGGGAAGGTTGATTCATTATGAATACGTCACTTGAGGTCAAACCATCAATAATGATTTCTACTTAAAGGCTCTGAGGAGGCCAAGGGTCGCAGTGAGCAGAAAGAGGCTGGACATGTGGAGAAACAATGCAAGGCATTTCCACCATAATAACGTGCTGGCTCACACAGCACTCATCATGACAGAGTTTTTCACCAGAACTGAAAATTTTGCAATCCAGCAGCCACCCTGCTCTCCAGGCATGGCTTTATCAGACTTTTTGTGTTTCCAAAGTTAAAATCAGCCTTGAAAGGATGCTGATTTGACTTTATTGCAGAAATGAAAACTAATTATAAGGCAGACCTGAGAATGATCCCTAAGATGGCTTACCAGGCAGGATTTGAGACCTGGAAGAAACATTGACAAATACATGTTATCAGTCAAGGCATTTAATTTAGGGGGGACAAGTTTATTTAAGCTCTATCCATCAAAATAAACAAGTGAAAAAATCAGTTGTCTTTTTTTGATCATTACCTTATATAACAGTCAGAGATTACCTTCTGGTTGATATTATTTTAAAAATATTCAAAAAACTATTCACATCCATACCCATGATAATCTGCAATGAAAGGTGCTATGATGATATTCTATATAATCTTGTCAAGTATTAGTATTCCCATGGTCATAAATATAAGACAATCCGGAAGTCTTCAGACACAACCAGCTGCTCCCTTACTTTCTAAATCCTTTGGTTGATAAATGGTCCTACAGAAAGGAACCTCTGAGATGTTTGAGAAGTGTGAATAAGATGTGAGGAGGGAACATGCATGCATGTGAGTAAGTGGCAGAGTCCAATATTGATGCTATTTAAAGAATCTAAAGGTGCTGGTCGGGCCTTGAGGTCATCACAAGTGACCAATTGCCAGTTTTGATCTTCTATTTGAGATTCTAGTGCTTCTGGCAATGGAAAAGCCAAGGGAAAGCTGAAAATGCAGACCCATGAGTGGCATTGAAACTACAAAGATGAGAACCACATATCTTATAAAACCTCTGTCTGGGAAGGCAATAAAGACATCTTGTGGTAGAGAGGATGAACAAAGAAGAGGATATTAGAGAAAGTGGTGATCTAAAAAACGTGGGAAGAAGTGATGAAGGGTTTAGAGGAGAACATTTAATATTCTGTAATTAAGGCACAAACATTTGGTGGGCATGCATAGCTATAGATTACTTCACATAACGAAAGGCCTATGAAAAGAAGGCTAATTCAGGTTTTCCATATTTATCATCTGGCATTGCAACTATCCTTTCTCAAAAGAACCTATATTTCATAATTTTCTGAAATAAATAAATATGCAAAAGAAATGGATTTCAAAAATGAATTCACAAGAAGATATTTTTGTCTTTTACAAGGTAATACACATTTATGAACTCATTGAGATATTTATTTTATCTACTAAGCTGGGAGCAAAGTCCCTTAGAGCAGAATACAGGTTACATTAGGTTTTGAAACCTATGGAGTGAAACTGGTTCTAAACTAGTGAAACAAGACATAATTTAGCATCAGTTGAACGAAACATATAGTACAATACATACATACAAATACAAAGAACAATAGCTAAATATTTAGCCTGATAGAACAGTAATAAGGTCATTTTGGTAGTGTGGTAGACAGATATTCAAACATTTTCCTGTTGAATTGGGATGTGTTCCTGGATAATTTTACATTATTAGGCAAAGAGTTCCATAGTTTACAGGATGAAATACTGAATGACTTTTCATATATAGCCGTGCGGTATTTGGGAAGATGGAATGTTTTTATAATGCGGGTAACTTTATCTAATACAGGATAACTAGCAAAAGTCTAAGCACAAGCACTAGAGCAAGTATTTTCTTTTTCCATTCAATGGTTATTACCACAGATTCAATTAAATAAGTCATACTATTATTCTATTGTTTTGATAATTTTTCTTCTTGAATCTTTTATAAAATAATTAGCTTATCTTGAAAAGGCAATTCCTTCCAGTTTTAATTTCAGAATCTTGTGTAACACTTAGCCATACAAACTTAGCATGTCTATGTGGTCTCATATTGAAAATCAAAATGAAAAAGTTATGAAGTTTACTATGCAAAGTTTGATGACAAAATTCTTTTGTAGCCTATGCTAAAAAGACTAAAATTATAGCTAAGGAAGATTCCCTGTACCATTCATGTCCTCCCCCTAGTTACATCTACAAGTAGCAAAGAGGGGAAGATGATTATTCTAAAAAAGATAGGACCAACATAATATGCTTATTTGTAAATACTATTGCATTAAGACATATTGTGATATATTGCAGTGAGTTGTTCATCTCAAAATTTTCTTGTTTGCATATTTGTGACCTGAATTTGGCATACTGCTTAATGATTCCTGTGTATTTCATCAAAGAGTAAAGATGCAACTTTGTTTTAGTCTTGTTATCACTCAGAATCAGGAGGATCCACATTCCACTCAAACCAGATCAGTTATATCCATTACCAAGAGAGGATGCTAAGACATTGCTCTATGACTCCCTTTTAGGACTTGAATGCTGATAATATAACAAGTTAAGGCATCAAGTAAGTAAACAGGAGAAGGTTGTAAGAATTTGAATTAGGTAGGTTAATTAAAAATGCACCTAAATAAAAATCGATATAAAATAGGTACTGGATAACAAGTTTTCTCAGCTATTTTAATCTATCTGAGAATGCTGATCAAAATCATGGTAATTTCGAACATGTCATGCTTTTGCAGTATCTTGTATAAATTAGAATGCTTGTTTTGATGAGTTAAATACAGGCTTTCAAGGATCACCACTGTAATGAAGCTGAAGTTTGGCTTAGTAAAAGACTAATGTCATCTAATACAATGTCAAACAATTAACAAATTGCATAAATCAGGTCAATAGGTCAAGAAAATAATTTTTTGAAAATTTAATTAATGCTTATTTTTGGTAGAGTATAGTCATCATTCAAATACAATGTAGATGACAACCCATTTTGGTGCATCATCCATGTTTTAAGAGCTTTTATTATGCTTCAAATTCAATTTTATAAAGCTTAAAAGTTCATTTGAAAGTACCTGGATAATGTCATTAAGTCTAGGAATTAACCCTGCCCCAGGATGTAAGAATTCATTTGATTTCTCTAATAATGGAGAAGTATATGAAAACTAGGTGCTCTACTATAGCGGTAGAGACCTGAAAAATCTGTACCAAGAGCCTGGCACAGAGAAATCACTTACGTATGGTAATTTCACCTTCAGCTGATGTCACAATGGCCATTAGCGCAGTTGATGTTGCTTCTACCACTTCCATGCTTAGATCAAGCAGATACTTTGGAAGCAATTCAAGGCATTTTATGGTCAATTTGTGATGCTGGTTTCTAGGCATCATCTTTGCCTTGGACACAGTTGTCATTGGGATAAGAACTGTTGCTCCCAAGGCACTGGAATGCAGTTCAGCCAGGCACTTGGCTGCTCCTTTACTTATCTGATAAATGAAACCAAGTTAGAGAACTAAAACAGATCAAAATTTCACTAAATATTTTTTAGTTGTATTAAATTGACAAGTAAGCAGGTCTTCACACAGAAATCACTGACTTTAATAAAATAGTATATAGTACAACTGAATATAAGTTAATTGCATTCTTTCAAAAACCAAAATATCATTCTCCATGTGGATATTGTAGTGATTGGGATAACTCTAAAGGAAGCAAAAATCCATGGTGAGTTTTCAAAATTTTGTTGACAAAATTGAGTAAGAACAGTTTAAACAAGGATTACATTGGGTTCATAAGAAATACATTCCATCATTTGAGCAATTCTCTAATTCATTATGAAAAAATCTTCAAATATTTGAAGAAAAGATTCTAAAATTTCCAAAATTAAGCATTCACAATGAATACATCATGATATTGTATGGTTGAAAGATGGATTGCAATTTCCGAAGGATACTGAAACAAATAAAATAACTTTTGTTGCATAATAATTAAATATGGCTAATTTTTTTCATCAAACAAAATTTTGGTCATTATTTGGCAGTCTCAATGTCAAGGAAGTAACTAATATTTTAAATATGTTCTACTTCCATCAAACAAAAATGGCTTAATTATATGATTTTAAGGGATTGTGGTAATTAAGAAGAAAGATTATCTGCTTCTGTAGTGATCACTTCAATATATATTTTTGTTCAATTTAACCTGAATAAAAAATATACAAAATTCTGAATGAAGGAAGTAGATTTAAATTGTAGTCAATCTGAAAATGGATAAGCACAAATGACGTTAACATGAAGAACTTTTTCATATATGCTAATGCCAGTTCAGAAAGACAACTCTTTGAATACCTTTTTGGACAGAATATACCAAGACAAGATCATAAAAAGCAATCCGGAGCAACTCACCTCATTGTCTGATGTTGTACAGAGTCTAGACAAGAGGGCAATGACTCTATGCAGAATACATTTACCATAATTCTCATATGCATCAATTTTCATTTCTATGTCATTATAAAGATCTTGCAATTCTTCTTTTTTCTCATTTAGCTGGAATTTTTCATAGAAACATAATTAGGAAATTTCAATTAAAGGTTAATGATGGCAGAAAACACAAATTCTCTAAATTTTTCCCTAATTCTTAATTTGATTAAAGCCAATTTTTCTTAACTAGTACAAAAAACGCAAGAGAGTAAAATATCTCCATTACATACTTCAAGTATTCATTGACATAATTTTAAGGATTATGGTCCATGTTTAGAATTGCTTAAGGTGGAGCTCTTGGCCACAAATTGCTTATGAAATTACCATAATATGATTAAAAGCTTCAGAATACTGGTTTAACAAACAGATTTTTAAGGGACCAAAATAGTTTGATTACCCTAAAAAGGAATAAAATATTTGCATATTTTTCACTTTTTTGTAGTTATTTTAAGTCAATGAACGTGGTGAAAATTTTATTGCAATTAGGAAAGCAGTAAAAGAGAAAATACAGGTTTTATGGAAATTGGATCATAAAATGAAGGAGTAAAAAAAATAATATGAAGGAGACCATAAAATTGATTTAGACAAGAGGGTTACAGGTAAGAGAAGTACAAATTTACAGTCATGGCTATTCTGTTTTCATTGCTTCAAGACCATAGGTATGTTCATTTTATATTTACACAGGATTTTATGAAAATATTCTTTAAGGGCCTCCACACAACTGCTCTCAAGTTCAACTGAAATGAGCCCAACTTGATGTCATTAAATTGGTTTTATTATGATTAGTGAGTAAGGAAATTCAAATACCTGACCAAAAAAATCAGGCATATGGCAGCTCATAAAACGTTACATTCAACCTGATTGGTGTATTACAAATTTCAAAAAAATCATGAATTAATCAAAGGCTGTCATGTCAAGATAAAAAATGAATTATGTGACACATCTTGTAATAAAAGGAAGGATATGAACCATGTTCATGTGATCTTTGGGTTTGAAAAAGAAAAAATATTTAATTCCTTCTTCAGTCTTCAATGTCTCACCAAATGTCTTTAAATGCTTACCAAATCATTCTAGTCAATCAGTGCAAAAATAGATGTTTCATATAAGGGATTAGAATGTTTATTCATGTATATTAGCATCAACAACTCCTCCCGGACTGATCAAATATTATCTCATATATTTAAAGAACTAGTATTGGAAATTGCACTGTATCTAGAAATCCTATTTAATAAAATGCTAGTAGATTACAAGGTTATTGGTAATTGGAAAAGGTATTATGTTATACCTATATTTAAATGCTGACACACGAAAGAACCAAACAAATAACCTGCAATTTCTCTTCTATTAATATCATGCCAGTTCATGGAGCATATCATTGCTAGTTTGATAGCAATATCCTTCATTATTCAAAACTTATTGAAAGCAGATTAGAAGGATTTCCAGGAGGAACAATCTTTTAAGACACAACTTGTACTTTTTATTATTTAAATCACTGGTCAATGAAAAAGAAATATTCCAATGGATATAGGTTTTCTAAATTTTTTAAAATATTTCAACGTTTTAAGTCATAATGAATATTTTTAAATAAGAGATGAATTGTTGCACATCCATTAAGGCTCAACATCATGATTATTATTAATGAACATCTTACCAAAATCCTTGGGAAAATTATCTTTTTTCACTAGAAGAAATGACTAATCATTGAGTATATATGAGAAGGTTAATGGGTAAAGATGATCATTCTAACTTTAACAAAGTTATTTTCTAATATATCAGCGTAATTTAAATGTATAAATTGAACATTTTTAATCAAATAATTATTTCAATGATTTCAATAGTTTTGAAGCTTTCTTTTTTGAAATTCCATTTAAATAATAATTTTATGCTTTTTCATAAATCATTCTAGTTAAAAAACATGATATTTGGTTTGAGTTTAAATAATTGCTGGGTGTTGATATTGATGTAAGTAGACATTTGACTCAATCTTTAAAACTAAACTTTGAAGATAAAGTGTTCTTCAGAAGGAATTTTTGATCACTTCAAGTCACTATCTTGTTAATTCTTGAAAATGATAAAATTTGATAATATAACTCAGTCAACCAACCAGTAATCAGGAGTGATGCCGAGTGAAAATGAAAAATAAGTTTAAATTCTATTAATGGGACAAAAGTAGATAAAATTAGGTGCTCTGCAGCTGATCAGATTTTAAAGAGTAGATATTCATCTTAATATTTTGTCTTTAGATATTAAATTTAAGAATAATTACATATATTTTTAAGCAATTTTATTACTGTACTAGATTACATCTCCAAAATAATTTTATATTTGGAAGATTTTGGCTAAATTAGGTGATATCAATAAATGCATTTGAATAATCTGTCTTTTATGATTGGAAATCTTTTATAACAAAAGAGCAATTTGTGAATCTTTTGTAAAATAATGGATAAAGACAGGGAAAATATATGCATGTATTATTTCAGATTTTAAACTAAGAAACTAAGATAATCTATATTGCCAACTGCATACAAATCATCAAGGGATAGAATAAGTTAATTATTAACCTTAAACAAGTTTTAATACTGAATGCATATGAAGTAAGTAGGGAATTTAGCACTTTCAAAGATAGGACGCAAGAACCAATAAGACAGCAAGATAAAAATATTTCTCATATTTTGATTCAATGCCCTAGAAGGATGACATCAAAAAAGCATGTTCAATATTAATGTCAAAGACAGTTGTGCAAAACAAATGAGAACCTTAATTTTTATTTTGTCAATAGCAGTCAACTTAAAAAGCAGCAGGGAAATGTTCAAATAGGGAAAAGGGGAGCAAAACCAAAGAACAATTAAAGTTTATTGTAACCACATAATGAAATACTCTCAAAGACCTCAAGGACAAATCGGTAAAACAAAACACTCTCTTCAAGCTCAAGATCAGATCACATGGTCTGATGACATGCTCTAAGTATGAGCTAGTCCTGATGAAAAGCTGTTTGTCTTAGATTCAGTATGTTGTAGTAAATGATGATTCTTGTGTTTCATAAATGAATGGAATTTTGCGAAAACACTAAATCATGGTGCCAGAATTATTGGCATGTAATTTCTTGGGTATTTTATTAATGACTACTCCCAAGTAATTTACTCACCATTTGTTGGATTAGCTGAAGCATTTCCAAACGAGTGAATCCAAAACTTTCATGCGCTTCTAAAAAATCTGATAGATCATCTTTCAGAGATGTCTTGGAACGATCACCAGCCATTTGGTTTAGCACAATGTTTAGATTATGATACTTTTTGGTTCTTGGGAAAGGCATTAAATAATATAAGTCTTCTTGTAAGCTTTTTATGTTAATCATAGCTTCCATTAAATTAAGTGCTCTTTCTTCCAAAAATTTCAGAGATCCCTCCTTAACCATGTCCACAATTGCATACACAATTGGTACTAAAACTTCATTTCGGCCTTCATACATTTGAACAAAATGCCTGAAAATATAATAAATGCACATGATTTGCATTGATAAAGTTTAACAAAGTGAAATGAATAATTGATTTGTTGCTAAATATACCATTTTCTTGATGTATTACCTCAGATTCAAGGATTCATGATATCTGATGCTTAATTAATTAATGTAAAAATATTGATACTCTTGATAAAGATTTATAATAAGTAGAGTATGCTAGAATGATTTTTTGAAGCTATCAAACCAAAGTTTATAAAATTTGTATGAAAATTATTAATAAAGATATGTAAATATATATGGTTTAAGCAAAAGCCTTTTCCAGTAAAAAGAAGTTGAAAATAATTATTTATTTTGATGATGAAATTTTATCAGGTGGCATTACTTTAAAAACCAAAATAAATGAGTTCTGGACGCTACTATTTTTGACTACTCTATGATAATTATATATGTATATATCATATGTGTTTATAAATATTTACATGTATGGTATACATGAGTGATTAAGAAAGGCCATTCAGGTCTATTGCTCAGAGTAGAGAAATATCCTGGTACACCTCCTAATGATGGGAGATGAAAAATACCTCCGGAAGGCTAACATGATGACACTGAAGACCAAATTAATATCAGTATAAACCTTCTCTTCCCTCCATGGATGGAGGTGAAGGGACATCTTCTGGTTCCAGGGTCTAGAAAAAACCGATAAAGGCAGAGGAACCACAAAGATGCCAACTTCAAAGGATTGAAGGGGCAAGAAGAAATCACTTCATTAAGGATCTTCATGGATACCTGGTGTTTATGCAGTCATAGACAATATTTTATCACGGAGTAAGGGAAATTAGAAAAAATAAAAAAATGTAATTCAAAACAATTTTATGGATATGCCAGAAATATATGATACCAGGAGGATAGGAAATGAAGAACTCAATAATGATGCTTTTAACATAATGCATAGGGAGCTAAAAAGAAGGGACAGAATAAGATAGCACTAATTCTAAATTCCAAGTGGAAAAAACAAATATCTAACTCATTTACAGCAACTGATAGACTAATGATGATTATATTTATGAGAATATCTACTGACTTAGCAATTATACGTGCATACATCACTACACCAAGTTCAGAAGGTGATTAGATTATAAAAATGCATACATATATCAATGGTATACTTAGGATTAAAAAAGCTAAAGGCAATTTCATTATGATGGGAGATTGTAATACAGCTGTGAGATCCCACAATGACATGGAGACCACATGGAAATCTCATTTAGGACACAAGAATTATAAAGGAGAATGGCTGCTTGGATTCTTTGATCAACACAATGGAATCAACACAAATACATATTTTAAGTACCCTTTAGCAGAGGATATATTAAAAAAGTACCAGAAAAACTAACAAATTACATATTGATAATATCATTGCTAAACGGCTGTTTAGGAACAAAAGAAAATCCAGCCACAGCAACCAAGTCTAGATGTTGACATTAATTAATTAAATTAATGAAAAAAATTAGCTGTGGTAAATTACAACTTAAAGCTCAGAAAAATCAGAAAAGAAATTAAGAACAAATGGCCACTGAAA
The DNA here is from genome assembly GCF_022747635.1 of Hetaerina americana. NCBI lineage: Eukaryota > Metazoa > Arthropoda > Insecta > Odonata > Calopterygidae > Hetaerina > Hetaerina americana. The sequence continues at coordinate 4,491,838 of NW_027286797.1, read as the reverse complement.
AAACTGAAGGAGGAAGAGGCCACTGAAAAAACTGAAGGAGGAAGAAACATGAGGAAGTTTGAGGGTAAGCCAAAAAAATAGTTGAGAAATGGGAAGAAAGAGTAAATTGGATTGAAATGAAACAGGAAATAGTAGCATTTGCAAATAAAGTCCTGGGTGAAAGAAACTTGAACTTGGAAACCTTAAATGTCAGAAGACATTTTAAACCTTATTGAGAAGAGAAATACAGCAAGAGCAAAGAAGGATATCAAAGCATACCTCCTGTATTTATTGAGATAACAGATAAATGCAGAGAAAAAATGAGAGGTTAACAAAACTATGGGTAAAAGAAATAGAAGAACATATCTAAGTAGGAAAACAAGGTCAAGTGTACTGGAAAAATCAAAGCTCCACATTATCATTACCTAGAATAAGGTTAATAGTGACTAATAATAAAGAGAGAAGGTTCTTAGTAGATAATGAAGAAATGTGTAAACAGCAGAAAGAATGCATAGAGAATCTACACAATGGCAAAGAAATAGCAGTGGGTCCCTAATGTAGAAGAGGGAGCATGCCCTCCAAAAGCTAACTGCTGGAAAACTGCCTTAGTGGATTATGTACTGGCTGAGATATTAACATACTTTAGAAATAAATTGAGAGGACTTACTAAATGAGTGCTTTAACATTATTTAAATGAGGAGATACCTGTAGCCATTATTAAAATCAAAGTTATTATGATACAGGCCCTGTGATTAATCCTAAACAAAAGGCTAAAAATGAACATGGATAATTTTTTCACCTCAATTGATTTAAAATGCAGCATAGTAATTACTTTATATCTTTAATTACTGTACATTGATTACTTATATTTGTAACCATGAGGACAAAGGAAATATACTACAAGGACAAAAAATTTATATCTCAGCTCTGCCAGAACCAAAGCAATATTTTAGGACCAAAGGGATTGAGAAAGAAGTGAAGTTTAGAAAAGGTTTAATACAAGGATGTTTACTTTTCTAGTTGGACATTTACATATGTAGTTACCTTATATATTGAAAAAGTTGTAGAAACAATGAAGGGGAAAACAAACAGAATAAAAATAAATGGAAGAAAGATAAATCGCCATATCTTTGCAGATGATATTGTGACCCTGGCAGAATAAGCCAAAGATATTAATAAAATGCTTTAAACTCTGTCCACAGCTTTGGAAACTGAAGATAAATGCAAAAAAACCAAAGTTATGATAGTTTATTAAAACAGGGACGGACGACTGTAAATTTAGTTATTGGAGAATAAATGATTGGCAAAGTTGAAGAGTTCTGCTACTTTGTGAGTGTAATTACAAGAGATAACAGATGCCCCTCTGCACTAAAAAGAAGAATAGCCTTGACAAAGGAAGCATATGAAAATAAAAAGAATCCTTCAAAAAACGAGTAATTGGAGTTTACTTAGGGTACGTTACTACGATGGCTATCCAGAGAGTAACCTCTGTTTTCGTGTAGCGTAAGAAAAAGGGGAGAGAGGTTCGAATGGTCCCTGTGTTGCTGCACACGGTAGGTTAGTACGCTTTGAACTGGAGTGGTCGGAAGGTCGCGCCTCTTGTCGTTTGTTTGCAATAGCCAGTCAAAATGAAAATGAACAATGCAACTGCAGTTCCCGCCAAATTTCGTTCAGTGTTAAGGTTTTTACTGATAAAAAACTTCAAAACTGCTGAATTTAATGGGAAAAGTATTGCTCTGTACGGGCCATATGCAATGAGGGACAGGAGTGGTGAGTCAATGCTGACGTCCATTTAAGAGTGAATCCAAATCTCCATGATGGTCTGTGATGAACGATGAACTACACCTAAAAATTGATGAAAATCGTTTCGCGATAATTGAAATCTTTAGAAAGTTTTTCACAGATTACTAGGACTCCATTGCATGGAAGCACGGCTAAAGAGTTACGCTACAATGTATCTTGTATAAAGGAGGTCACTTTATGCACAGACCATTAAGCGGAAATTTCAATTGTGGTGTTCATTTTGACTCGCCATGGTAAACAAACGAGAAGTGGCGTGACCTTCCAATCACTGCAGGTTGAGGCTTACTGAATTATTGTTTCTGTCAATACAGCAATCATTCGGCTCTCTCCTCTTGTTCTCAAGCCACACAAAAACAAAGGTTATTCTCTGGATTACCTTTGTAATTATGTTTTCTAAGTAAACTCCAATTTTATGGGTTCGTTTCTTACCACTAATTCTCACTCTGCACGAAAATGGATGCTACCTTCTGGACAGACCTCGTATATGATTAAAAACTTCAACATTGAGTAGTAGAAGTAATTAAGGGAAGGGACCAAAAGCTGAGGTCATTTGCACCATTAAGGATGAACGGTGGAGAGAAACCCGGCGTCGGCATTAGCCTACTCATGAAGGAGCAAAATGGTTTATTTCAAAGGGATGACAACGCGGATTTGGAGAAGAATAACAAGACCAAGATGGATGGACAAAAAAGCAGAGTAGAAATATTATGAGAAATTAAAGAAGAAAATAATATTAAACATGAGATGAAGAAAATGAAAATGAAATTTATCAGCCATGGTCTCAGAATTAACAACTTCGCGGGAAATATAATGGAGGGGAACAAAATTGGAAAGAAAGGAATACCAAGAAATAAATAAATAAATGATTTTAAAAGTTTTATGGGAGAAATAATCAACAATAAACGGCAATAGAGGGAAATCAATGGCTACAACAATAACAACCTTTTGAAGGGGATGATAATAGTATATAGTTATTTTAGAAGCACTCACAAGAGGAAAACAACATTTGGATTGCACAATAGAACAATAATATGAATATAATTGAGTTAAAATGACAAACAGATGAGGGAAGATTTTAGCTTTAGGCCTTCTTTAAATCAGGCTGGCAGCTTTCAGGTTGAGAGAATGCAAGGAAATACTACCTTGATCAAAAAGTTCCCGGAATAACCGCCGTGTGGCGCTCCCATTTGTTCCGTTCCGATTTGAGTTCTGTTTTTTTTGTTAAATTGGTACATCTGTTGTTGATATTCCCTTTAAATCTTAGTGTCATAACTTGACATTTGCAAAAGTTACGTAGCCAAGAGTACATCTATCTCTGTGTGTGTTGGCGATTTTTTACAATTTCAGAAATGGATTTAAATTTGCAACAACGAACTTGTATTAAATTTTGCGTAAAAAACGGATTTAGTGGCGCACGGACGTTGGAAATGTTGGAAAAGTGTTTCGGCAACGATTCTCTAAAAAAACGGTCGTTTACCAGTGGCACGAGCGGTTCAGAAGTGGTCGTGAGTCAATCGAAGATGATGAACGCAGTGGCAGACCATCGACATCGAAAGTCGGTGAAAAAATTGATAAAGTAAAAGAAATGTTGGTCAATAACCGCAAATTAACCATCAGAGAAATAGCGGAGGACTTGAACATTGCCTATGGATCCGCCCAAGACATTGTGGTTAATGATTTGGGTTTCCGTCGTGTAGCAGCAAAGTTGGTGCCAAAAGACCTCAATTTCATGCAAAAAAGAGACCGTGTTGACGTCGCAAAAGACATGATTTGCGAGGCTGAATCCGATCCCACATTCATCAAAAGGATCATTACTGGAGACGAGACGTGGGTTTATGAGTACGACACGCAATCCAGACATCAGGCAAGTGAATGGCGTTCACCAAATGAGCCGAGACCAAAAAAACCACGTCGTTTTCAGTCAAAAAAGAAGGCAATGCTGACGGTTTTCATGGATTACAACGGTGTAGTGCATCATGAATTTTTGCCAGAAGGCCAGACAGTAAACAAAGAGTATTATTTGGGCGTTATGAGACGTTTGCGTGAAGCAATTCGCCGAAAGAGACCAGAAATGTGGGCAGAAAAGTCGTGGATTTTGCACCATGATAACGCACCGTCGCACAGTGCTATCATTATTCGTAATTTTTTGACGAAAAATGCAACAAATACCATCCAACAGCCACCGAATTCACCTGATTTGGCTCCCTGTGACTTCTTTCTGTTCAATCGAGTTAAAAAACCATTACGGGGAACGCGTTTTAGCAGCCGAGAGGAAGTAATGGAAAAATCGCAGGAAGCACTGATGGACATACCGAAAACCGAATATAAAAAATGTTTCGAGGATTGGATCAAGCGCTGGAATAAGTGTGTTGCAGTCGATGGGGATTACTTTGAAGGGGACAATATAGATTTAGATGAATAAACTTGTATTTTTAATTTTCTGAATAAATTCCGGGATATTTTTGATCAAGGTAGTATGCAAAGAAAGCTCATGGCATGCTTGGAAGGAATGGCGGAAAGCATTAAGGATCTAGGGAGGCCATCAAATCCAGCATTTGTATTTAACACATATTGATTATTTTTAAATCAATCACTATACATTTCATTAAAGTAATGAAAGATATACCTCAAGGAACCCTTTAAAATTGCACTTAAAGAAAGATAGTAAATACTTACTCAATTAGATTCTTATTCAGGTATAGGAATCCCAGAGCAAGGACAGTATCATTTTCAGCACTGCTCCACTTCTTTATTATTCTTATAAGTGAAAAAGAGGTATCTCTGATAAGACCTGTGATTATATTTGTAGCATTCATCCTTTCCCTTACACTTTGAATCTCCACCATATTTCCAATCATGTACTCCACATAGAACTGGATTGCCACAAGTGCCGTGATGGCAGTACATGGTGTTTGTGAAATCATCACGTCATTTGCTAAATTTAATAACACATGACGGATATGACTAGGAGATTCTCCAAGAAGATAATTAATGTACTTAACTTCATTTCTCCCTGTGTTCCAAAGGAACAATTGATGAAATAATTTATCAATCATGTCATTGGAGTAATGGTATGATCTTCTTTCAGGATAGCATAATTTATGGCAGCAAAAGGCAAATATGCCATCTCCAGCAACAGTGGTTATTTTACTTTCATCATGGAATAATCTGAACATTCTGTATAAAATTGAATTATTATCGGATGATAGAAACTTATAAAGATTTGCATCTGGGTAAACCTTAAAAACTTGATCAAGGACAGATATTGCTTTGTTCATGGACAAATGTTCCTCATTTTCCATGTGCCAATATTGGCTCATTGCTAGAGTTATTGCAATTGCTGAGTGATCCTGAAAAGTATCATAAAAAAGTAAGTCACATCTTTACTCAATTAAGTAATAAAAACTGTACAACAACAAAACTAACCTCCAACATCTGAGGAATGTTTTTCTCGACAAGAAGACAAAAATCATTTAATGCTTTATGATTGGCCAACCATAAAAGGGAAAATATAATTCCTGAATTTTCTACATAGAATTCCTCAATAGATTCATAGATGATCCAAAAAGGGAAATCCTGAAAGGTGATATCAAATATAAAATTATGTTAAGCCCTTAAATACTTACTCAATGCTTTTCCCTTAGATAAATAAAGAAATTTAATTTTATAAATAAATAAATAAATAAATACATAAATAAATAAATATATATATATATATATACACGAGTATATATACTCGTGTATATATATATATATATATATATATATATATATATATAAAATTATATAATTAACTGATATATTTGCTAAAAATTTGTTCCCATCCATCCAGATTCATAAGCGATTCACATAACTTAAATGTAAAATGAGATAAAAATTGACACAGGAATGCTGACAAAAGAGAAATACTAGTATTAAGGTTCATCCCCACCTGTACAAAGACATTATCAACTAAAGAAAGAAATAAAGAAGGATACTGAATGGTAATGAAAGCTACTATAAACATGGAAGCAGATATGCAGCTTTTAAGATCATTAAATCTAAATGGCCTTAGATGAAATCTATTATAAATTACATTGTAAAACTTAGGAGTAAAAAAAGTATCTAAGGTTTTAGATACATTTTACAATTTTAAACTTTTACAATTAGTTGTGCAAAAAATCCAGGCATTATTAGATCCAGAAAGAGGAAATGAAAAGCTGCTTGTTCTCCAAAGGACTAATGAATGCAACCCTTCATCCAATAGGTCCGGAGACTTACTGAATGGGATTTTTTAGGATGCACTAGGTACATTTACATTGACTACCTTGAAAAGGGAGCATCTATGAAGCCCACAAGTCAATGAAAATGATGGCCAAGTTGAACAAGCTGGACACCCATCATACTCTCCGCACACAACATATACCCAAATCAACTACTGATTGTTTGCTGGTCTCAAAAAGAATGCAGGGAAAAATATTAAGGCTCTAAATGAGGAAGTCTTCACTAGAACTGAAGCTTATTTTGAGCAAAAGGACAAATCATATGACAAGTATGAGATCAAAATGTTACAAAAGCATTTGATTCATTGCATAAATCTTGATGATGATTATGTTAATGAATAAAAATAAATGTTGCAAAACAAATGTTATTTTCTGCTCAGGACGTTTTGAATGATGGGTTACTAAGAAGAGAGACACGACTCAAATTCAAATGGTCAAAGGGATATTAAAAGAAAGCCCAAGTGTCCATGATGCTAGAGTAAAGTTACCCAAAAGGTATTGAGTAATTGGGAAGAGATCAAAGGCGTACATAGAAGGGTTTTATTAAAGGCCCATGCCATTTCATTTTAAATTTAATTATACAAAAACTCATTACAGAAACAGATCAACATGGGCTGAAATTGCTGAGAAGTAAATATGACAGAACCATGAAAGACCTGAAGAACGACAAGGCAAGATGAGTTGACAAAACAAACAAAAATAGTGAAGGCACTCAGGCTCAAATTGAAGAAAACCCTTTTAGGAATAATCAGCAATTGCTACCACACTCAGACATGCCCTAAGGACTTTGAGAAGAGCATGATTTATGCCATAACAAATATAGGAAACATAAGTGAAATTAAAGAACACACAATGTTGGGCTTGATGTTTCACATATCAATAACACCAGGATAATAACCTGAATTATAGGAAAAAAATTAATTATAGGAAAACTAAATTAGATTCAGGGAATACTGAACAGCGAGAGAGCCAATATTCAGCTTTGGTGTACTGCCCATTGAAATGAGACAATAACAGGCCACTTTGTGCGGCAATCGCACTTTAATGGAAGAACTTCAATAATGTTCAATAAAAAATATGCCAAGGATATTAAGAGCTCTTTGAAAGGACTACAGTAACAAAATAATTATCCATTACACCTACAAGAATCAGCTAACACATCTAAAAATGAGAAATGAAAGGAATAAAGATGCCAAAATAAACAAAAGGAATAGAAAAGGTTGTAACATCTTGCTAATACTTTTAATATGCATCTAGGCGAGGTGATTAAAAGGGAGCAAGAATTGTGCAATAAGAGAATAACAGTATTGGGTGAGGAAATTAACATGCTCCAGATTGTCACTGATATTTTAGTAGCGCCAAAAACTGCTGAAGTATCTGAAGGCTGATGTTGAAATTTAAAAGGTGAAAGTAGAACATGTGGACTCTTTAATCTAATTGGACAACAGTATACAAGTTCTGTTCAAAACATATCACAAATTTAGAATTTTCGTGGGTTACGTGTATTTGATTTTCGATTTTTATGTATCGTTATATTGGTACATAAGTCTCTCACTCATGCCGAAAAAATCAGCAATTTTTAATGTTCAATTAATTGTTAACAGCTGTTTTGCTTATGTTTTGGCTTGTCTTCGATTTTTGCATGTTCCAAAAAATGGATGAAATTCATTAATCAAATTTTGTGTGAAAAACAAAATTAAGTGTGCAGACACATTCCGGGTGTTGAATGTGGCATATGGAGAAGCTACCTTGGACCAAAACAACATTTACCGGTGGTACAACATGTTATAAGAGGGCCGAGAAGATGTGAACGACGAAGAGCGTCCTGGATGCCCGAGCACAATGACAACAGACATAAACGTTGATGAAGTGAAGAAAATAGTTTTGGCCAATCGTCGAATCACCATTAGAGACGTTGCTGAGGACCTAAACATATCGATTGGCTCATGCCATTCGATTTTTACCAATAATTTGGGTATGACACGGGTCACGCCAAAATTGCTGAATTTCGGCCAAAAACAGCAGTGCATGAACATTGTTAATGAGGTGTTGGATTCTGTCTGCAACCCCCCAAATTTGCTCCAGAGAGTCACAACTGGTGATGAATTATTGGTTAATGGTTATGACATGAAAATTAAAGCTCAATCATCCCAATGGAAGCTGCAGTACAAGCCAAGACCGAAAAAAGCGCAGACATCTTAAATTTTCTTTCATTCATTGCAGACTTAATCAATGATTTCTGCAGTAGTAACTATTAGAGTGCCCTGAATGTTTAGTATAACTTTGGCTCATATAAACATCCAATATTTGGATAAAAAACTATTAAAGATCCTGTATTCCTGAGAATAGCCTTAACTTGATCCATATTTTATAAATTTAGGCAGAGAATCTTGCTGGGGAATTACATGTGGTCTCAGGGAAGTAATTAGCCCCTGTCCACTGATTGTTATTACTGGTAAAATAATCTCTATTCCGCAAAATTTAGGTTATAATTTACTAACTTGTTTTTATAGAATTTTTAAAGATTATTTCCATCCAAATTTTTTTCTCTAGTTCAATGAAGGCTGATGACTTAAGAGTTGCCCTTAAATCAGCATAGATGCAGGAAGGGATAAATGGAAAAAATGCTACTCTACTACAAAACTTGGAGGGTAGTGCAACATTTTGCCTCAAAATCATTATTCATTCTTCTCACCTAAGCTTTTTAATCATTTTAGACACATATCGTAAAAGGTCCTATTTTCCTAGGATGGAATAAAAATGAAACTGATGTATGTTTTCACAATTTCTCTAACTTCATCAAATTATTTACAGCATTATCATTATCTCATAATTTATGATATATTTGTCAATCATTTGTCCATAAATTATCCAGACATAAATTGTACTTTAAAACAAGCCAGCGTATGATAACTTGTATTAATGGAAAAGGTGCAAAAAAATTACTTCCGTTTTTACTGACTGGAATGCCTCTAATGCATTGAAACTTTTACTTAGATGCTTCCAAATTAATACCATCTACATGCAGAGTGTACATTTTTGGAGGTATATAATATTCTTACAAAAACACATTATTCAGTGCCCAGCTTTCTATATTGACCTGCTCTTTACTGCTCAATATTAGAATTAATAATTATAAAGTATTCTGTAACCCATTCTCTCAATCCATATCCCTCCCAATCTCAGGCATGCAACTACCTAAAGTGAACATTTTGATAATTGATACAATGCAGCAATTATATCCTACCCCAAAGAAACATCCACATCAATCCAATTGAGGACCTTAGAATTGGCTGGAAATATATCTTTTTAAGGTCTACCACTCACTCAGGTCATATTTTACCAATAGCCGACAATGCCTGCTCAACAATCATCCATCAATTATGTTTGCTGTCTTCAATCCATTCCCATTTCAAAAATCCTGCTGACTCCAAGGAATCATTCTAGATATCCTTGTTACTATTTCCCTTTATAACAGCACCTGCTAAAACATTTCTTGTCCCTCTTGACCTATTCTTCTAGCATTTATAATCTAAAATATCATTCTGATCATTTATGTACAGTTACTCAGGAACAAATATAATAATTGTTTATTTTCAGCCACATTGCAAAGACTTATCAAAGAAAAATTGAAGTAAACATAAAAGTATAGACTAATAAAAGAAGGCCAAGGATGAACAATGAGAGCAGTAGAAAGGAAAATTATGACATCATGAAAAATTAGGTAGTCAGTATGAAATAATTTGAAAGAGCAACTACAAACCAATCATCAAACTGGCATTGCTTTATAAAAATATTAAAACTAAGAACAATTTGCAAATTATTGAAATAATGTTGGACTTCATATGTGACACTGGGTTTGATAATATAAAACTATCAATGAAACAAATAGAAAGTGCTATTTTAGAAATTTAAAAAACTTTGTAGCATAGGTAATCATATGATTGGCAGAGAGAGAATAGTAACACACATGACAAAAAAATATTTCATCACCATTATATATAATGACTAATGGAATATGCATTATCAATGAGGACTCACCAAAAGCATTGTTAAAACAATGAACTTATATTGAGTTCACATTTATCCCATGAAAATATTAAGGGATCAAACATAAGGAATGGCATTAATAAAGCTAAAAATTTTCCATGAGCTGAACCATCTTACCATCTTCTATTGGTAAATTTAGCCAACATGTTATCCTTATGTATTTGTGGACGAGTAATAGGCCAAATTACCTTTATGTCACTAAGCACGATCCATTTGTCAATCAAGTCCAGCATGTATTCACACAATAATGCTTTTCCATCAGCCTGTAGCTCTTCTCCGATTAAACCAAAAATCCTTTTTCCTAGACCTAAATAAGTGAAATGAAAATCACAAAAATGCTTTTTTAAGTAAATGCATTATCATGTGGAGTTACCAGGCAAATACTTATTGTAAGTTCTTTAAGGTATTATCCTGATATCCTGACCTAATTTAAAATCCAATAGATGTCATCAATCAGATATTCAGATCAAGAAATTTTATTTTATTATAATAATTTGATACTTTCATTTCACAATTACATACACAAAAGAAAGGACCCATAAATTTCCTCTTGTCCTCAAATTAAATCAAAAGTTCACTTAGGATAATATGAAATCTATTCAGGTCCTGGAATGGAAAACATTCCTGTAGAACAACAAAAAGATTTAGCAATTTGTTGGAAAAAGACTACGTGGAATGGTTTGTAGACTCTATAAGGAAGACATATGGCTGGAAGACTTTGTGAGATCACTGTTAGGTCCTATTTCAAAAAAGGTAAAGGCTACATTATTTGAGGATTACAGAACAATAAGTTTTATTTCCCATGCAGGTAAAGGGGTTCTCAGGATCATCAAAAAAGGATAGAGAACAGGGCAAATGATTACTTAGCGGAAGCTCATTTTAGGTTTGTGATGGGTAGAGTTACACACAATGCCATTGCTGTAATGAGATCATTAATCAAGAGGAATACATAATGAAATTAGGACATATTTGCTTTGTTCATAGATTTCAAAAAGGTGTTTGATAGAGGGAATTGGGAAAAACTTTTGAGTATATTACTGAAAATTGGAAGAGATTAATATCTGGATAATAATAAGGAATAGATAGGCACAGGAGGCTAACCATAACCTCTACATGTGTCAGACTGACCATGTGTGAGTGATGGATGTAGAGTCTAGATGGACATTGTTAGGAAGAAGAATAAGGCAGGATTGTCCATTATCACTTGCACTGTTCAATATGTATGCTGAGGAAATAATTAAAGAGGTATGGGAAGATCTTGAGATAGGAATAAAAGTTGTGGCAAACTCAGGAAATCAAAATCATAAAGTTAGGTATACTAAAGACTGGATGTCTTAGCCATGGTATTGCAAGCATTGCTGAGTGAATTTGAAATTCACTGCCACAGGTTAAGGATGAAAATCAATAGAAATAAATCAGAGGTAATATGATTTTCCAGAAATACATAGGCTAAGCTTCAAAATAAAATGATAGGGCAAAAACTAGATCAGATAGAAAAGTTTACTTATCTCGAAATTTTTTGGACTAAATAGGTCAAAGTAGTTGGGAAGCAAGGAAAAGAATTGCGCAAGACAAAAAGGGTTATAAAAGGAGTAGGGAGTTGATAACAGTAGAAATCTTAAGAAAAGACTCGTTAAAACTTTGATATGGAGTGTAATTATATATGGCATGGGAAAATGGTCACTGAAGTAGGATAATGGACGTATATTGTAAGATTTTAAAATGTGGGCATGGCAACCGATGGAGGAGATAAAATGGTTCAAACTGTAATAAATGAGGAAGTCTTAGGTATAGTGAAAGAGGAGAGGGAATTGAAGGAAGAAATCATGAAGATATAGGAAATATGGCAAAGGGCATATTGGTCAGCATTGGGATGCTGAAGAGTAATAGAGGGAAGAATGTTAGTCTAATAGGGAAGGGACAGGAATAGAAAAGGAATGTAGGAGAGAATGAAATGAAGGAAGGATATGCACAGAGATGAAGAGGGGCTTTGTATATAATTGGATATTGGGTTGTTCATTATTAAGAAAAAACCAAATTCTTGTGGGTAGTTGAAACCTACATTAGCCGGTATATTGCCTAATTAATTAAGGTAAATAATGGTCAAAAATTACAAAATGTAAGTGTATGGTTTACTTCAATATAAATGAGAAAATCAACAACTCTGTTCAAAGATTCTTTGAAAGGTAAGATTAGAAAAAAATTTTGCAAAATAATTCATAGTAACAAAACAGCAGCTTCCCATGCTATAAGCTGAAGTCTCGAACATGGCTTCATGGCCATGAAAAAAATGTAAACAGGAATTTGATATACTACTAACCAGGATGCATATTCTAATTAATTATGGCTATGTATTGAGAGGATTCAAATAAAATATAGTCATTCCCAGCAAAGGTATATGTTGGATATATCTTGGTATTTAATCAGCTTTACATTATATTTTTTTTTCTGTTTAGCTAAATTTTTATAGAAGAATACTATTACAAATCATTTCAAAATGAAGATTTCTTGTGCAGGAAACTTTATGGTGCCATAAAATTTTGTTAATATCGTTATCATGAAAACAAAGGACTGTCAAAGATCAACAATCTCATAAACAGGGATATTAATCATAACTGGGCTAAGGAGTTCAAGTTTAGGGAAAATAAGAGGATCCTCCTAGGGTGGAGGTCAATTTTTTGGGCAAGTACAATTAATAATAAAAAAATTATTCTAATTCTCTATTAATAATAAAAAAATATATTATTATTATTATATTTTATATAAAGAATCTATTCTGAGTCACCTACTTTTTACTTTATTAATTAACAACCTTCCAACTTTATTCAGTGGTGATTCAGTGGTGAGAAGGGAAAGGCAAGATGGCGCCGGTAACGTACTGTTTACGAAGTAGCTCCCGTAAAAATAATAGTGTAACTAATATTAAGTGTGAAAATGTCGTACGAATGTTACAATCGGTATAAATTGCCGTCTTTGTGGTGATTGGTATCACCACAAATGTACAGAATTGGATCCAAATGCTACATTTCCTAAAGTTTGGTATTGCAGTGATAGGTGTAAACAAAGCCACGTTGTTGAACAAAATCCTGAGTGCACGTCTCTCGTCTCGGAAATTGATCTCGAGGCATTGAGAAATGAATTGCTTGTGATAAAGTCAATTAACAATGAATTAGTGAAAGAAAATGTGAATTTAACTCAAAGGCTAAATGAGCTCGAGTGTATTATTAGTGAATCTATATCTGATGCATACAGTGCGCGCTCAAAAGATTCAACTACAAAGCCTGCATGGACTACCGTGAAAACTAAAGCGGCAAAGAAAAATAATTCCAAACAGTCGTCAGATGAGAACAGTATTTCTCTTCAAAATAAATTCCAGCCTCTCAGTGACGAATTTGGAACTGATTTTCAAAGTACTGCTGATCACTCCGAAGAGGGATTTCTTCTTCCGACTGCACATCATGTGAAACTCAAACCGAGAGCTTCTGGGACAAGGAAGAGGCCCGAGACAAAAAGGAAGGTATCTATTTACTCCGACAGTCATGGTCGAGGTATGGCGGTTATGCTAAATGACATTAATGGAGACCAAAATTTGTGTTTTGATGGTTCGGTGAAACCAGGAGCCGAATTAAAAGATGTGGTTAATGGGTGTGAGAATATTGGTGAAAAATTTACTGGAAGTGATTTCATAGTTTTACTAGGGGGAACAATTGATATCTATCATAACAAAGCCAACTGTTTAATTGAAACCTTGAAGCAATTGCTTCCAAAGTTGTCACTCACGAATGTAATTGTCTGCCACTTACCATATCGGTACGACTTACCGACAACTTCTTGTGTAAATATAGAAATAGAAAAGGTGAATGCATTGATCTCTAAAATTTGCCAAAGTTTTAAAAATGTATGGATCCTTAACATTGGTAAACTTGATCGCAGGTTCCATACAACTCATGGTTTACACTTAAACAAGCAGGGAAAACGTTTTGTTTCCAATGAAATAATTAAGGTTTTGACAGAAGTAATACCTATTGCAAGCTCCTACTCTGCATGTGTTGGCGCTAGACCTGAATCAAACTCTGCGTCTATTTGACTAAACAAGAAGCTCAATGTACTCCATCAAAATATTCAATGTGTTAGAAATAAGGTATTTGAATTGGAAGCAATCTTATCCACATTAGAAACCAATATTGATGTGCTATGCTTATCTGAACACTGGTTATCTAAGACAGAAAGTGAGCATGTTTGTCTAGCCAATTACAATCTAGTTAGTCTTTATTGCAGAACACATTTCAAAAATGGAGGTACAGCTATTCTTGTCAGAAATAATATTAAAGCCAAAACACAATCCTTTACTTCATTTCTAAATGAGGAAAAAAACTTTGAGCATTCTGTCGTTGAAATCTATCTTCCCAATGGTAGTATTTTTATAGTTTGTTTCTATAGATCTCCAAGCGGCCTTGAAGATGCATTCTTAAATAAATTAGATACTCTTATTGGGTTACTTAAAAACAAAAAGAAACCAGTTTTAATATGTGGTGATTTTAATATAGATTTCTTGAAAAATTCCTACATTAAACGTGATTTACTTGCTATTCTGTGCTCTCATGATATGACAGAAACGATTAAAGACCCAACAAGGATCAACTCATGTCTTGATCAATTCATAATTGGGAATGACTTTTATGAAAAGTCCTCTGAAGTTATTTGTACAGGACTTTCTGATCACAAAGCAATTCTCTTATCCCTATCATATGACGATGGACACCATAAAAAGTTAAATGCAGAAATTGTCTATAAAAGAACATATGATCCTTATAGTCTTCAATATTTTAATACATTATTGTCAAAAGAAACATGGGAGGATATTAATTACCCTACTGATCTTGATAGTAAAGTTGACAGCTTTATCAATATCATTACTTATTACCATGATTTAGCATTTCCCCTTAAAAAAATTGTCAAGCATAATAAAAGTAAACCTGAAAATAGTCCTTGGTTAACAAGAGGAATAATTATTTCTTGTAATAGAAAAAGAGCTTTGTATAAGCAATGTATTGATTCTAATGATCCAGAGTTAATAAAATACTACAAAAGTTATTGTAAAATTTTGAGAACTACCATTACTCTAGCAAAAAAGCTGTATACCAGCTCCTTGATAACAACATCATCTAATAAATCTAAGACTATCTGGAAAGTAGTGAAGCAGGAAACAGGGAAAAATAAAATTAATAGCAATACAATATCTAAAATATGTTATAATGGCACAACAATAACAAGTGTCCAAAAATTTTTAGATATTTTCAATGATTACTTTGCCCAAGTAGGTGTCGATCAAACTCCCAAACAGTCACCCACTAACACAGGTACTTCTAAAATGGTCATCAATTCCTCCTCTATATATCTAGAACCTGTTACTAAAAATGAAATATTGAGGATAATCAATCAGTTAAATAATAAATATTCATGTGGCCCTGATGGTATACCTGATGCTGTTATAAAAAGTTGTGCCACCTTTATTGCTGAACCACTGACTGAAATTTGTAATCTTTCCCTAAGTGCTGGTCAATTTCCCTCCAAATTTAAAGTTGCAAAAATTAAAGCTCTGTTTAAAAAAGGAGAGAAGGAGAACATTGAGAATTATAGACCAATTTCCTTACTCTCAGGTTTCTCCAAAATTTTGGAGAAGGTCATGTATCTGAGATTGATTTCCTTTTTCGATAAATCCTCTGTCATTGACAATCATCAATTTGGCTTCAGAAGGAATAAGTCCATTAATGATGCCCTTTTCTCATTTACAAGGAATATATGGAATGCCTTAGATAGTAATAGTCATGTTGCAGGGCTTTTTATTGATTTAAAAAAAGCTTTCGATAGAGTTAACCATGGAATTCTTTTGAAAAAATTAGAAACATATGGTATAAGAGACAATGCAAAGGACTGGTTTAAATCATATTTAACTGATAGGTCACAATATATTGAAATGAATTCATCTGTATCAAGTACAACTTCTGTTATTTGTGGAGTTCCGCAGGGCTCCATTCTTGGACCACTACTATTTTTAGTCTTCATAAATGATTTACCTGCAAATTTACCACTCTCCAATACAATACTATTTGCTGATGATACTAACTTAATTTTTAATAACCATAATCCCATTCAGTTAATGAACGAGGTAACAGGAACTACACACAATTTGATGAACTGGCTCACTGACAATAAGCTATCTTTAAATGTTAGTAAAACACATTATTTAAATTTCAACCTCAAGAAGAAGTTAATAAATTATAATCCAATAATTAACGGTTGCCCCATAAAAGAACTAAAGGTAACAAAGTTTTTAGGTATTTGGATTGACTCTAATCTTTCATGGGAGGAACATATTAATAAATTAACTCAAAAACTGGCACAAATCTGTTATCTGTACTCAAGGAAATCATTTGCATTAAGGCATTGAGAACTATATATTTTGGCTATGTGCAGTCACTTCTCAATTATGGTATTCCCTTTTGGGGCTCCTCTATCTTCCTTCCAAAATTATTTAAAATGCAAAAAAAGATTATTCGCATAATAACTAATTCTAATAATAGAGCTCCCAGTAAACCTATTTTTGAAAAACTAGAAATCTTACCTCTTCCTTGTATGTACATTCTTGAAACAGTGTCTCTTATTAACAAAAATCAAGACATGTTTATTAAAAATTGTGACCTTCATAGTCATAATACGAGAAGCCAAAATGCATTCCATGTAAGTCAGCACAGAGTAAATAAAACCATTAAAGGGATAGATCATCAGGGAATACTTATGTACAATAAATTGCCTGCTTATATTAAAAATATCAAGAGTTCCTTTAAATTCAAGTGTGCCGTGAAAAAACTACTTTCATGGAAATTATTCTATAGTGTAGATGATTTTCTAATGCATACCATTTTAAATGTATAATTGGAATGTGTTAATCCCAAGAAAATTGTAAATTGTATGTATTTGTATTGTTCATATTGTTTTGTGTTCATATTGTTTTGTGTTTGCATTTGTGTTTTGTGTTCATATTGTTTTGTTCATATTGTTATGAAGTGTAAAACATGTATTGACAAAGCCATGCATAATTCTATGACTATGGTGAAGAAATAAATTGAATTGAATTGAATTACTCTGTATGTAAGCTAATCACAGTAAGCATCTTAATTCCACAAAATAAATATTTTAAAATATAGAATTGATTAGGAAAATATTGACTTTCAATAAATAAAGCAATTAAAACCAAATATTCATTAATATTAATAAAATAAAATATGCGAATTTTCCCACCAATTTATCACAAACTTGATGAGGTGGAAAGGCTTGTCTGTTTCAATGACCAGTAGAGCTATGCTAGCTAGAGTAATGATGTTTACTCCAGGTAGGATCACTTGTGCCTCATAGGTCAAAGGTTAAGGGACAGAAAAAAGATAGTAGGCATAGCATCTGTTCCTTACTTTGTCAGCTTCAAAGGCATGGGACCCCAATGGAGTGGCCATTGATTGATGGTGCCTCATTAAAACACTATTTGAGAAGGCAATGGGAAATCACCTCAATTATTAATCTAATGATTTAATGATGAACTGTATAGAGAAAATGAGTACTTATAACTATGATACTTGGCCAAATCATCCATGTGTTGAGCCAAGGCAGTGAGAGGCAAGAAATAAATGGCCATCATCTTACAAAAGCCTTGCTCACAAAGCATCTTGCAAATAAAAACTGACAGCAGTAAAATCACTTAAGATACAAGAGATGACAATTGAATTAGTTGGAATAGGAACTGAAAATGTTAGGACAATGTTGGAAACAGATAAATTAGAAACTTCAGAGCAGGAGAAGGAAAGAGGAAATATAGATATTTAGGCCAATGCAAAGTGAGATAGAAGGATAGGGAGAAAACTGGAGTGACAGTTATAGAGTAATATACAAGGCATGATCAAAAAAAGAGACCGGACGGCTTTTATTCTGCGCACACCGTTCAACGGATCAAAACGAGCCACCGTGAGACTCTAGTGACACATCTGACGACTAAAACGAGAGGTGTAGCATTTGTTTACATCGAGTCGTTTCCCAGCAGCAGCGGTACATGTCTTAACCTGCTCGTCGCCGCATGCAACGGCAGCAATTAAGGAGCTAGAGGAACAGCCTATGCGTGAAATTTCGTTTAAAACTTGGCAAAAGTGCTACGGAAATATTTGGAATGATTCAGCAAGACTTTGCTAATGAAGCTATTACTCAAAGCCAGTGTTTTGAGTGGTACAGTTGTCTTAAATCGGGCAGAACCTCGAAAGATGAAGATTCGCGAACGGCCTTCCACTTCGACAGATCCCAACCATGTCAAATTGGTGAACGATTTGGTGCGAGCAAATTACAGTTTAACTGTTAAGGAGATAGTCGAGGAAGTGAACATTAGTTTGGACCCAGTCAGACAATTTTGGTAGACATTTTGCGTATGGCGCGCGTCGCATCAAAATTCGTCGCGCGGGTGCTGCCTGATGAACAGAGACAAAAACATGTGGACATTTGTCAGGAACTCCTGGATTGAGACAATGCCGACCCAAAGTTTCTTAAAACCATCGTAACCGGTGACAAAACATGGGTTTATGGTCATGATGTTAAGACAAAGGCCCAGTCTTCTCAGTCGAAAGGACTTCATTCTCTGAGCCTAAAGAAAGCTCGCATGTCCTGGTCCAATGTGAAGGTCATGCTGATGTGTTTCTTCGTTTGGCAAGGACTGATTCATTACGAAGACGTCCCTCAAGGTCAAACCGTCAACAAAGATCTCTACTCAAAGGTTATGAAGAGACTGAGGGTCGCAGTGAGAGCAGACTGTTTTGTTTCCAAAGTTAAAATCAACCTTGAAAGGGCACCAATTTGACTCTATAGCGGGCATAAAAACTAATTGTATGGCAAACCTGTAGAGAATCCCTAAGGCGGCTTACCAGGCAGCGTTCGAGATCTGGAAGAAACGTTGGCAAAGTTGTATTGACAGCCAAGGCATGTACTTTGGGGGTGATAAGTTTGATTAAGCTGTATCCGTCGAAATAAACAAGTTGTAAAATGAGTCCTGTGGTTTTTTGATAACACCTTGTACAGTGGAGATGACAATAACCAGGATGGGGTCGCAATAGTATAGCATTAAAAGGTAATAAGAAGCATAGTTCAAATAGAACAAAAAATAAAATATTACTAGTAAAGGTAAAAGCAGAACTAATGAGCTTGATAATCTCAAGGAAGAAGATCCTTAGGCCAATAAAAATAATTACGAAGAACTCCTACACCGGTATTTCGGTCACCAGGTGACCATCAACGGGGAGAAAATCAAATAGGGCACTTGAACTTGGAGGAAGAATGTGCACCAGGCACTGTCCAAAGTCAAGTTTTTATTGGCCTTAGGATCTTCTTCCTTGAGATTATTTCTTTAACAGCCAATAGCTCCACATCCTCCATAATGAGCTTGATCATTGGGTCACAGGCATCAAGCAATCATAAGGAGGATAAATTCAATGGCGAATACAACCAATTAGAAGAAATCATCGGGTATGTTTCTACTCGAAAATACTTGATAGTGAGAGAGCATTGGAATTCAGTGGTAGGCAAAAGGAAAGAAAGTGGTGGAGTGGGGGCATGTGATTCAGGAATGAGAAATGACCATGGGAAGAAAAAAATGAAGATATGCAGGAGACAGTGGTTAGTTGTCACCAATATTTGGTGTCGGTCTCACAAAAGGCATTTTTATGAATAGAAAATGCTATGGGACTCAGAAAGGTATCATTTTGATTAAACTATAGTCACTCACAGATTTAGGAACAACATTATCAATTTGCACAGTATTCCGGGAGTGGATGTGGACTATGAGATCAATTTAATACTCATGAAAACCGGCTTCCAATTAAAAAAATATTAAAGATGATCGATCAGGAGAAGGCCGGTGATAAAGTCATGGTTAAGGGGAAGGAGCTGAGTACTATTGGGGAAATTTTGAAATGCAAAAAAAGTAATTCCAAGAGCCACAAGAGAAACTATAGGAACAGTTAGTAGGGAAAGGACAACAAAACAATGGATCACAGATGAGATGCAACCAAATAGTGAAAGGTTGCTTTCCATGCTATTTGAGTGAACCATTAAGGAAATGCTTAAGCACCTTGCTATCATCATGCACAGGAATATTTATACCAGGTTGAATATGTTAAGGTATTTCAGTAAGATGTCTAATGATGTATGTGTGAAACTGATTTTAGACCAGGGAAACGAAAGCAAAACTGCCATCAATATTGGACTAAGGGAAACTAAGGGTAAAAAGTTAGCTCTCACAGTTCAAATGTTTGTAATAATAATATCTAGTAGGCAGAAAATTTTACTTAACTGGCAAGTTAATGGATTTGTGATGCGTTGTATTTTAATTTATTTGACTGTTTATGCAGTAGGTAGGTTTATATTACATTACATACACGGTGCTATATTTATATTACATATTCTCTGCAAATAAATTACATGTCCTGGGGTCAGTAAAAATTAAAATATTAAATATTTCATTAATTAAATAATATTATTCTATGTTAAAGCAGCTATTATAGAAGGTGTGAAAAGACAGGACTGTTTATTTCGACGGGTGCAGCTTAATCGAACTGGTCGCCCTCAAAGTGCATGCCTTGACTGACAACACACTTTTGCCAACGTTTCTTCCAGCTCTCGAACCCTGCCTGGTAAGCGGCCTTGGGGATCCTCTTCAGGTCCGCCGTAGCATTAGTTTTCATGCCTGCAATGGAGCCAAATCGGCGCCCTTTCAAGGTGGATTTTAACTTTGGAAACAAAAAGGTTTTAAGAAACTCTGGGGCGGCATTGGCTCAATCCAGGAGTTCCTGTCAAATTTCCTCATGTTTTCATCTCTGTTCATCAGTCAGCATCCGCGGAACGAATTTTGATGCGACGTGCATTACCCCGTTCGCGAATCTTCATCTGTCGAGGTCCTGTCCGACTTTAGACGACTGCACTACTGAAAACACTGGCTTAGACTCATAGCTTCATCATTCAAAATGCCTCTGTAGTACTTTTTTCAAGTTCGAAAGAAAATTTCACACGCACACGCTGTTCTCTAGCTCCTACATAACTGCCATTGCACGTGGCGACATACAGGTTAAGGTACTTACCGCTGCTGCTGCGTAACAACTCAACGTAAACAAACCCAACACCTCTCATTTTAATGGCAGAATGTTTCACTAGTACTGTGTCTCGTTTTAATCCGTTGAACTGTTTGGGCAGATTAAATCAGTCCATTCTTTTTTGATCACACCTTGTTTATAAAATGATTGCAGCAAATTAGCTGATAAATGTAATTCCTTTTTCTATTAATTCTCCTTTCCATGCTAAATGGCTCATGATATCTAATAACCGTACTCTTTAATTATCTTCTTATGATGGAAATGCATCAAATTCAGCATATTCTTGAAAGAATGAAAACTGTTTATTCTTAAACATTTTAAATATTTACTGGAATACTGTTAATTATCTGGACAAGCAATAAAGCAAACTTGCAAATTTTTTTGTTATTAATGGCATGAAAATTATACATTTACCTCTATCTATATCTTGATTATGCATTAATCTCAGCACATAAAAAATGGCACGTGTTGTAACACTGGGGCAGCTCACTGCTATCAAAGAAACACAGTGAATGCCAACTTTTATATAGTTTTCTCTCTGTTCTTCTCCAAAAACAGGTTCCTTCTGAAAGTGAAGAGAATAGTGTTAAGATTCATTGATACACATGTTAAGTCTAACTTTGATATTTTCCAGTCATGTAATCAAAAACTGAACGCAAAATATGTTGGTTCTTAATGAATGAATTTCAAAATATGCATAAACATAATTACATCATATTTATATCGATGTATGACGGTATTTCACAGATTCCTGTCATATTTGAAAATTCATCCTGCAGTTATTAATTTTCTTTCCCCTTCACTTTTCCAGTTCAATAGAACTGTTCCTTGTTGCTTACCTCATCTTACGAGACATTTAAATGTATTAGACTGCTTTTTCCATATGAAGCATGAAATATTTCTTGTAATCGGATATTCATAAACTTGATTTCCCCCACATTCAGTTAAAAATTTAAGGCATTCTTTTAGCTTCAGATGTTTAAGTACTCCAGTCAATTCCTTTAAAACATTTACCATCATAAACTTATCTTCTGATAATTTCATTTATTTATAAACATACCTTCTATGCTTAAACCCCTCATCTTTGGCTCATTCACCATTTTGTTTGCAAAAATGTAAAGTGTTGGGAACAGCAACCTTATCTCTTCCCGGACTAAACCAACCTGTTCAAGGCTCCTGATCGTGGCTTATTTTGGCGTCAACAATGCCGCAGACCGTGGATCTGATGATACCATGGATTCCTTCAGGGAATTGAAGTGAAGCGGGGGGTGGTGTCGAGGGGTTGATGTGACGCTCTCGATCAACAGCTTTGTCAATGGGATTGATCATTGGCCTCTGATTTTTAGCACAGTAGAACGCATCAATCAGATATTGCGTGCTTTATATAGGGATATTGTGGCGTCCTTCATCAACCTTCAGCCGGCGATGCAATTGCATAGGAATCCCCTGAACCGTTTTGGTGTTCATTAAACGCCTGACGCCGCCAGGTATGTAGAGGGTAGGATATTCGAGCACTGGAGGGTTTTTTTAGATTAAAATGTAAGTCAGCGGGTAAGTTAATTAAAGGGCCTCAAAAATCTTCTTTGACAAATTATTTACCTTTGAATGAAGTGCGGTTTAGACCTAGTAGTAGTTCCTTTAACACGCATCAGATAGCATCGGAGAGACAATTTTAAAAGGGGATCATTTATAATAGGAAGACCACCCTCGTTAAAAATTAAAAAAACAGTAATGCCGAGGAAACATTACCTCTACTGGTAGCTCATTGCCGAAGTTAATAAAAAGGGCCACAATATATTATCACGTTATTCACAGCACAGGAGCGGTTATAATTTTTGGGAATGAAAACTGGTTATCTGCTGATATTGTCGATGGTGAAATATTTCCAAAATACTTTTCTATTTACAGATATGAAAAACTTATAGAATCGGGGGTGGTATTTTTATTGCAGTTAAAAGTTCTTGCGTCAGTAGGCCGGATATAATTCCATTGACGCTCAATTAAAAGTCCTCAATCCAAAAGGTTTGTACTTGTTTAAAGAACGAGACTACCATGGCCTAATTGCGTGCTACGAAATCGATTCGCAAGTTTATGAGAAGTAGTAATCACCGAAATACAGATAAAAGGTGACATTTTTTAACTGAGTCTATGTGACCAACAGCAAACAAGTTCATTCCAAGTAAATTTATAAAAGATACACGCAACCTACATGGTACAATGCAAATTTTAGAGAAGCATTGCGACGCCAAAGGATATACCTCGCCAAGATTACATGTATTAGGGATGATATCTCTAGAGAACGAAATAATCAGAACACTTATGATTACAAAATACCCTAAAAAGGGTGAATGCCAAAACTGAATTTCGGGTAGCGAATTCAAAAGAGGTTAATGGATATTGAAATGCAGATACAGTGGCTTATAAGTTTATATTGACTTTGGTATGGAATTTGTAATTTAAGAGGGAGGTTTGTGCATCTAAAAGTGTGCTTTAGGTAAAAGGTGTGAAAGAAGTCAAAGAAACGTCATATTGAGGGAAAAATAAAATATTATCATGAACTCAGGCTATATTATTAAATTAGTGGAATTTCATCAATGTGTTTCAGCCAAAGTAAGGATTTCAGGGTGTTTTGAGAGAAAATATTGCTCGGAGAGGTCAATGTGGAGAATAGCACACGAGCAACTAAATTTACTTCTCATACTGCAACCTATCAATCACAGTTTAAGATACCTCACATTAAACTCAATATAGATGTGTCTTTGTTCAGGGTTGTTGCCTGTCATACAATGACCAATACATTTTCAAGAATTCTGAAAATCTGACAAATCTCATTTTCTTAATGTTTTGGCTGATATTAAACTTTAGTTTAATTAAATGTCTGTTTTTCAGTCTCATCACAAGTAGTGTATATACAATTTTTAGCTAAAGCATTTATGAGTCTTTGGCAAATATTTCTTTGATACATTATCTGTGAAGGATGAAGCTTTTGACAAGTTAAACTAGAAATTTTTAAAGATTTCATATTTAAGTGGGCAGCAAAAAAAGATTTTCTGATGATGAGAACCATTGATTACTCTCTTATCTTCTAGGATTTCATCAAACCAACCAAGATATTTACTCTGTGTACTTTCAATTTGAACTCATTCACTTTATGGCATTATTGAGAATGACTGTAGAATTGAAAACTTGGAGCAATTGAGAATTATTTTGAGTATTTACAATTATTGTATACATTATATCATGATGAAGACATACTTATCATGGAAAAACTGCAAATGTTTCTAAAATACCAACAAAACCCAACCAACGAAAAGAAATTTTATCAAAAATATTTTCATCTAGCAATAATCAATAAAATAGTCTGTGATTTAAACTGATACCTTTCAATAAGTTACTTTCTATTTGCATGATTTTGAGATTAGGAAAAATAATGATATAGAGATAATCTTTGCCATAAATGATAAGCATGATTATAAATATTGAACCAAAGTAAAAGGGTTATAAAAAGATGCAATGAGTAATCACTTACCATATAGCAGCAATTTGTAATGTAATTTATCCAGACAGTGAGAGTTGATTTGTGTTCAGCACAACTGCCATGCCTCAATGGATAAATAAGAGGGTATAAGTTTTCTGCAATCACCATTCTCACTTCTGCATAAGGATTATCTAATCCTTGAAGTAATAAATCACTAATTGTTATTTGGTTTTTCCAAGAATTTAATAGCCACGGCCATTTTTTCTTTGGGTTGATCTGTAAACAAGTTTGTAAAAGAATAATTCAATCTATCAAGATAATGAATAAATACTGCATGAAGACAGGTTAGCCAATGAGTAAGCTAATTATAATTAGTTATTTAACCGTTTGTATTATATTGAGATATAATAAGTGAGATCAGAATACAATATGGAGATCAGAATATGTCTTTGACTTAAAACTTATCAAAAGAAAGGTCCAGAGGACTAAAATTTCTCCAAATTATCATAATATATGCAGCCTTAATGTTGTATTTTCCAATATTGATACTTGAGTAGGAATTTCCTTACATGAGCCATCTAACATAATATTATACAAGAGGTTACATATTTGTCAATAAAAAAGGAAAATCTTCAATTGTCACAATAAAGACTAAAATGAATTCTTTTTTCAATGAGGTTAAGTGAGGTCTAATTTTAACAGAAATTATTTGGTTCCCAAAATGTTTTCATTTCACCAAAAATCAGACCAAAGGTAGCGTTTCTACCTGTGGAGCCTGTCTTAAGGCTACTGATTTGATAATAATAATAATACTGTATTCATTTTAAAAATGGTACAACCATATTAAATGTCGTCAATATAAGTATTAATTAACGTATAAACATACTTTCTTAAATGTGATGAAAATTGTCACAAAAGAATTCATCCAATGAGTATAGTGGGTGAGCAAGTAACCAGGTATACTACCTTGATCAAAACGTTCCCGGAATAACCACCGTGTGGCGCTCCCATCGTTCCGATTTGAGTTCTGTTTTTTTTGTTAAATTGGTACATCTGTTGTTGATATTCCCTTTAAATCTTAGTGTCATAACTTGACATTTGCAAAAGTTACGTAGCCAAGAGTACATTTATCTCTGTGTGTGTTGGCGATTTTTTACAATTGCAGAAATGGATTTAAATTTGCAAAAACGAACTTGTATTCAATTTTGCGTAAAAAACGGATTTAGTGGCACACGGACGTTGGAAATGTTGGAAAAGTGTTTCGGCAACGATTCTCTAAAAAAAACGGTCGTTTACCAGTGGCACGAGCGGTTCAGAAGTGGTCGTGAGTCAATCGAAGATGATGAACGCAGTGGCAAACCATCGACATCGAAAGTCGGTGAAAAAATTGATAAAGTAAAAGAAATGTTGGTCAATAACCGCAAATTAACCATCAGAGAAATAGCGGAGGACTTGAACATTGCCTATGGATCCGCCCAAGACATTGCGGTTAATGATTTGGGTTTCCGTCGTGTAGCAGCAAAGTTGGTTCCAAAAGACCTCAATTTCATGCAAAAAAGAGACCGTGTTGACGTCGCAAAAGACATGATTTGCGAGGCTGAATCCGATCCCACATTCATCAAAAGGATCATTACTGGAGACGAGACGTGGGTTTATGAGTACGACACGCAATCCAGACATCAGGCAAGTAAGTGAATGGCGTTCACCAAATGAGCCGAGACCAAAAAAACCACGTCGTTTTCAGTCAAAAAAGAAGGCAATGCTGACGGTTTTCATGGATTACAACGGTGTAGTGCATCATGAATTTTTGCCAGAAGGCCAGACAGTAAACAAAGAGTATTATTTGGGCGTTATGAGACGTTTGCGTGAAGCAATTCGCCGAAAGAGACCAGAAATGTGGGCAGAAAACTCGTGGATTTTGCACCATGATAACGCACCGTCGCACAGTGCTATCATTATTCGTAATTTTTTGACGAAAAATGCAACAAATACCATCCAACAGCCACCGAATTCACCTGATTTGGCTCCCTGTGACTTCTTTCTGTTCAATCGAGTTAAAAAACCATTACGGGGAACGCGTTTTAGCAGCCGAGAGGAAGTAATGGAAAAATTGCAGGAAGCACTGATGGACATACCGAAAACCGAATATAAAAAATGTTTCGAGGATTGGATCAAGCGCTGGCATAAGTGTGTTGCAGTCGATGGGGATTACTTTGAAGGGGACAATATAGATTTAGATGAATAAACTTGTATTTTTAATTTTCTGAATAAATTCCGGGATATTTTTGATCAAGGTAGTATACCCTATTCTTGAAACTCTGGATACCATCTGATTTCAACTGAGTAGGCAGATAGTTATACAGTCGTATGTTCATATTGTGAAATGTGTTGTAAGTTGATGACAATCTACAATAAGTAGTATTTAGATTCGATTTACCTCTTGTGGAATAGTTATGGAGGTTGGATCTTAATTGGTAAGTTTCTAGATTAACTTTCACATGAATCAGAGCCTTAAAGATATACAAACAAAATACAGTCATGATTCTGTACCTAATAAAAAAAGGTTTGCAGGAATCACGTGGTGGTATATTAGCAAGAGAGCGAATAGCTCTCTTTTGCAGTAGCAAAATTTGTTTAACATGAGGGGAATGACCCCATAACTCAACACCATAATTCAAATGACATTGAAAGAAGGCATGGTAAAGTGTTAAACGATACTCATTTGAAATGATAAAGTTGAGCTTTCTTAACATATAAACAGCTTTACTAAATTTATTACAGGTCTGACTGATGTGAGTCTCCCAATTAAGTTTTGTATCAATATAAATTCCTAGTATTTTGGCAGTTTCAATATCAGTTGTTTTTGATTTAAGACTGCACACAATATGCTGAGTTTTGTTAGTATTTAATTGTAAATGATTAACATCAAACCATTCCTTAGCCTGTTTTTGGGTAGCGCTAGATCGTAACTTTGCATCTTCTGGATGTTGACACTTTTGCACAAAAGTAGTGTCATCAGCATATAAAACAGATCTAGGTTTCATATTACAGGGCAAATCATTAATCATGATAATGAAAAGTACTGGGCCAAGCACAGAGCCCTGTGGTACACCACATTTTACTTTAAGAGCTGCAGACCGACAGCCATCAAGTTCAACCAATTGGTGGTGATCATCCAAATATGACTTCATTAATTTCAGTGCAACTCCCTTAATACCATAATATTATAGCTTTGTTAGTAATATTGAATGATTAACACAGTCGAAGGCCTTACTAAGATCACATAGTGTCACTGAGACTGATTCCTTTTCTTCAAATGCATTAATGACATAATTAACTATGGACTCTACTGCCAAAATTGTAGATTTCCCAGATTGAAAGCCGTACTGGGATTTGGAAAAGAGATTATTTAACTCAAAAAAATTACATATTTGATCTTTCATAATAGCTTCAAATATTTTACCAAAAACGGGGACTATGGAAATGGGGCGGTAGTTAGCTAAATCATCTTTATCACCTTTCTTATAGACAGGTACTGTTTTGGAATATTTTAGAGCTGTTGGAAAATCTCCTGTCTCAAAACATAAATTGACTAACATTGCTAATGGTTCCGCAATGAGCACAATAATGTCCTTTATTAGGGAGTTAGAAAGACCATAAATGTCCTTACTGTTGGATTTTTTAAATTTTTTAACAGTCGATATAATATCAAGTGGAGTAACAAAATTCCATTTAAAATTTAAATTATTCGGAGGAAGATTTTGCAGCATATTACCAATATTGGCAGCATCAACTTTTCGAGAGAACAAATTGTCTTCAACAGCTTTTAAGAAAAAATTATTTACAGCATCTGGGGTGAAAGGAAGATTTTCTTTTCCATTACCATGACCAACTTCTTGATTGGTTACACTCCATGCTGCCTTTTGTTTATTTTTTGCATTCAATATAAAATCCTTGTAAGCATTATTTTTTGCACACCTAACTAAATTATAATAATCTCTTTTGTATTTCAAGTAGGCCTCTTTGTCATGCCGGCTTCCACTGGTTTTGTAAGAGTGGTAGTAACTAAGTAAATCATTTCTAAGAGCTAATAACTCCCCAGTATACCAGAGATTTTTTTTATTTTTAGTGGGGATAGAGTTTAGAATTTTTTTAGGAAAGCATTGCTCAAAAATGCCTAGGAAATTACCTAAAAAACTTGAAAAACATGTTTGTTCTACAGAGTCTGTGCAAAAACCATGCCAATCGATACAAGATAGAAGCAGTTGGAAACTCTCTAAACCTTCTATTGTTATGGGCCTCACGATTATGGTTTTACCTCTATTTGGATATATCTTTTGAGTTATTTGAGTATTAAAAGTGAAGCTTATACCTTGATGGTCAGATAGGAGATAGTCAATAACACTTATACTGTACAGTTCAGGACCATAATTGGTAATTACATTATCTAGGCAGGCAGAAAGTCGAGTAGGCTGTTTG
This sequence comes from Hetaerina americana, assembly GCF_022747635.1. Lineage (NCBI taxonomy): Eukaryota > Metazoa > Arthropoda > Insecta > Odonata > Calopterygidae > Hetaerina > Hetaerina americana. Next base: position 4,462,610 of record NW_027286797.1, on the reverse strand, counting down.
TTTGCCCAGTATAAATTATAAGAAAGCAAAAGATTTTCAAGAACCTGACAATCACTAGTTTTTAGTGTTGTGTCAATGTTGAGATCTCCACAAATTATGATATTGGCTTTCAGAGTCAAGAATAGGGATAGTACTAGTTCCAGTTGATTGCAGAAGTGTTCAAAAACACCATTAGGGGAGCGATACACAGAAGCAATGATCAAATTCAGGTCCTTCAATATGATCGCAGATATTTCAAAGTGCAATTCCAGACAGAATTTGTCCAAGTCAATTACCTTGAAGGGCACACCTTTCAAGACATAAATACAGGTACCACCGTTTTTTGCTACAGATCGGCAGTAGAAAGATGCTAAGCCAAAATCACTAATAATATACACATCAAATTCATTTTTCGTGATCCAGTGCTCATTGAGACATAGCACATTGTAGCCACCATGTTTGACTATTGCCTCTATCTCCGTTATTTTATTACGTAAACATCGCACATTTTGGCAAAATATTTTGATCCCTGTGACTGACAGAAATTTTCAGTTTCGAAATAATTAGTGAGTAGTTTCATTGGAACCAGGAAACTACACATCAGCAAGAAAAATACAACAGAGTTATTTTGGAACGAGGCACCAAAAAAATACAGAAATGGTAAGAAATCGAAACGGAAATGGTAAGAATCTTTGGTGTGTGACTGTAGGGAATGGACTAATGAGTTGGAGATAGTGGTCTACAAATACAGAGATTCTTTTGGTTGGGGAGTGATGGGAGGAAAAAATCGGCCGACCAGGATTCCCAGGCTTGTAAATCTTTGGAAAGATATAGAAATGGGACGTGTGTGGGTTGGGAGGGGAGAGGAGGGCTAGGTCTGAATGATATACCTGTAGACCCTCATTTGGCTCCTTACAAGCTATGTGATTTTTTGGGTACCAGGTCTTCCTGGGAAACCATAACCTGCACAGGGAAAGGAACTGGCTCCCCTACCCTGATGTGTGAATTTCACATGCTGATGGGCTTAGTACTGGGTGAACCTTACTGTCACCTATCAAACCGATCTTCAGGTTGATGACTGTGTTTATGGTTTCAAATTGACAAGAATTGTAACACCTAGTCATGATTTTTTGCCCAGTCTCTGAGGTGTAGTACACCACACCAAAGTCTGACATATGAAACTGATTATTAGTAACTGGTCATCATTGTTGGCAATTTTCATGCCTTGATTTTTCATATAGTCTCCCTTTATGGCCTTCTCAGTCCTGGAATGTTATTCTATAACTCATAAGTCGCCTGATGCTATTCCTTGAATGATTTTAAGTGCAAGCTGTAGTTACTGCTTGAAATTGCAAAGAATCAGCAAATGGTATAATTTAAAAGCGATGCTATTTCTGGCAGCGCAAGCTTCAAAGGAGAGTGAAGTAAATACCTAATGCATAATGTGCCAAGTTGATGGAGGATTAGTTAAGAAAAATGTTTTATTTCAAATGATGACATTAGTTGAAACAAGTTCCAAGCGATTGAAACACAGGAAACATGGATTATTTGTCCTCTGCATGAAGAAAGAGAGCTCTCTCTGTATTCATGGGTTCACTGCAACAAGTCATGCTCCTCATATTTACTTTGTATTTCATGATGAGCATTTATTATGGGTAGTATGTGTTACATAATATAGTCTGATATGGCATTACCTAAGACTTCAGTATTTTGTTGTAAATTTTTTCATTGTTCATTTAATCCATTTGCCCCAAACGGACTTCACAAGTCATTTACGAAATTAGATTTGAATACGAAAGTGCACCTTCAAGTACGAAGTAACTTGAAGGCTAACTTAAAATTCAGTCTTTTGCATTTCTTTTAAAAACCTGATGCATGGCTTACTGGCATGGAATCCCGTTCTGTACCATGCAGGTAGATATCTTCATCCGTAACATTTGCTAATGTAATGAAAACAGTAATGAAATTCAATTTCTCTTCCGCCAAAAATATAATGAAACGATAGCGTTACGGAGTTATATTTCATCAATTATTAATGATTTATCTCCCTCCATTTTTCAAATAATAGGAATATGCAGTAATAATTTTGCAGATTATCATAGTCTATCGGAATATCTTAATAAAATTAAGTTATTGTCAGTCCAGAATATTCATTCAGTTGGTGTCTTCATGTTGGCTGACGAGTGAACGAAAGAGCGAAGAAATCAACGTAAAAACAAAATCCTCCTCCAAATACGTGATGTCGTCTTCCTCAAATAGTAACTGGCAAATGCGGGGAAAACTTATTTTCGGGGTCCCATGCTGTCCCAGTGAGGCACACTCCGTTCCAAAAGCGGAACGCCCGAATAGTGAACACGAGTGGAAAAGGAAACGTTGGTCGCGTTGGGGCTCCCGATGGTGAGCCTAGCCCAATTGTTGAATATTTTATTTTTTTATCAGTTTATTTAACTATAAACCAAGACAAGTCAACAGTGACCTTTTATATTGAATTATAGACGACAACAAATCAAACAATGCGAGAGAAACCCACCTTCGCAGCAATCGAACCGAAATGAATATCTGGAACGATTGGAAGTCTTGCAGCAGAATGAGACGGAGAAACTTGAATGACTTTTCATTTACTAATCATTCCTCCCACTCTCCCATCCTCACTTCAGACAGCTAGCACCCCGCACCACAGCGAGTTCCAGACGGGCAGAGCGATTCTACCATGAGATGCATTTACCTTGGCGTTTGCCGACGCCTGTGAAAGGGTACCTAACAACCTAGAGCCGATATAATGTAGATTATTAACAGAGCCCACTGATCAGCGAGTAGTTTTTGTGGATGAGGATTGTGCGAAATGCTTGTTTTTGGTCACTCTTCCATGGCGATAGGGGGCCCAAAAATCGAAGTCCGTTTCTGACGGAGGTTCGGCATGATGGGGTGGCTAAGGTACAGGCTTCCCACCGAGAGGGCCCGGGTTTAACTCCTGGAGACAAAATCCCGATCCCTACTTGAGGTGCTTTATGGAGAGCAGTTTGAGTGAGTAAAACGTCTTGTCGGATGCGGAAATAAACTGCGGAACCCAAGGCACCTTTCGACAAGTGTAGGCTAATGCCGACGCCGGTTTTCTCTCCGCCCTTCCTTTCCCATCCATCCCTAATAGCGCAAATGGCCTTAGCTGTCCGTCACCTCCCATAAAAACTACTACTCTTTTCTGACGCCGCCGCTGCCTAGGGTCAAGTGTCAGCTTTAGAACCGTCAAACCGCGAGGCCTGATTCTTCATATTATGATAGTGAGATGTTCACTTTGTATCGAATAACTTTTGAGGGTCACTCATGATCCTTTTCACGTGGGTGAGCTTGTTTTATGGAGTATTTTCTAGCCCCTTCCTCTTCATAAGTGTGCGAAGCTGGAGATGACGCTGAAGAGGAAACTATCGCGAGGACTCGGCCCTCAAACATGGTCGAGCGATTAAAGAATTTCACGGATTTCTTTTAAATTCAATTGAAGATTGCCAGGCGAAGCTACGCCTTCGAAGAAATTTAGTCTTACCCGCCTTCTTCTTAAGTGCGTAAATTATCAACGGAAAATAGTAACAGGAAATCTTCATACCTTAAAAGAGCTAATATGTTAGAGTAATCATATAGGCGGCACAAATGGATATGAAGGACGGAATGGATTTCGCCTGAAGAATCTCAAAATAAATTCCCAAGCACTGGAGGTATTATTATGGGCTTTTCCCGTCATAAATATAACGAAATATCTTAGGAAGAAAGTTGACGCTTCTCTTCCAATGGATTAACGAATGGCTAGTATGGAAAATAAATACGAAAATGAATCTTGGGTTCCTCACATTTTTTTTTTTTTACTGGTCGATATTTGTACTCCTTTTGCCTCGACAAGAGTTACTGAAATTCTCACCCCTGCTTCTTTTCTATTAGACCCTAAAATCCGGTGAAATCTCTGTGCGCTGCAATTAATGATTACATTGATCTGACAATCGTTCACCCTGGCAGCATTTTGTGGTTTCTATGAAGTAACCCGAATTGATGACCCTGTGAGAAGTTAAAATAGGCTTTAATGCCTAACACATAGCAACATCTTGGGACTTTAAATTAAATGAAAACTTTTGTACCCTAGGATTGTCAATAGATGCTAATCGTAGCCGAGTCTCCATTTTTATTTAGTTGACTCACGATTATTTTCCTCACTCCTAAGTGCTCTCTGATCGTCTCATATTTAGGTACGACAACTACAACGAAATTCCATTTGCCAATGTCGATGATATCAAGTTTTGCAAACTATTCTAAGAATTAATCTCATACGTTCCGTGAAACCGGCGTTTGGATTAAAGGCCGGGCCTTCTGTTTCGGCTCCCTTTACTTAGAATCGCAGGAGGTCGTAACTTTGCTATGGGACAAACCTTATGTTCAATTTACGTTACGTATGATCATGGAATTCCAATAACCCTGCAGGTACTCGGAATCGTAATTGACTTTTTAGGCTTCGATGCTTTTTAGAATGCTTGTGTATTTAATGAAGTAAAACAATTTGCTTGAAGGCGCTGGGCTTTCCTTGTTCCTTCGCGGCCCAATTGTGTGTCGATGCTTTCGTTCCGTTCGAGGGAGACATTGTGTTTGGGTCGGGTACATCGTGGTCGAAGTGTCCCCTGTCACGGGACAGTTCGAGATTCCCCCTCGAACGAGCGCGGAACCGTCATCACAGAAAAGTACAGGTAGTTCCCTGATCCCATGGTGAAAGTTTCACCACTAAGCAGTGGTGGCACAGATCTAGTTGGTCCGCCTGTCATCAGCTGCCACAGCTATGGGTGAGAGTGAAGCGCACGGTATCCGGCACAGTACTGCGATGTGGAAGGCAATGGGAAACCAACACAGTAGTGTGCCTAGAAGATGCAGCTTTGCATTTAAGATAAGACGTGATGATACTCCTCCCGGTTAAATATTCCGGAGGTAAAATGGTCTCCTAACCGGATCTATGGATGGAGACTACTGGGAATGGAACAATATTCAAGGTAGACAAATGCAGGATAGGGATATTGAACGTGAGATCATTGGGAGTGTCCAGGAAGTTTGAAAATGCTAAGATAGAGATAGATATATTAGGAATTGACATCCTAGGAATGAGCAAAATAAATAGGGGCCAGGGCCGAAGACTTCTGGAACGACGGGTACAGGGTGATATACTCAGGAGCCAAACAGAGAATTGCAGGCGAGTGCATCAAATTTAAAAAGGAGTGGGCAAATACAGTTAAATCGTGTTGGCAATATTATAAGAGGATGCCAATGATAAGGTTAGAGGGTGAGCCTGCATACTACATGCAGTGATAGTGCAGGTGTATATGCCAGCATCCAGCCATTCAGATGAGGAAACAGAAGAAGCATGTGAAAAACTGGAGGAAGTCATAGAAGCAGCAAAAAGGAAGGAGAACCTATTTGTGATGGTAGACAGGAACACTTTGGTTGGAAAGGGCCGGGAGAAATGAGCATGGGACCGTTTAGATTTAGAAAACAAAACCTGGTGGGAAAGAAGCTGATAGAATTCTGTTACGAGAAGAACATGGCAGTGGCAAACACCATCTTTGAGCAACATCAGGGAAGAAGATACACCTGGAAGATGCCAGGGGACAGGACAAAATACAAGATTGACTACATCCTCATTAGAACAAGATACAGAAACCAAATTAAACAATGCAAAAGCTACCCCGGCAGAGCAGGAAGTAGAAGATGAGAAACTCGTGAGTAAGATGGCACCAACCAAACAGCCATAGATAACAGCTCAAATAAGATACCTAATAGGAGAAAGAAGAAAACATAAGAATCCAAGATATGAAACTGAGGAAGCCCTTTACAAGAAGTTGCAGACCCAAATCATATCAGAGTGCAAGAAAGCCAAGGAAGAGTGGGTAGAAAGCTACTGCAAGGAAATCAATGGCAACATAAGGAAGATAAACAGTGGAACTGCTTATGCCTGTAGATAAAAAATGTGAGGACACAATTCAGAGTTAGAAGAACACAATTCCATAATATCTAAGATGCTAATATATAGATACTGACAGAGGATGAACACATCTGGGGCCAACGTAAAGGATAGACTATTTGAAATGATGGAGTGAGAGTGTAATGATTGCAATGCCAAAGAAACCTAGAACAGATAAGTGCGAAGCACTCAGAACATTGAGCCTGACTTTCCATATAATCTTTGAAAATACTTACTCGGATAATCAGATGACGAATAAAAGGAAAGGTAGAAGAAAGTCTCTCAAAAAAACCAATTCTGAGGAGCAAGAGAGGCAATACTCAGCTTGAGGCTGCTGACCAAAAAATTGATCCATGTATACAAGCCATTATATGTGACATTCGTGAACTTGGAAAAGGGCTTTGACCATGTCAATTGAAACAAAATGTTCAAGATACTTGAAGCACTTAGAATAGACTACAACAACAGAAGAATAATCAATCACCTCTGCAATAATCAGGTAACAACCATGAAAATGAAAAACAGAAGGAAAATAGAAGCCAAAAAATAAAGGAGTTTAACAAGGATACAACCTTTCACCAGCACTATTCAACATATTAAGGAAGCAATGTAAATTGTGAAGAAATTAATATGCTGTACTATGCAGATGACATTGCAGTAGTACCAGAGACACAAGAGGACCTGCAAGCAAAACTTAACACAATTGACCAAGGACTGTAGGAATATAATATGAGCATCAACAAGAAGCAACCAAAAATCCTTGTGTGTGGAAGAGAGAAGCTGAATGCTTGTCAAAATTCAAGGTGTGAAACTAGAGCAAGGAAAATCCTTCATCTACTTGGGCAGCAGTATAACTTGGGATGGAATAAGCTCAATCGACATCAAGTGAAGGATAGCCCATGCAAAAATGTTCATGGAGAAGAGGCAAATACTATGTTCAAAGAACATAAGATTGTAAACAAGGAAGTAATTTGTCAAAATGCTCGTATGGAGCATTGCACTCCACAGAAAGGAGACATGGAATTTTTGGAAAACTGAACCAACAAAGAAGAGGAGCATTTGAAACATGGCACTGGGAGAGAATGCTGAAGATTGAATGGACAGACAAAGTGAGGAATGATGAAGTATATAGAAGAGTGGAAGGGGAAATGGCCATATGGAGAGCTCTACGGTAAAGAAGAATTAGATGAATTGGATATATCTTGAGGCACAATGGATTTGTGTGAAACATAAAAGAAGGAAATATTGAAGGAGAGGTCCCTCGAGGAAGGCAAAGAGACAAATACATAGGGCTAATTAATAACCTAAAACAGGGAACCTATCAGAGGGTGAAGAAATCAACACTAAATAGGGAAGAATGGAGGGCTGCAGTAAAGTAATCTTAGGAAATTGAAATACTGATGATGATGTTTGGAATTTATTTCCACTTTAAAAGTTATTCTTAATATCCTCTTTTTTTCTTACTCTTACAAATTTTTTTGATAAGTTCCAAATAATAAGACATGTGGAATGTAGATACAACCAGGCAGAAAATATAAGCATCCACATTTTGACATAAGAAAAAACTTTCTGCTTTAATTCCTGAAGTGCTGCTACAGATGGCAGGTAAAGTCTAAGTCATTCAGGTGATGATTTGACATTAAATTCTAAGCAATTAATTTTCAAATACTCAAAACAACATAAAATACTAATCAGCAAAAAAGATATATTAAAAGTCTAAGCAAGTTCTAAGTAACAATAATTTGCAGCCCAAGAAATATAGAGATGAAGGATATTAACAACCTTAGTAGGCTGGTTGTGCAGCAAAGCTATGTCCCAACACCAACACATCTTTTTGATGCTACAAAGCTACTGTATCCACAAATAAAGTAGGAGCCAAATTTGAGTACTGCTCTTTGAACTCTTAAATTATGATAATTATGAATCTCAAGTTATTTGATTACTTGTTATTTTATCTATAAAACTCAATTCAATGTAAATAGTCTGATATATTACACTAAAATAGTGAACCCAAAGAAAAATAAATACCTTTATTAGACAACCCAGCAATCGGAAAACTTTTACCGCCATTGATGAAGAAAGCTTTCTTTCCAGTATTTTGTGGTGTAATTTCTTCAGATAGAATTCAGAATGTTTTATGACTACTTCTTGAACTGATGGATTTTTCTCAGCCTTTATTGCTACACCTAAATAATTTAGAAAATAAGTTATTTCATTAATAGTCTCACATGTAAAATAGTTTCATTGACTTAGCAAATAATAAGCTGGGGGCATTTTATAATTTAAGCATAAATTGAACGTTCTATCAAAGTGAATAATAGATTTTAACTCGTAACTGTGATCAATAAAAGTTAAAAGACCACCTAAAATATAACTTTCTACCATATGTAAAAGAAGAAAAATTATTCTTGACCAATCATGTGGGTCAACTAAAAATTCATTTATGCATTTATTTTTGCAGTGCCTGAGTTGTTGACAATTTAAACAGTTTTATCCATACTAATTATTTAATTAAAAAATTTTCAAGCATATATTGATAATTTTTGAAGAATGTTTCTTCCTTCTCTTGAAACAATTAATAATCAGCATCTAAGTTTTAAGTTCAAGAATCAAATTATCATTTAGACTAAATATACACTGCAATAGAAGCCTTATTATCTGCACCTACTGAGGATTATACCCAGAAATACAACATGAAAACATATCATTCAGATGCAGTAAATCCATACATATCAAGATTTAATATGGTCATGGATTTTTCAAAATAGCTGAAATTTAGAATGCTTAGGGTTTTAAATTATTTTACCAAATGCAAATGTCAATTTACCCTTGTATGGCCTTGATCAGCAATGATCCCGTTATCCAATGATTGCCAATAATAATAAACCTGAGGACTCTATGATGGAATGAATTCTCCAAATATATATATATATATATATATATATATATATATATATATATATATATATATATAAATAGCCAAATAAATATGAAATTTACCAACTTTATTAAAATATGCTATCAAATTTCTAAAATTGATGGGATATTACTTGATAAAAATATTATTAAAAATAAATGGCATTATGTAATCAATGGTTTTGTCCTATTTATTTTTTAATCTTAATTTTGTATAAACCTACCTAATGGAACACCAATATTTAAAAACAGAGACCAAGCAATATTTCAAGGACAAACTAAGCAATTAGACTTCTTTCCCTCTTTTCCATTTTGTCCAAGATAATGGAACATAAAATTGTTAGTTCAAATGTGAGACACCTCGATAACCAGGAGTTATCAATAAAAAATCAGCAATTTTTCTAAAAGGATAGATCCCACAAGTCACAACTTGCACTATGTTCATGGTATTCTTATCAGGGGAGAGAATAATGCTCTAATGAATGAAGTTTTTTTAGATTTCAAGGACTTTGACAAAGTACTTCTTAGTAAAAAACCCAGAAAACTACAAGCATATGGCACTTGATTATTGTAATTAAACTTGAAAAATTTTTAGTGATGAATTTCTTGGAAAAATGATCAATTCAGTCAAAAATGCAAAATATTTTGTGAAAACCAAAATTGATTTTGCCGCACAATGAAATGCCTAGGCATTGCATATATAAGGACTAGCAAAAAGTGGGGATTTTTTTGAACAGTTTATGGTAAATATGATAAAAAGATCAAAAAAAATGTTACCTTTTGCTGGTTACACATCATTCAGAATATGCTGCAAGTATATGAGATACTCACAAAGTTGAATTGATTGCCGAATAGAACTACGTGCAGCATAAAGGAGCTAGATTTGTAAAACGTTGTCATTATGGACTTAGGAGCACATCCGAAATATTAAAGGATATGTCAATAAGACCGTAAATCTGCAGCAGGAAATAATTATAGGAGTAAAAATTAAATTACAGATTGAATCTCCTGCACAAATTGGAATGGCATCTCTTTACCAGTGATTTTGAAAATGAAATATAACCCTATTGGGCTATGGCAGGGGAGATCACGTCAAAAAATTGGAGAGATAAAGGGTAGAAGAGATAGGTTTTGTTGTTGCTTCTTATATTTCCCCAACGACTTTGTCAGGTCATTTAATTTCCTCTCGCTAACCTAATCTCCCCTTCCCTGGAAAGCTTTGCCATTAATTAAAATTGTCATCCAAGTGGACATTTAAGATGTCATTTTTTCCACTGAAAATTAAGAATAAGGATTACATTGTTTGATCATTGGTAGGGTCATTTTTAGGTCACCATTTGTCTGCTGTGTATTTATCCCGTGCCAAACATTCTAATATTAGATTTCAGGGCGCTAAAATATTTAAATATCAAAAAAGAATTTTAAAAAATTGTCCAAGTTTTTTTGTAATTTTCAGTTATGATAAAGCAATTTGCAGCTGCTTTTTCTCCCAGGCATTAATTTCACCATCATTGTATAGAAACATTAAATTTTTGCTGCTGAATAATTATATGAGAAATATACCATAGACATAATTTCATGTCAGTTGTTAAGTTACAATTTACAGGTCAGTTTTTAAGTTACAATTTACAGGTCAGTTGTTAAGTTACAATTTACATGTCGGTTGTTAAGTTACAAAAAGTTTTGTTACAATTTGATTGATGGCACTTTAATTCCATTAGATCTATATAAAATTTATGCAGGTGAATGCTTAGGTATTATGCTTAATGCTTAGGCTTTATGTAGGTGAATCTTAAAATTAGTATAACCATGGAATGTAACTATAACAATGAGAATATGTGTTTTATATTCCACTCTGAATCATTTTATTAGAAATGAGTTATCAGTTTTTTACTGTCTTCATTTCTTTAAAAAACACTTCTATTTTCTCCCTAAGCACTTTATATTTCTCTCAGAAATAATAAATAAATCATTATATTACATCTTAATACTTTAGCAAATGGGTTATAGAGCCCAATCCATTTCATACCTTTAGAAAGAAACCATGCCAATAGTGAATTCTTTTAATTCAACAAATGATAAGCTATTATCTCCCTCAGAGTTCAAGTTTTTGCATTGTAGCACTAAAATGTATGGCTAAAATAAACATTAGTGCACAGAAGTACAGACACACCTTCTAATTTATTTATTGCTCCGCTGCCTTTCTTTTTTGTGACTTTATGTCCAATTTATACAGCAAATAGATACATCTTGGTCTGCTTTTTCAGATTTGAAAGTATTATAATACTATCACCAGGAATGATTGAGAAACATAACCTTTTTTATTAATCAGTGTTTTTTCTTTTATAATCAACCTAATTTGATAGTTTTTCATAAAGTTACTCAGGTTTTTTAGTGATAATATCCTATGATAATGAAGTACCTACCCATGTAAATAGTCATGAAATTATATCTAAAAGTTAATCAGATACAATGCATTATATAAAAAGGATGTAGAATCTTCCAAATGTCATTCTAACTGAATCAGAGAAGTAGATAAATGGGAAATTTAGAGTTATATATCATGTTTATTTCTTACAGAAAGAGAAAATGATCATTTTGGAATGAATTTTCAAAGGCAAAAATATAGAATTGGAACGCAATATTATGCAAGAAATGAGTGTATATTGTCTCCTAACACTAACAAGATTTTGTGGTATTATTTGCCACTATTATAGACATAAATATCAATTTATTCAATTTCAAATTACTGAAAAATATTAATTTTTTTGAGGGGTCACAAATAATCAATTAGCTAGTTTCAAATTCTTGTCATAACTTTAAGAGCACAATGGTCTCTAAGTATTATTTATAATGTAGCCCTATAATAAGCAAGATTGACATACAAAAATTTTATCAACAACTAACCTTCAAGGATAGACAAAAAGATCTGCAGCATTTCCACATCATTTGCATGTTCCATCAACAGGGTTTCAAATTTGTAGAATGCTAGACTCAAGAAGTCCTTACTAATAGCCAGTTTCTTGATTGGGAAATACAAGAATCCCATCAGCTATAACAGAAAAAATATGGTAACCATCAATGCAAAATGCCTATATTATTATTTCTAAAGGCACATAACACTGTAATTAAAGTCATATTAATAAATTTTATCCCAATAGTAAGAGAAATCCAAAGACCAGACAAATATATTCATTTACCATTCCTCCAAATTAAAATGTCAATCATAATTTTATTGTCATAATTTTAAAATTTATAAGAGGACACAAAAATATGGTACAATATAATATAACCAAGAACTTTTTCCCATAAAATATTCACCATTTAGTTTAAAAATTAATTTATCTTGAAAAATCTTAAAACATTTGATAACAGTCAATATATAAATAGTCGCACTCTACCTTACTACTCTACTCCAATTAAATTAGGTTTAGATTCACAATATTGATAAAATTTAAGAGCTCTATGAGATGAGGTTCTTCAAGAGATGAGGTGGATAGATCGTGGAAATTATTACAGTTTTACTTGTAGAGCTTGATATGATTGAAGAAGAAGAAAGAAGGAAAGGGATGGATGGGAATAATATTACACAAAAAGAAATGAAGAATTGTGGTAAAGATGGAGCAAGGGACTGATTGAATGATATTGGTAAAAATTAATTCTAGACCAATTGGCTTCAAAATTATTCAGGTTTGCCACCAACCAATTATACAGGGAAATGTAGATACAGAATATGAAAAGTGGGAGAATTCAATTAATTATAAGTGCTTCTGGAAAGAAATATTTTGTAATGATGGATTATTGAAACTCAAAGGCGGGAGGAAGGATAGAAGTGATGTAGGAGATTTCAGATTATGAACAGACTTTTATAAAATAGATTTGGCAACATTAAATAAGATTAAAAGAAAATAAAGTATTCTAAAATGACTCTCAATGGTTTTTTATGTGAACTATTAAAATATTAGGCATCATCCATACAGACCCTTTAAAAAGTATATTGATAATTTCTTTAACCAGTTCTCATAAACATACTATGAAAAATTGAAAGATGATTCTATGATTTAATGAACTTAAAATATTGAAAAGAAGAATGAGTTGGTAATCACATTAAAAATTTTCATTAACCTTCAATCTGTCTAGCTATATCAAAATTATAAGTTAAAAAAATTCTGTTAAAATGAGCTTTGAATTCATACTTCAGAAGTGTTTTCCTCGATGGGTCAAAGACACAATTGATGTACCTGGATGAATTATCCTTTGAGTGAGAGAATATTTCAGGAAAAATTAATACATATGTAATAAAAATTTCTGTGAGGTAGCTAGTCTTACATTTAGTATTTCAATAAAATATTTTAGTTAAGTAATCAACAAAAGGGTAATAAAATATCAAACATATATTTTAATGTCACTATCTACTACTAGTAGAATATCATGGTAAGCAAATCCTTTAATGGACTAGACATGGTAGAAGGGTTTGTGCATTCCAATGACCCATTGACCTGTGCTGGTGGGAGCAATGATAATTATTCCTGGTAGGATCATCCACGCTAGATAGGATGAAGGTTAAGAGCCAGACAAAAGGTGCTGAACTCAGCCTCTGTTCTTTAATGAGATGGCTGATGGCTGCAAGCTATTTGACCCTGGTTTAAAGGCTATTGATGGTGTCACTTAAAAAAAACTAAAATATTCTTGAGAAGGTCAATGGAATATCCCTGGAAATGGAAATGGAAAATTATGATTCTTAAGGCTTTTATGAAGGATGGTACCGAAGAAAAGAGTCATATCAGCTACAGGACTCTACTCAGTTGGCCATGTATTGCCGGAAAGGCAAGGAATCCACAGTTGATATCTCAAAAAAAGCCTTGGAAAGCAATACCAAGAGCTACAGACAATACAAAAAGACAAAATTAATTATGATAGGAACTCGGAAAGTTAGGACAATGTTGATGATAGAATAATTAGAGAATATAGAGCAAGACATAGGCATTGGAAATATGAGGGTAATCACTAAAGTACACGACCCAACAAAAAACAGAAATTTTTTGGAAAAGATGCATTTATTTTTCAACATAATCTTCTTTCAGCTTTATAAACTTTTCCCAGCAATGATCAATAAGTGTCATACCCATTTTTATAATGACTGTCTTTTTTTCTCTAAATAGCCATTAACTGCCGGGATCACTTCTTCATGGTTGGAAAATCTTTGACAACCGAGCCATTTTTTTCAAGTTTGTGAACAGAAGTTAATCCAAGGGGGCTAAAGCTGGCAAAAAGAGAACATGAGGTAGCAATTCAAAGTTCAATTTTGGTCATTGCAATTAGGAATTTATGAGCTGGTGCATTGTTTCAATGAATTCATGGCCAAATGTGCCCGCTTTTGCTTGATTTCTTTGCTCAAATGATGCAATAAGTTTGCATAATACTTGCCGTTGATACTTTTCCTTTTTCAAGATAGTCAATGAACATTATACCGTGCGCATCTCAAAAAACCGATACCATGACCTTACCTGCAGATGAAATGGTCTTTGTCTTCTTTGGAGGTTGTTCTTCCCTTTGACTCCATTGTTATGATTGTTCTTTTGTCTTAAGTGTGAAGTAATGGACCCGTGTATCTTCCATGGTTATGAAACGGTTCAAATATTCTGCTTTGTTGCTGGAAAACTTTGCTAAACTGTAGTGTGGGTTTCTTGGAAACCCTTTGTAATGATTATCTCTCCCAAGGAGAAGTACCCCCCGGCAAACAAGGCAATATATGGTGATGCAGTACGGGTTACTCAGAAACTCCCACTAACAATCATCTTTCCCAAGGAGGAGGATCCCTTAGCATACAAGTCAGTTTCTGCTATCGAATTCCATCCTTTTTGCTACAATGTAGGTACTATGAAGTCATCCACCCTTTCCTAGAAGGAGCAATCCCCGTATTATCTTGATGCCTTTTAAAGCAAGATGATCCTGAAGAAGTTATCATTCCTTTCCCTATTCCTCTCACATTACACTGCCTCTTAGTCTGTTGGTCAAACCTACAACCACACCAGAGATGCTCAACCTTGTCCTGCTCATTCGTCCCTACTGCCCTTTGCATGAATCTCCTTGTTTGAAAAGGGTTAAATAAAAACTCATGAACCAAATGCCATTCTTTCATTTTATGCGTCACTCCCACCAATGATGTCATGGCCGCTAACCACGTGAAAAAACTTTCCATTAAAACATCTTCACGATACTAGTTTGCTTGAGTGTGAGCAAATACGGTAGCCATCTTGCACACAGCTTTCTCATGTTCAAATTTTCAGTTAATATGCAATGTACCACATTTTTTGAAATGCCTACTAAGTCTGCTAGCTAACATGCTTTCATTCAACGATCATCAAGTAATACTAAATGGATTTTTTTCACCGTTTCTAGAGTCATCACCTCACTTGTTTGACCAATGTGATGCTTGTCTTGACAGCTCATATGACCTTGTTTAAACTCTGCCACCTAACATTTAACTGTCATAAATAAATGAGCAGACTTGCCCAGAATAGAATTCAGTTCAGCTTTTATATTGGTTGGGCTGAGGCCTTTAAATAAAAGTATTGTACCACATAATGATGACAAATTTTCTCCATATTCACAAATTCACTGAAAACATTCATTATTGATGGCTGCCAAACAAACATTAAGAAACTTAGTATCTTCAATCTTGAAACGTGATTTATAGATTACATACTTTCTAATATGATAATACTTTTAAACAACTACCAATACCTCTAGATCAGGCCAGGTGCTTTTGGACCTTCCCATGTATAAATATTATAATTTTATGTGAGGTAAGATGGGAGGATAGTGGGGAATATTTTAATGATTATTGTGGAGTAATATACATTGGTGGGGTTGGGGGTCAGGAAATGATGGCAATGATATTGAATAAAACGTAAGGAAATGTGTAGCTAAGGTAGAGCAAGCAATATATAAAATATTACCAATCAAAATAAAAGCAGAACTGATAAAATTGGTCATTGCTCAGATAAACATGCAATCAAGCAATAATAGATAGTAAGAAGTGGAAATGATATATGGCCAATGAGAAAACTTAATTTTGTTTGCTCCTACAGGTATTGTCCGATGGTGATGAGGAACGGGAATGCAACAGTAGTCAAAGGAAAAGAAGGTGATTAGATGGGAGATTATGATTTGGGTAAAAATAAATGATCGCAAAGTGAATTCAATTGAGTTCTACAGGGTAATCATTGCCCAAAATTGGATTTACACAAAAAAAAGACTGAGTTCCGCATGGAATATGCCAGATGACTCAGAAAGGTATCAGTTGGATTGTATTGGTTAGGCAGGGATTAAGGAATAGCATTATCAATTCACACAATTTCCTTGGATTCGATGCTTACTCTGATCACAAATAAATAATTGTGAAGGTTAAAATCAGGTTGAAAAATATAAGACATGTGAGGCAGCTTATAAAGGACAGGGTAGGAGCAATAATCAGATTTACAAGGAAGGAATTTGAGCAGACTGTACAAAAAATATTAGTAAAGGAGCTGAATAGCATTAAAAAATAATGAGAATGCATGAAAAGATAATGAAGATCATAAAAAAGATAGGAATTATCAAAAGAAAAAGAACAAGGGAATTATAGACAACAGATATGATGATTAATCAGAAAAATGTAGAAAGAAAATGGAATAATATAAACACTGAGTATGGTAGAATAAAGAATAAGGGGGTTAATAAAAAATTAGATAAATAACCAATAGAGAAAAAGAATTATGGTGAAAAAATTGTTAGGGTATGGAAAGTTAATAGAAAAAGGGTGAAATGGGTGGACTATTCAAGAAGGTTATAATACTCTCTAGAAGTAAGAATTGGAAAAGAAAATACTTCCTTCTTCCATATATATTTGATTATGCATGACATAGGTTTTGGCTTACAAAGTTATCTCCAGGTTCAATTAATAATCTCATCATCGTTCACCTTTTAATTTAAAACCTTAGCCATGTATAATAATATTTACATGGATGAATGAAGTATTTTCTTCTCTGATATGAATTGATTCAACAAAGTGATGCCTTAAATCATTCCATTCATGAAGTATGAAGGTAAAATCTGGGTAAACAACTAGGGATATATAGGGAATGATAGCAATGGAAACAGAAAATATCTAGGAAAGATGGAAGCAATGTATAGAAAATATGTGTGTTAAAAAAATAAGGCCAGTAAGATCAGACAAAGAAAGAGAATATGACATAACTGAAGATATCTTAGGTACAATTTTATTTTATGATAAGTTTAAAAGGGCATTAAGGCAAATTAAATCAAATAAGGCCATGGGAGCTGATAATATGAATGCAGAACTACTTAAAAATTTCAGAAAATGTGAGAGAAAGAGTTTTTATGGATTAATTAATATCATTTATGTGAGAAGAACCCAGCCAAGATACTTATAATATGTAGAGAGGGTTATAGAATATCATCAGGAAATATTGGCATGTTCTTAGACTTGACTAGGCATTTGAAAGAGAAGGGAAAAGGTTACAAATATATTGCAGAAAGTGGGAATAAATTAGAGGGATAGGAGGCATTAGCTTTACATACTTTAGACTGCTCAAGTGCAAGCAAGTAGGGAATGGAGATTCTAAATAGGTTCTATTAGAAAGAGGATTTAGGAAGGGTTGCTCATTGTTTTTGGAGCTGTACAAGGATTATTTGCAGTAAACAGTTAAACAGACATGGAAATGCCTGGAAATAGAAATGTAAATCAGTAAGGAATTTGCAAAATTAGGTTTACTTGTGGCCAAGCTATAATTTATCAATCAGCCTAAAGTTGTAAGTAGTGACGATTGAGTTAGAAATTAAGTTGATAGGAATTATATGTCATTCAATAAAAATTAAATGAAGTGTTTATAATTTTCCAGAAAGACAAAGACTAAGGTAAAAATTAAAAAAGGGAGACAAAAATTAGAGCAGGTGGAAGAGTGTACCTAAATTGAATATTTTTTAGACTATAATCATTAATATTGTTTGGGCCTAAGGAGAAGAATTCAGTTAAGCCAAAAGGTCTTCACAAGTAGGAGAGAATTGCTGGCAAGGATGTTGAACAAGGATGTAAAAAAGGGCTCCTTTAAAATTTAATATGAAAGCTAGCTATGTATGGTGGGGAAATAGCCAATGAAGCAGGATGACAGACATTTATTGGAGGATTTTGAAATGTGCATGTGGGAGAGGATCAAAAGGTCAAATAGACAAAAAGAAAGCAAATGAGGAAAGGCTAGATATGTTAGATAAGAAGAAGGGATTATTAGGAGATATAATAAAGATGTAGAAACTATGCAAGAAGAGCACATTGGTTAGCAATGTTCTTGAGAAGACTAAAAGAGGGGAGAACATTGGGCAAACAAGGAGAGATAAGAAATGGAATAGGGATGTTGGATGGGATTGAGAGACGGAGAAAGTATATGGAATTGAAGAGAGCCTGGTTTTTGAGTAGAATATTGGGTTTCGTTTAACAGAAAATTTATTTGAGGGCTCCATCCAAATCTTATGTTAACAAATAGATTACCTATAGTAATAAGTAGCTCTGTAAAAAAATGGGTGAAAATACTTTAAAAAATAATGAAGGTGTGACAGTATATTTAATCTATTTTCAAGAACTTGATAGCAGTATTTGACAAGAAAATACTTCCCATATATTTAGAGCAGTCCTTAAATTAAGGTCTGCATTAGCCACATGTTTCATGCATAGATACAAAAAATTGAATAAAAGAAAAATGATTAGGTTTGTTATATTTATTGTCTATTCTGCATGATGCAAATACTAACCATCTGAAAACTTAGGGGAAATCCAATTTCTGTAGGTTTTTCCTCAAGGAAGTAGTGTAATACTTCAATCTGGTGAGAGTAATATGAGCTATTGCCTGAAATAATGGAAGGAAAAATATATAATTATAAATAAAGAAGGAGAAAATTATCAGAAAAAACCTCTTATCATATTCTTGAACAAAAAAATCTCTTACTGCATACTCACCATATTTGCAAGAAAAGCCTCCCATTATTTTAGTGCCTAGAATAATCAGAGCAGTGTCATGCAAGAAGATATCAGAATCCAATATTGAGTGGTAATCTGAAAAAAGAAATATAATAAAAATAACCTAATGTATCAACATGCATATATATATATATATGTATTGTATACTGAAAAAACTTGAGACTAATCACACAAAGTTTAAATTACATTAGATAACCAATAAGATGCTAATCAAAGAAATGTAACCATAATTAATAAAAAGCAACTGTTTGTGCTAACTAAGAAACCTATCCATTACTTATTTGTGTTAGGACAACTAAAAAATTTTCAAAATCCATAGTATTCTGACTAGCACCTATGAGGAACACTGTTGGTATTAAATTAATAATTTAATTAATTAGTCTGTAGTAATCTCAGAAGTGACATTATCATCTGAATGCATCCAGTTACCATTACTCTAAAAATACATTTGTATATACTTTTGGAGTTTTCAGGATAACACC
Source organism: Hetaerina americana (assembly GCF_022747635.1). NCBI lineage: Eukaryota > Metazoa > Arthropoda > Insecta > Odonata > Calopterygidae > Hetaerina > Hetaerina americana. Next base: position 4,443,214 of record NW_027286797.1, on the reverse strand, counting down.
TTTAGCTAAATGTGTCTCTGATATTTCATAATTATTGTATAAATGTCAATATTCATGCATATATTTTTATTATAAGGTGTTTTATCTTGACGTAAATGTTTAGAGAGAATGAAGAATGATTAAATGATGCTTTCTGTACCTTTTTGAAAAAACAAGATAAAGCTTTGGATTACAAAAGGCTATTGTTCATCTTCCCCCTTCCATTTACTTTACTATGCCTATTCTCTATCTCCCTTTTCTTCTCTTGACATATTCTTCCTTTAAAAAAAAATCATGATCGAATAACATTTTTTAAATTTATCTCATATGGCCAGTAATATTTAGAGTAAAATGAAGGAGATAGCATATCACATGTTTAGGCCTTAGCTGCATAACAAGTAAATACTTAGAAAAATAATTTTTAAAACACTTTTATGGACAATAATAAAATTTGTCATTATATTGAGATTGAAGAAGTGTCACCATACTTCTGTTCACTCAGATTATACCCTTTGAAGTAGTGTAATTATGAGGTTCTGCTATAAAAAAGCTAAAGAAACATTGGAAAATGAGAACGATGGTATACAGATACATGCACTATATATACATGTACATACAAGATTTGCATTATAGTATGAGTAACAATTTTCCAGATCTGTACATGAAGTGATCAATTCAGACCCTGGAAATGTGAGCACATGATTTCAGGTCACATGGTCCGGAGAGATCCGGAGGCACCTCCCCTCCGTTATACAAAGCTCAATCGACTGACCTACTCAGGCATCGTCCCACCTATATATCCACCCGGACCCCGAATCCGAGGCCGAGCGGGCATAGGGAGGTAGGACGGTCGGAGAAGGACGGTCGGCCGGATTTAGTTTGGAAGGGACATACCTCCAGGGCATTAATAAGATGACAGTGCTCATGATTATTACAGAAAATTTGGCATTGCAAACGATCTCTAATAAATCATCCAACAGGTGTTGACCAACAATTAAGAATGGAGTTGAGTATCTGTTTATGAAGATCTTCTGGAACAGTATTACAGTGTAGGAGCTTGCATGCATATCCTCGAATAATTTTCATATTATGCCTATCAGGGAGCTATTGAGCTGTAAAATTGTCACTGGCAAAAGTACCTTGACTCTCACAGGTTTTATTGGGAAGAATTTTGAAGCATTGAAGCTATACCTGAGATAAATCTATATTTTTGAAAATTTTTCTGATGCTTTTTATCCAAACTCTGTAGAAGGCAAGATAGAAGTTATTAATATTTTTTGTAGTTCAATTGGAAAATTAAGGTTTCACGGTTTAGGTTATGTGTTTAAGAGGTTGATCATGAGGAAAAAGATGGTAACATTTGCACAGTACGTAGTGTTAAGGTGCTGAGCTGGGTGCTGAAAAGGTGATGGCATCAAGGTGATTTTTTGATATGAAGATTTCAACAAGTTACATAGGAATTTATATGGGATGGAGAACAATGTGGAAATAAATGAGACATGTACTGATTTTTGTTTATAATGAGGTAGAGTTCATATTCATATTGACTCTGATTTAGTCAGTTCTAGGTGAGGAAAGTGGAGATTATTATAGGGAATATTCAGAAGTTTATTGGTGAGGACTGTATTAAGCAGGATATTGGAAGATTTTATTATTAAAAAGATTGTATAAGTACTCAAGTTTCTTGAAAGAATTATATAATGGTTTCATGTATTGATGTCTAAAAATGTGTTTGCATAGATGGAGGTTATTGACAAACAATGAATATGAAGGAACGTTTTGTTTAGACTGAGTGACAGGAGTTCAAAATAAAGCATTTAGAAAAGTATCAATCAAAAGAACGAGTAAACCACCATCCCAGATCTAAAGTTGGAAACTGGGTTATATACCCCAAGAATAATGGGATTTTATTGACCCCTCAAGCAGTTATAGGTATTTAAATGCTTGGGCCCTACCTGCCATATTTAATTTTTTCTAAAATCTCTCTCTGTTGTAGCATTGTTGAAAGTAATTGATACCTTTTTTTAAATATATGTTCTAAAATTGAAAACAAAATATATTTTATGTTATATTGCTTATTTTATTTAGTAAAAAGTTTACTAACATTATGTTTTATATTTTTACACCTTTATTTGGCTTCAAGTTTTGAACCTCTGTTCTTAAAGTTCAGTTTTGTATGATAAATTTGAAGCAACCCTCTAAATCTAGGCCTGCCAGGTAGTTGGAGCACTAATACACTGTATCCCTTTTTTTTACCTTGTGCGGAGCATAACTGAACTTTTCTTTGCGGCCTGGATTTCTCTCTGGTTTGCTCTATCTTTTCATCAAAGTACCTCTCAACCAAATGTCCTTACTTGAACTTGCACTATTACATCCAATACTCACTTCTCTTTCTCTGTCCAGGTGTTTTACGTAATTATCTATATTCTCACTACTCAAAAAAAGCTCATACTTCTTGGAATCATTTATGGGGGTTATACTCAAGGCTTTTTTACTTTTCTTTCTCAAGAAAGAAATCTAACAACTGAGGCTATAGACTGTGGTGAGGCCTTTTGACCTTGCAACTGTTATGACAAAACAAAAAGAAAGAATGGTACAGGAATGATACCAGATAAATTAGATAGGGAAATCAAATCATGAGATAAAGATAAAAAAGCCTGAGGATAAAACATAGATGCAAAAAACTTGCTTATCTCATAAAGACACACTTAATAGATTTATCTTCCTTTAAGAGTGCCTTTTCATGCAGTCAAACCAAAAAAATAGGAAGACTTATTATCTACAAGGCCAAGGACAACCATAGATGTCAAAAAAATTAATGGTATCACAGAGAAAAATTTAAAACCAAGAGAGCAGTGTGGGGCACATGACAAATGTCAATCCGCAGATAAGGCCTGCCGCCTGCAATGCATCAGGTGCCAAGAACCATGCTGAGGGGTTAATTAATGAAGACCTTTACTTCCTTAACCATAGATTTCACCACATTATCATCGCTGATACTTACAACATCTGCCAAAGTCTAAGTTAGCAAGCTTATTGGAAATTCTAACCAAGTCCCTCAAATTCTTCCACAATCACCCTAATACTCATCTAATTCTGAGCTGCTTGGAAAATAAACCCAAACTTCATCCATGGCAGGTCATGTATTTCTATTGGGAGGCCCTATCCCAACAGAAATCTATAGACCAGCCACATGACTTTCTCAGGAAATATGGATAGCCTCAAAAACTGCTGAACAGTAAAATTCTCAAATTGTTATCCCAAGACACTTCTCTTCCTAAACCAAACGACCCAAAATGCCATATCCTAATCACTACTTTTTCCTCTGAACCGACTAAATTAAACAAATAATCTGTGAACTTTTCCTAATTATTAATAACAGTCAGTCCCCATCACTTTTATTCTCACATTGTCCTTCAGTTTTGTTTGAATGCTTGTCACACTTGCAAGACATCTTCAAGTTGACAAGATCACCTATGGGCATCCCTGTCTCTTCTTATCTCCTGTCTAAATCATGCAATTGCCCACCCTGCAAATGCTGCCTTCTTCACTAAATCTCCCATCTTCCTAAATTATCCCATCCTTACTCACATGCCCAATATTTCAATGACTGCTTCTCTGTTCTGGTGATTAAAATTCTTCCCAAATCTGTAAGTAGCAAAGAGATTAGAACCTTATAAATAGCCCATATCTGGGTGTTCCAGTCATTTTAATCTCCTGGGCAGAATCAAGTCCTCTGAATCCATTTGCATCCCTGCCTTCTACATCCCCATTTCCTACCACACATCCCGTCCCACATCTTTGTCCTTTTCCTTTTTGTCCTTTGTCTCTTCACCCACCACCCATGCATATCCTCTTTGCTCTTCCCTTGAGAATGGTATTCTCATGATGACAGCCATGCCATCTAAATGTCAAACATACATATGAGTGTTCTTTCTTTATAAATCTCCAAAATGTCTGTTTTTATTTATGTATGTGTGTATGTTTATATCTTTGAAAAAGAATGCTCTTCAGTAATATTGCAAATTTATAAAAGCTTAAATTAAAACCTTTAAACAAAAAACCTCAAAGAAATGACACTCATATCAAGTTTTGATGGCATGATCATTGTCATCTGACAATGACAGCCATGCCATCTAAATGTCAAAACTAAATATATGAGTTTCTCATCTCTGTATTTCTGTATTCAAAGGTTTTAACTAAAGTTGAAAAGGCACTCATTTATCCTTGAAGCAAACTACCAATTAACAATGACAAAAAGATAAATAACTTAAGAATAAATTCAAAATTTTGGTATTCCCAGCCACCTTCATCAAGGCATAAAAATCACTGATTAAAAAGAACAGCAAAAGAATACTGGGAGGAAGATGGTTAAGTAGAAGGTTATATATATATATATATATATAAATGAGGATTACTCGTAGGCAGGAAAGTTTAAGCTAAGATTAACAATTCATTGGGAAGTTCCATTGGCAAGATTTTGGAAAGTAGATTTCCAGCTAACTCTAGAGTTCTTGGATTGGCGTGATTGTTTCTAAGATGAAGAAAATATTTGATACTTTTTAGTCATGGTCAAAATATTCACTGTGGATAGCTGTATGTCTGAGAAATGTGTAGGAGTCAGATAGATTTCACATTATGCTAATCTTGATTCTAATATTGAGGGTTGTAGTTAATTGGCCGGAATAGAAACCTGGGCAGATTGCATATTGTAGGACTGTAGGTTTTAATATTTTTTGAAATGTGGGAGATCCAGTCCCCTTTCTCTCAAGAAAACTTACATATAGATTGATGCATGCATACAAATAGAGACTTAAAAAATATGGAAATTTATTATCCAATGAGACCAAAAATGAATAATCTGTGGCATTCTATTAGATAAAAAATAGTTAAGAACATCATACCTTGAAAGTCTTACCATCATGACCAAGAAAAATGAGTATTTCTAATGTTAACAATGATATTATAGAGAGATGCTATCAGGCAGTGAAAGAATCAAGAATGAATAGAGAAACACTGAGGGCAGCAAAAAAAAACAATCTTAGGATTACCATACCAATTATATGGCTAATCGATTTTATTTACCTGTGAAGTTCAGAGAAGTACCACTGAAATATTTTTTGTCTGGAGAAAGGCGTATGTAATGAGGTGATGCATCAATTAATGCTGCTGTAATGAAAAACAAATTATGTTTACAATGAATTTTACATATTTAGGCATTTTACAGTGCCTCTTTGAAAGACCATAGATTACATTTTTTAATTGCATACTTGAGACCTTGGCATTTTTACCTGTGACCAATTCAGCTGCTTCAATTTAGATGAATGTGAAATAGCCGGCTTGTCTGCTGTTATTGGCCCCAAAACCAATGTTTTACATTGTGATTGATGAAATGATTGTTAAATGAACCCATTAATATTTTTTTAACATATACATTGACCCAAATGTAATTCTTCTCTATATTTATAAGTTTAAATGCTTTTTGTGAAGGCTAAAGGACATCACTTTTGTAAAGACTCACCAAGCATGCAACTCTATTCAGGACTATAAATTCTCACCTCAGGAAGTATTATAAAGTTTATTTGCATCATAAATGGATATTTGGGAAAAGGACAACTTTGCATACTTTTTATAAACTTGACAAAAATCAAGAAAGCAATGTAAAATTGTGGAATTGAATATATTCTGGTATTGATTTATTAAGATCAATGGTCATTAATTGTAGTCATAGTAAAGCCACATTGTTAATGATCAAATGAACACTAAAAATGAATATTGTAAGGAGTGGGATCGTAGATTTTTGTAGCCTTCAGATGAAAGACTCTTCATTCTCAGGATGTCATCACGTAGGTTGTTAACTTCCTTAATTATCTATTATAAGATGGTTCACATGTTGCACCTTATATTTTTACAAAAATGTATGGGTCCATGGATCATGCTTCTGAACAAACTTACTTTTGTTGATAGGTTACTATTAATACCACAGTGATGTCAGTTTGAGTTGTGCCAAAACAATTTATACAAGGACAGTATTCATATTATATTATATTCTAACCAAGTATATAGTGTAAAGAAAGAGATTTTTAATAAAGATACCTACAAGTATTTAAATTCATATTTTTGAAATATTTCTAATACACTAGCCAGAATTTCAGTCTATCATCAGAAACATGATGCTTAAAGCCATGAAACACACTCAAAGCTGCATCTGTAGACTAAAGGCTATTCAAGAATTGAGGATTATTAAAAAAGCTGCTTCAGAAGAGATTGTATAACACTGAGATATGAAAGTATGTATACACAAGGCAACGTTGCTTTGAGACTAGTTATCCTTTATTGAGAATGCTCTGGATATGGCATTTATTCTTTGATTATAATTAGTGCATTTTTATCTTTATATGGACAATCAATAATGATAATTGAGCATTCACCCGTGGGCATAATGATAAATCTCATGAAATGAAGGAGAAATAAGAATAAGCACATGGGATGAAAGAAGTGTAATATTCAAGCTATGAGTTCAGTTTTCAAAGATAAAAGGGAACATAAAAACATCTAATGATACACCAGTATTGGCGAAACACTTATGATTGATATGATCTAAATAATTAACTTTCCATTTTCAGAATCAAGATTATTTCTCATTTCTTTTCAACTTTTTATCATACCTATTCCATGACCTATTTCACAACCTATCTATTATCATGAGAATCTAATACACTCTGTTTCATTTATGACTTACACAAAATATACATCCCTGTTTATTGATACGTATATCCCTTAATTTCTTTACTTTTCAATGAAGTTTGTTAAATATGAACACATCCTTTGTTGTTGCTGTTAATGAAATTCAAATATTGTAGGATGTATCCCTGAGTCTAGTAGTGATTTTTGATTGTTAGTGACCATATAATGATATTCTTAACTATGATTTATCATCTTTAAGATTGAACCTTATCACTTTGTTCATTAAAAACATTCATCCCTTTTATCACCATGATCACTAAAATTCATACTAATGCCTTAAAGTGAATTATTGGGAAATTTCATTAATATTATTTATTATTCATATCTATTATCTATACATTTTATGCATTAATTTTAGATAATCAAGGACTTGCAAATAATAATTACCCAGTCTTTTCCTGCCATAAGTAATAATAATATTAATCTGAAAATGGACCAATGACAAGCAACAGCTTATCTATGGGCTTAGGCAAACATTTTGCCAGATAATAACAAAATTAATGTTTTAGCCCAGAAAAGTATGTTACTTTGCACAACCTGGTTGACTAAATAACATCAAATGAAAAATATCAACTTTTATTATTGCAATAAAATTATCAGGACATTAATTTCCTTTTGTATCTACATGAATTCTACTCTGCAGCAACTCTCATAAACAAGGAATGACCACCAAATCAGGGTCGCAAGTTTTGTTAAATTTACTTATCAAAAAGTTAGTAGTACATTAAGTTTAAATAATCTTTTAAAATTATGAAAATAAAAGAATAAATCATTAAAAAAATATAATTTTAAAATTTTAATAAATTAAATATCTTAATGCACATACTATATGATGATCACATGACCTGGAATATTGGATCAAAGGTTTTCATTGATACTTTTCATATGAAATAAACAAGTAAACATGCAACTTCTCACCTGCTCTTTCTGTTAAAAGAGCCATTATGATCTTGGGAAATTTTTTTGGTGTGTTTTCCCGGATGAAGTTACCAATATATTCATGAATATGAAACTCATAAAGAGTCATTAAGCCATAAAATGTCTTTGCTAGTTTATTCAAGGGTTGTTGACTTTTTAAAATGGCTTCTAATAGGTCTGCCAAATTTTCTAGGATTGCATTAAATGTATCCATCAAACTGCAAAATAAAAAAAAAACCAACATCATCCAAGATATATATTTATTTACAATAAAAATTATATTATTTTGATTTTCTGTAAGGTTACAGACACAATGATTAAAGAATGGTTATAAGAATTTAATGCTAAATATCTTGTTCATAAGTTTACCTCTTCATTATCCCTTATAAACAATAAAAAAGAGAGGAGAGAAGGTGTTTTGGATAAGTCATGTAACATAGCAAGGACCCTCTTCTTCTGGCTTAGTCAATATAGTTGAAAAACACAATAATTAAATTTTAAATATATATTATATCTTATATCAGAGATGACTGAGGCAAAATAAGATGATTCATATGCTTTTGGAAATATATGCATATTTAAAAGATATAGAAAAATATCATTCCCACATTGTCATTTACGTATAGAGTAATTTTTCGAATATGCAGTTATATGCAGAATTTACATTGTGTACATTTAGCTTATGCTTGACCATTTTCTGATTCAATGTTATATGAAATGAAGGTATCTTCTTGATCATAAGGAGATATCTTCACCATGATAATTCATTCAAATAAAAGCACCCTCTGTAATCAAGTTTATTCGAAAGATAAATTTTTCCTTAAGTATCATTTTCAGGCACACATATTCCTCTCTCTCTTCCAGCATATGCTCACTATAAATACATTCAACCTGGCCTTTTTGGATCATTGTATGATATGAACTAAAGCAGGCTTATCACTGATTGCAACAGCATCCAGAGATTTGTGGCATGTAAGAATTTTCTGTTCAAATATTCTTTTTTATATTCTAAGGCACATTATCCTTAAAGGATTTTAGCCCAAGCAGTGATGATACATAATGAAGAGTCTCTGTTTTATTTTAGGCATATCCTTCTTGTCTAGTCAAAATTATAACTTTGCCCCAAAAAAATTAATCCTCACTAATTCGAAAATAATTATAATGTGGTGAAAATTAGCATATTCATTTAAAAAATCTTAAATAGATTCTATCATATTTGTTTTCTATGGTAGAGAAATCTTATTCATCTTTGCTAGCAATCTTAGTCAGCCAGAGCTTATGTGGAAATCTCCATTTCACTAACAATTTGACAGGCTCCAAAAGAAATTCTGTGATTTGGAAGCATTCCATTTTTGGGTTGATAATCTCAAGAATATCTGACAGCGCACACTTCTTATTCTACTGGTCTGTCACTAGATGGGCAATGAAATACTCTGAAAGTGCCAGGCTTTTGACTAGTAAAAGGAGCTGATTAGCCAAATTCTGGCATTCAATTTTTGCGATAAATATATTTCAGCAACTGAATAGATTCTACAGGCATTCTGTATATCTTTGACCTGAATGATGTATCACATAATAATTTATGAACCTCTGTTATTGGGATAATTAAATAAGTATGCTGTGATTGTAATTATTCATACAAAGTGCTTTTCATTCTTGTTTAAACAACAAATCTCAAACCTACTTAATTAATAGGCACCCACATTTATGGGGAAAAATAGAAGAAATTTTGATGGATGGCAAAAATTTAATGGATATAAACATTTTCATTTATTTCTCAACATTAATTATATCCAATTTCTTGGGAATATATCACCTTTATATAATGTATTCCCTGACCCTTGAGATATACCCTAATCATTTTTAATTTATGAAAAGTATTTAGATTAGACAGAAAAGTATCAGAGTTCTTCAATGTGAACAAACAATGCAAAGAAAATTGATGTTAGATTTAAAATTAGCAGCAAAAGGTGCATGAATTTATAACTATCATAGAATTATCATGATTATTACTGTGGAATCATTTTCACAGTATGTTTCACTCTAAAAGTAAGTATAGTTTAGTGTGCATTCAATCCCTGCCACACACCTTAGCAGTGGCTTGCTGGCTATTAAAATTTCCAATGTCATCTGCACTTCCTTGTAGAGTAATGCTGCTTTAAAAAGACATTCTGTTTTCTAAATTCTCTTTTTGTCCATATATTTTCAATCACAAACACTAAAAATTGACATCTATTTCCGTTTTCCAGACATTTTGACAGCAATGATTTTTATCATGTGCAAGAGGTAGTTTTAGTGGAAGTTATGTTATTTAGCAGAAAAATATGATAATTTTTACCTTAAATCTGCATTTGCTAAAATTCACCTTTTGACCCTCTATTTCCTTACAGGGTGATTTCCAAAAGTAATGCAATTTAAGTAAGAAATTTATTTAACAGATTTGCATAAGCAATTAAAATTCTTCAAAGTAGTATTCTGGGGCATCAACACATTTTTCTTAGCAATTCTGCCCTGACTGATACGCATCCTGGAAGGTATCTTTGGGGACTTCTCGCAAGGTCTTCGTTATGGTTGATTGGATCTCATCTATGGATGAAAAACTGGTTTCTTTCAGGGCTACCTTAAACCAAGGGAACAAAAAGAAGTCTTGTGGGGCAAGGTCAGGACTATGGGAAGTTGTGGCAGCATTAGCATCTGGTGTTTGGCCAGGAACTTGCTGACTTATAGTGCATTGTGGGAAGCACCTTGGGCCAGAGCTTGGAGCATACTTTCCTCTTTGCTAAGTCTTTCATGTTACTCAATCGACGGATACTTAATGGATTGTTGAACACGAGCCTCATTTTTGTCGGTTTTGCTGGTTGATGGTCGACCAGAGCATTATTTATTGTAAATCACTTCCTGACACTCCTTAAAAGACTTAAACAATCTCATATAAGACTGTTTCTCATATTAGATTATACAATCTGATATAATTCTGAATTACCTGGCATAATTCTGTTTTTCTGGTCTATTGTGGTCTCTTGACTCACTTTATTAATTGATTGAGAATAACTTGTTTTTACCTGTCCAAAGAAAAATACTGATAAATTACTCAATTTTACTTTATGGTGTCTGTCCAATAAGTACTCGATCTGAAGCCATGAATACTTTATTTTGCAAAATTTAGTCTACACCAATTTTGTTCCCTTCAAAGTACTCTACATTCGTTACTATGGACTTATTCCATCTTCTTTTCCACTGTTTCAAGCATCTTTGCAAGTCCTAAGCAGCTTAGATTTTTGGTTTTGTCGTCGTTTCTTATTTTATAGTACCCACATCTTCCCAGTGATGTTCCCTTGTCACATTCTTGCATCGGGAATAGGAAATGTTGCAGCGGGTGAGATCTGGTTGATAGGGAGGATGATCAAGGATGGTGATTGAATTTCTTGCCAGAAACACTGATAAATCATCTATACTGAATGTGCAGGTGAATTGCCATGGTCAAGAATCCATCCATCATGTGTGATGAAAATGGTGTGCACTGTTGATTTACCAAAATTCAGTTCATCAAGCTATCATTCGGACAGTTTTTTGACGATTGGTAAGGACAAGGGACCACATATGATCAATGTTGTCATCAACACAGCTAGTTGAAGGTCGTCCCGGCCTTGCATAATCGATTGCACCCAGTTGGCCATCTTTAAAATGCTTAATTCACTTGAAAACAAATGTTTCCCAGAGCATTATCACCGTTGACAGCTGTCAACATTTCAGTAACTTCCCAATAACTTTTATAGCTCATCACAAAAAAACCTTATAATGATTTGTTGCAGCATAATTTTGTCAATTTCCACTTTCAAGAAATGGAAAAAAGATCAACAGAAACTGACATAAGTGGCACCATATGCACAGCTTGACAATCCGCCAAGAACAGATGGCTAATTGGGTCTTAGGCCACTAGCATTGCTAGTGGCTGGGGCTATAGTTCTTGTCATGTCCGCTAGATTGCACCAGTTTTTGTATGTATTAAGATACTACATTTATGTCACAATGCTTTTTTATATTGACCTACAATGGAACCAGATATGATATACTTTCTGATCATTAACTCAGGTAATCAAAGTTTGAAGGTTAAATATACAGGAAAATATCTTCAAGAATTCACAAATTGACAATGTACCATATTATAAATAAAGAACACCCATTTTTAACAAAATTAAATTACCTTTTTTTACCTACTCTACCATGTTTATTAATTCAAAACTTAAAAATGTCTATATGAATTGGATTGGAATACAATTGTGATTTATGTCTCTTATTTAAAGCAGTTCTTATAATTTAATTGAAAAATATTACATCTCTTGAACTTTATGGTTTGGGGCTCTACTTGGTAAACATTCATTATCACTGAATGTTTTTGTGTAATTTGATATTAAGTTTATTTATGCAAGGATTTCATTTCATCTGAAATTTTGCTCAAACCTCTCTGTGATATAAAAAATAAAGATTATCTTCAGTTCCAACATGACTAAATAAGAGAAAAATAGAGCACCTACCTGGTGATCTGTGCTGATGCTGGTGTGCAAACACAAAATGTAATGAAGTTAGAGGAGAGTAGTGCAATTAATTGCAGCAGAGCAGTCATAAACTCAGCAATACCATATACTTCCTCTTCTTCTGTACCTGAAGTCAGTACCGTTTTGACACGTGAAATTATGCCTCCCCCACTCTGGGTCACCATGCATTTCAAAATATTAAAGGAGGCCTCTTCCATAAATACATGATCTGGAAAGGTGAATTCTGGTTCCCTGGGTTCTTTTATTTGATGGTTCAGGAGCCCAGAGTTGAAGGCCATCATTGAGTAAAAGTGCTCCAAGGATCCCATATGTGCATTACTTTTCATTGCATGGGGTCTTTTTATTTCCTGTTTGAGACAGAGTTGCACTATTAAATCTGCAACCAATTCGACAGGCCATACACCTTGAAATGCATGAAAGCTTTCTTTTACAGGAAATATCTTCTTCATCCATAACTGACGTGTCCTGATCTTCATGGAGTTGAATAAATGATATGAAGATAAGAGCTGAAGAAGAGTTTTAAAACTTCCCTCTGATGGAAGAATGCTCTCTTTTGAGAGCATATTTAAGACATCCTCAACTTGATTTTTTAATATGATAAATTTTCTTCCAAGCAGACAACGGACAAATTTTTGGGCACTGTCTTCAGACCGGTTAAGTCCTATTGCCCTGCAAAAGAAAGAGGGAAAGAAATTCAAAAGATGCGTGATAGAAATTTGTTCACCTCTATGACATAGAAATCAGAATTTTTTTATATGCATTCATAAACATTTGTTTTATTGGAGTACCCTGTGGCCTGGGTGAAATGCATTGAAGGGTTCAGTTGGGACCTCATGGTACTTCAGTTGTTTGCTGGTAGTTGTAATAATTGAACTGATTTTAAGAATTGCTTGGCATTATTATCAAGAGTATATGGTCATAATATATGAAAAGTGAATGAAATACAAATGACATTGAACAAAATTGATTTGAAACAGCAGATTGGTTATGGAAATTAATTAATTCTTAACATTACTAAAAATATGAATTCATACTTTGGGTTGAGGAACCTGATACCCACATTTAAGTACACCATTCAATTGAAAAATTATATAGGCTAGCAAGGGAGGCACTTAAGGGCAGTAAAAGGGTAGGTTACAGCAATATCAAAAGATTTAATTAAACTTTTGTTTCAATGTCATCTGTTATGATCCTAGACATGATCACCTTCAGCTGGATCAAAAAGTTCCTCATTGAATTGAATTCAGTATTGTTTCTGGTCTGCTGTCATTATGTGAAGCACGGTTTTGCAGCGACATGATGTTTCCTCAATTTTTCAATCAGGATTTGATGGTGCGACCCACTCAAGATGCCACACACTTCTGCCAATTCCCTGATAGCTAGAATTGAACTAGATTGTTCAAATTCCTGATGTGATTGTCATCGGTGGACATTAATTATCTCACTCATTATCACTCACACTCATTATCTTCCCCTGATTACCCTGATTATTATTAGAAAAGGTTTTACAAAGTTTCAGTAGAAGTTTACAAAAAACGGCTGCTAATGTTTGTAAATCCGGATCTGCCAACACTCCTTCACACAAGGGTTGTAACTATTGTACAAAATAAAATATTAGCAAAGGGGTAATAGGCAGTAATTTTGAAAGGTTTTCAATCAAATAAAAATAATAAACTGGAGGTGCTATTAAAAAAACTTGGATTCTTTTCAACCAGCCTCACAGGGGGGCTTAAGCTGACATCTGGCACACAGTTTACCTAAATTAGGATATTTTGGATCAAAATTTTGAAAATTTAAATAACAATAAATTATTTTTAACTTTTTACCTTACTTTTTAAAAACATTTTCACTTCACTTCAGCTAAATCAATTGATAGGCAATTGGTTGGGAATATCCTTTTTAGGAAATTTAAGTTGAACACAAATAAAAATACAGATTGAAAATTCAAAAATTAATATTAAAATTTGAAGAAATAATTTGCTTAATTATCCTGAATAACAAAAAATATGTAGACTGATGATTGAATAGAATTGGCTTGCAAAAAACCTTTCTTTTTACATTGTATTCTAATGCATTTCATTTTTTCCTTCTTTGGCAAATAACGAAAATTCATATTCTGAGTTAGCCATTGCTATCAAGAATGAAATAAGTTAATTAGGTCAGATAAAATTAAAATTTTTTGTAAAATGGAAATTCCGTCATTGCATAGTTTAAGAAGTAATTAACATACCTGTAGAATGGCTGTAGTATATGCAATTTTGAGAGCTACAATTAATGCATTCAACCCTTTGTTAGAAGAGGATTGAGTAGCAATAAAACAGAAACATTCTCCAAGGAAACCTTTCACATCATCAAATATCTTGTGAGTATGCAAAAAAATTGAATAAAAAGGAAATCTCACCATAAGGCCTTGTCATAAATTATTCTCCAGGGTCTTGTATAGTCCGCAATGTCACAATTTCCAGGCAATTTGACCTCTGCAAGTGAGCAGCAGCACCTTCATAGTGAAGACAATCATTTAAACAACAAAATTCATTCTATTGTATGCACACCTTTTTAAGTTAATATCTAGAAAAGGTGGACCAGCTGAATGGGCAAATAATGCTGCCTACCAAATCTAATGCCAGCATTTCAGGAGAATTGACTTTTGAGTCTCTATAAAGTTCTAAAGCAAATTCTAAGTTTATAAAATATAAGTAAATGTCTTCCTTCAATATACCAAAATAATAAATATATCACAAACATATCATTGCCACTCAAGTTAATCATGATATAAAACTCAATTACAAAAGACTGCATTAGTCTGTTTAATTAACCATCAGCAAATAGTAATTGAACAAATTGCTTAAATAGTTTTAGCAAAAATTAACCAGCATTTTAAAAAGTAAAATGCATAAATCTATTTATAAGTACATTAATAAAATTTTTTTCACGTCATTCCTTGTATCATCCAACTTAAACATAAATATATGCTATATTTTTTGAAAATCATAAGTCCTTGAGGCCAATATTCTCCCTATGATTACCTGTAAGACACCATTCTTCTCTCTAATTCCTATATGAGAGAAACATGGTGTCTTGTCTTCCTCATCTATTAAATCCAAAGGCCTCTAATATTGGGACTAATGTCACAATTCAATCTTAGCCCATCCTATGCTTCCCAAAAAAAGCATTAACCCTCTGCAATCCCTCTGTTTCTGTAAGCCAATCCACCAGTATAAAGTAATTACTACAATGTAATCTCTATGCCTCATTTTACACGGAACAATGCAAGGCAATTTATTGATATCACTATCAATAGCTACTAGGCTGAAAATCACTTATACATCAGTTTTCTCTGTCTCAAACACATTCTCCTCCATAATGTCTTCTTGAACTGTCATTACAAAGCTTTGTCAATTGTTTCTCACCCACCGATAAAGTTTCCAAACACAGTTAAAATGCAAGAAAAGGACTTAAAATGGTTTTTATTGAGTCTGACCAAAATTACAATAATTTCTAAATTAATAGAAAGGTATAAAAAAATATTGAATCTTATTTCATTTCAACAGTTTCTATAGAAATAGAAAGATAACAGATGCTTGGTCATAATATTAATGCCCATATATTTAATTACTATTAATACATATACTTAATTAGCCCAGCAAATATGTATCTCAGATTTTACTTGGAATCAATTCCAGTACTTACCTAAAATAACAATCCAGAGTTACAATGTCTATGGATGATGAAATGAAATCCTTCAAATGATTCAATAGCAATACATAAGTACAATCATCTATATCGTTATATTTTTTTATCATTTCACTAAGAATATACAACCTGGAATATGCAGAATATTGGTTTAATAAAATTCTAGTCCAGTAAAGGAAAATTATTTAGAAAACAACTTTTATATTAAAGTAAATGGTGAATTCTGTACAGAGTAATTATACATACCAGGCCCATGTAGACTGCTTAGGTAAATTCTGAAGGAATACTAGCATTTTTTTAAATCCTGATTCATTAGATTTACTGGAGCCCATAGTTTCATCCTTTTCCACAACAGAAATGCTCATCATCTAATAAACAACAAAACACAGAATAAAATACAAAATCAGATGATTTAGTTAATTTTTTATTTGACTGAATGCTGAAATGCAATATGCTGGCATGGATAGAAAAATATTTTACAATTCTCCAAAAGCCACCAAAACCCCAATTTTGATAGATATTGGACTCAAAAGATATATAAAGGTGATGTCCCACAATATTCCAGTGCTAATACTAACCATATTCAGATAAAAGCTTCTAATTTTCCTTTAGTACATTCAAATGGTACCCATTTAAGGCTCTTACCTGCTTAGACACTTCAATAGCAAATTCTAGGAATCGCCCCAGAATTGGTTCCTTCATTGAGGTGCTGGGAATTTTCATTAATGTCACTTCCTTTTGCATCAGAGTATTCATTTTTACTATTGCACTTTTCCATTTTTGACAGTCATGTGCATGGGCACTAACACTCTCCATTGTGGCACCATTTGGATGATGAACTTTTAGCTGAAAGATCAGTGTTTCCAATACTATGCACTGCAATATGGAACATATGGAAAATTATATTAACCAAACACAAATTAATGCCAGAAAAAAGGAAGAAATTTTAACAAGGAATTTGTTGATAACATTGATGGAGGATTTTGAAATAAAATTAAGAGTTATTTATAATGGTGACGAAGTTTTCAACAGAAAATCTCAATACTATATTTTAAATTATGGAAACATTTTATACATGTCCAATTTAATTTTGATAAAACAACACCATTTGGGACCTTAAGAGTCAACCATGCCATCATTCAATCGAATTCACTGAAAAATGCTCAAGTATAAGAATAAATAGAGAAAATGGCATTATCCTCTATTAGAAAGGGAGTGAAACTTGTATTTTAATATTTATAATGGTACTCCATGATAGTATAAAAAGGAATCCATATTAATTCTTAGAATAAGAGGAATATCTTTTGTGATACATAACTTCACAATTATTTTCTATTGACACCCGCAAATGTTTTATCTGCTCCTTTTTTTATTCCTTAGTCACTGTCTCAATATTTTTTAACTGTTCTTAAATATGCTTCTTCCTTCAAAATATAATATACTGCATCATGATACTCCCTTCTAAACACAGACTGTCTTCCAAATTCAAATTCATTATATGCAACCTTCCCTTTCTCATTCTCTTATATTTAACATGATAGTTTATGCTTAAAAATATTCAAATTCAATTTTCTTATGGAACATATTGTTTCTAGTTCAATCATGATTGAACTAGAAATGACACATCATTAATAAGGAGTCATTAATAAAAATAATCACGTTTTCTGGAAAGTTAAATCCTGTGAGACAACTTGAGCTTTTTGCCAATGATATTCATACTTCAAAAGGGATCATGTTCCAGTGGAAACAATTTTTGCAGATGTTAAGAAAACCTTCAAAAAAGTGCCTCATAGGAAACAAAGGAGGCTTCTTAATACTGCTGAAAATGAAGCATATGGCATAGATAAAAATATCCGTGGTCAGAACATAGACTTTTTCAATGGCCGGGAACAAAGAGCAGTCATAGATGGAGCTAGAGAAAATGCTGTAGAAGTTACTTTAGGGGATATGCAGGGAAAAGCTATTGGGCTTTTTTCCCACTTTCCTTTTTATGACATTGACTCCGCAAACACTAGTAAGATAAGTTAATTTGTCTATGGTGCAGTTTACTGTGATATTTATGATTTTGATGAGATAGCTGTACAAGGCTAGTAGAATCATCTGTATCAGCTGATTTTAAAGGTATTCAAGGCTAATGGGTCACCTAACAGTTAGAAATAAGCTTTAAAAAGTGCATAGTGATGAACTTTAAGAAAAATAGCAATGTCTTCCTGAACTTTTATTACTTTGGGAACACCAAAATGGTATGTGTTACTAGTTTCAACCCGTAGACGTCATTATCAAGTGCAAATGAATCAAGTTGTGGTCTATTTTTATATAATTCATGAGGGAGAGGGGGTGGGTGAGAGAGAGGCAGAAAGAGGAGAAAAAGGTGGGGTTGCAATCGTCATAGATTGGAAAGGGAAGAGGGATGTTAAGCATCAGGAAAGGTGATTGGTGGGTTCACAGCGGGGTTGTGTGGGTTTGGGTCTTTCCATGTAGGAAAGGCATACTTCCAAGACTGGGAAGTGGTTTTCAAACAATAAATCATTAACAAAATGGCCCTTTTTTATTATCTTTCTGATTTCTAGCTCTTCCCAAACATTTCCAGTTATAATATAAACTTAATATATAGTCTAAAAATTATAAAATAATATAAACTTAATTGATAGTCTAAAGAATTTGATGAACACAATGAAAATGATTCCTGGTCAATATTCTCATCCTATTTGGCTAGCCTTCCCATCATTGGAAGATGTTAGGCTTCTGATCATCAAAAAAAAACCTGGCAAGCCCTATCAAAAGCAGCAGTGAAGGAGAAGAAACAGAAAAAAATCAAACTGTTTAAATAGGATTTCAAATATTAAGGAATGTCAAGGAAAGACAATTAAGAGTATGATTCAGAGAATTGATAGAACAATTATAGCTATTTAAGTGTTGAACAAAATCAGATTGAAGGACAACATGAAAAATTTGAGCAAATGTTACATGATTAATTTATAACAGAGAAGAATAGATCCTGTTAAGGCTGACAACAATAGTGAACAATAGATTTTAAGAAAGAAGACCCTTGGTCATCATTTTAGTGTAATTCCAATAAAAAAGAGTGAAAAGAAAAACTAAGATAGATGACCAGTGGTCATAGGATACATATCCATGGAATTAACTTCTATAATCCATGGAATAAGGCATTGGATGATTATAAGTTATTTAAAGTTAGATAGAGGATACATCTCTGCTTATCATTGTCTAGGAACAAAGAATGATAGTGGGAAATATCAGTTATGTTGCAAGAGGGTTTAAGGTTTTTTCCTAACAAATTAAAGCACACAGATAACTTTAGAAAAGGATGTGCAAAGATTTAATGAATCTTCATACTAATATCTGTTTATTATACAATATTTGGGTGCAGATATAGGAAGCATAATTAACCCGCACATTTTTTCTTGGAATAATGCTGATTCAGATTGTCATTTATATACTTATGACCTCTAAGGCTAGATTTGAGTGAACAAAACATTGGAAGATGAAAGAGCAATACAAATTGAAGTATTTACTGGAATGAAAAGGAAAAAGTACCAGCAGAGGAGTAGGAATAAATCATACATGAGAAAAGGACCAAAGTCAATATAAGAAAAGTAACAACATATCAAAAAAGTCATACAAAACACCATTGGAACATTTTGTAGGAAAAGGTAAATTAAACAATGGATTAGAAGTTAGAAATTCACTAATTTCTAATACTAGCAGCATTTTTACAAAAGAATAACATAATACGAGGGTCATCCGGAAAGTAGTACCCGTTCGTGCCGCATGAAGTGCTGACGACGCGAGTAGCCGCTGGACGAGGTCAGATAGCTTCAGTGGCTTGTCTGCCTTCTCTGAGCCAAGTTGCGTGACGCTAGCATTGCCTGTGTTGTTTCTGTGATTGTTTACAATGTTTAAAAAAATTGAGAACGCCGCCAGTTGTGAAGTGAGGGCAGTGATTAAATTCCTCAATGCAAGAAACGTTCGCCCATGTGATATTCATCGCCAATTAAAGGAGGTGTATGGAGACAATGTAATGGACGAGTCGTCTGTTCGGCGGTGGTGTCGCAACTTCAACATGGGGAGGGGGAACACACACGACGATGAGCGTTCGGGGAGACCGTCTGTCATTACAGACCAACTGGTGAGCTCAGTTGACGAATTCGTGAGGAACGATCGGCGCGTCACAATTGATGACATCTGTGAGCATTTTCCCAATGTTTCTCGAACAATTGTTCATGAAATTGTTAAACACCATCTGCATTATGCAAAAATTTGTGCAAGATGGGTCCCTCGCGTATCTCAATGAGCTGACGGCGAAGGACTATGCAGCAGGAATACAGAAACTTGTCACACGTTATGACAAATGCCTTAATTTGCTTGGAGATTATGTTGAGAAGTAGTTTAAAGTATCCTCTTTCAAATAAAATTTTTTATGTTTGTTAATATTTACTTTTGTGTCTTTATTTCACGAACGGGTACTACTTTCCGGATGACCCTCGTATATAGGATGACCTGATCACACGACACTTAAGGTAATACACGCATTTAAATGAGTAGGATGTGAGAGATATTGTATGAAACAAATAGGGCAGATGGGTACCTACTGACATAAAATTTCCACCGATTCTCTTCTTTTTTATTTGAGTATTTTAACTGATTCAAATATATACAGGGTCGCATCCCAAAGTGGTAGGACTGATTTTTTTACAAGAATTTTATTGACGATATACTTACATCGACTTAATAATCTTCAAAGTATACTCCTTGAGCTGCTACACACTTAGTATAACGTTGCTCCCATTCCCCGTACGCCCGCTGGAAATTTTC
Organism: Hetaerina americana; assembly: GCF_022747635.1. Classification (NCBI taxonomy): domain Eukaryota; kingdom Metazoa; phylum Arthropoda; class Insecta; order Odonata; family Calopterygidae; genus Hetaerina; species Hetaerina americana. Next base: position 4,422,485 of record NW_027286797.1, on the reverse strand, counting down.
TTTGGGGATGCTGTTGATGACCCTCGTCGAAGCCTCTTGAACGGCCTTTATCGAGTTAAAACGTCGTCCCTTGAGCTGTCTTTTCATCAGGGGGAAGAAGAAGAAGTCCGATGGTGCCAGATCGGGAGAATAGGGCGGGTGCGGCAACGTGGCAACGCCGTATTTGGCCAGGAGCTGTCTGAAGACGAGCGCGTCATGGCAGAATTTTCGGCACCATCTTGGCGCACACCTTGCGCATGGCCAAATCCTGTGAAATAATGCGTTGGACGTTGAATGCAGACAGACCCAACTGGTCTGCAATTTCTTCACTGGTTAAGCGTCGGTCTGTGTTCAGCAGTGTCCTCACTCTGTCCACATTCGTGTCGGTTCTTGCCGTCGACGGCCGTCCGGAGCGATGGCCGTCTTCAACGCGCTCCCTACCCTCTTTAAACAAGTTGTGCCACTCAGATACTGTGGAACGGCTTAAGGCAGTGTCCCCATAAGCCTGCTTGATCATATCGAGGGTCTCAGTTGCCGTCCTCCCGAGTTTCGCACAAAACTTCACGGAATATCGTTGCTCTAAATTCAGATTCATTTTGTGTTTCGACGCGGACAAAAAACTTGCTTCACTAAACACGGTGTCCTCACTCAACGACAGCCCGTAGGCGACTGAGGCTGCGTTGGTCTGTTGCTAAGAGCCCCCTCCACCTTACTCTGCCAGGCAGATTCCCCTCCACCGCTCCGTCCGCGCCAGAGAAAATCAGTCCTACCACTTTTGGGTGCGACCCTGTATTTTACTCAAGCAAACAATGAGCTTCAGTTTCCTTAACATCCACCCTGTCTTGTGTGATTTTGTTCGCCTTGATAATTTAAGGAGGATTGCTTGCACTTACACTAGATTTTGTGATACATGTCTTGTGGTCATTTTTACAAGGAAAGATTGCATGCTCCATTAAATATAACTTTCTGTCATATACTGATTACCTGCTTATTCATATATATCTGTTACATATATTTACCAGATAAATTATATAAAAAGAGATTGAACAATACTCTGAATACTTCTGAAACATCACTGTCTTGTCAGCATTAAAAATATACTTGCTAAATTATAAAATACCTTTTCACCATCCATTTATTCCCAGTATCATATTTTTATCTGGATGTAAAATATACCCCTCAGTTGGCCCACATTAGATTAAAAGGTTTAGAGAGAAAAGAATTGTTAAGTACAATTATTAAATTTTCCAAAAGGTGGCACGGTTAGAAAACATCACGGTTACATTTAACACCAATTAATAATTTGCATATGATTCAATCAAAGTAGATGGAAAAAATCATCAGCTAATTTTAAAAAGTATGATTAAAATACCAAAAATTATATCCAGACTTACTTTCAGTGTATTCATCTCTGTGACCAAGGGATTATAGCATCCTAGTACAATATCCATAACTTCTTCTCCAAACAGGCATGCCAGTGTCCGATTCTCTTTCGCTATCTTCTCAGAAAAATGCATTTAGTTATTTAAAGGAGCGATGAGAGTAATTTAAAATCGAAGCTTTTGCAAAACAATCATATGAAATATTAACTTTCAAAATATCAAACTCTCATAAGCTGTTCACTACTAAAGCAAGTTTTAGTAACTGACTTTCTATTAAAAGTGATAAATTTAGCGAAAAACCAATAACTTTGACAAATTAACAAAGGAAAGTTTAATCCCATTAACTTATCAAAAATAAAATGCTTGCAAAAATTTAAACGTTAAAAGCAACTTTTGGAAGGTGATTGCACTGAAAATTCTCCCATGAATGGATAAATAGATATGCTTATAATTTAAGATTTGATTCACAAAACCTAGAACTTTAGAATCTCTGGGTTTGACGGTTAATTAGAATATCATTAAAATTTATTCAGCTAATCCTTTTTTTGAGAAATTTTTTCACAGTTTTTAAAGCTCAGCTTAGAATTGATACAAGGTGTGATCAAAAAAAGACCGGACTGATTTTATTCTGTGCAAACCGTTCAACGGATCAAAACGAGACACGGTGCGATATCTAGCGACACATCTGACGACAAAAACGAGAGGTTTACGTCGGGTTGTTATGCAGTAGTAGCGGTACGTGTATTAACCTGTTCGTCGCCGTATGCAACGGCAGCAATGAAGGAGCTAGAGGAATAGGGTGTGTGCGTGAAATTTTGTTCGCTTCTTCAACTTCGCAAAAGTGCCACAAAGACATTTGGAATGATTCAGCAAGCCTGTGTTAAAGAAGCTATGAGTCTAAGCTAGTGTTTTGAGTTGTGCAGTCGTTTTAAATCAGGCAGAACCTTGACAGAAGAAGATTCGCGAATGGTGCGACCTTCCACTTCGACAGACAACAATCATTTTTAAATTGGTGAAGAATTTGGTGCAGGAAAACCGCAGTTTAGCTGTTAGGGAGGTAGCCTAGGAAGTGAACATTAGTTTTGGATCCAGTTAGACAATTTTGACTGCTATTTTGGACATAACGCACGTCGCGATAATGCGCAATATGGATATTTTTGTATAGACAACGCGCGCATTATCTATACAAAATTGTTCAGATGGTCGAAAAAATGGCGATGGATGTTATGTAATGAAAATTGAAAAAATCCAGCATTGACGTATTTTTACACAAACTTTATATAATTTTTACGCATATATATGTATATGTGTGTGTATATATATATATATATATATATATATATATATATATATATATATATATATATATATATATATATATATATATATATATATATATATATATAAATGAAGCCCTGGGCGCGCGGTATCTGTACAAGTTCATGATAACTACAAAGTTCTGGATGCGCGGCATACATAAGGTTCGTGTTATCGATGGGAATATACGATAATTTCTATTTGTCAGTTAAGGGGTACAAATAAGAATAGATAATAAGTCATTACCCTTGTTACCCAGCTAAGTCCAAGAAACAGGTTACATTCTGGAGCATGGGCCACTGCACAATCAGTTCTCTTTACCACATGTGATACAAATTTTACCCTGGAAAATAAATTTTGATTATAAGACGAAGCAGATTACAGAAAATGAAAGGGGTAAAACTTTAAGGAAATATTTATAAAATTTGATAATTTCTGAAAATATAACTCTTTGTAATACTGAGGACTAAGGGTCTAGCCACAAAAACACCAGATTTCACTAGGTTTCCAAATGTAAGCAACATTTTGCCTATAGAGGCTCGAGCAGATAATTAGTAGACCAAGATGTCAAAGTACTTGAGGATCCTCTGTAAAGGATCCTTTTCCTAATGTACAATTAATGCAAAACTTGAAAAATGTGCTTACAGATAAGGCTGTCTTAACATGTTTGAAAATGAGACAATATGTACTATGGAAGTAGAAAAGTCCGCCTAAAATTATAATGCCAAAGTTGGATCTAAAGACTGTAAATACTCAGCTTTTGGGATTAATGATAGTTGCTCCAGGTAGGGTCACCCATGCTAGAAAATTTGAAGGCAAAAAGCCAGAAATATGGTAATCTGAGCTGTCAGTTTCTTAGTGAAATGGCTGCAAAAGTAACTGACCCCAAGGTGGTAGCCACATAAACTATGGTGCCACTTAAATATCATTATTTGGTAAGGCAACCAAAAATATCGCTCATTAAATATCCCATTATACAATGATGAGCAAGCATTAAAGTACCAGATTAGATCAGAGTATCGTAGCAAATTATGAGATTTGGCCTCCTTAGTCAAATGTGATGCCCAGAAGTGGGTAAAGAAAGGCTTCTTTTTAGAAGAAATTTAGTAAGCATAAAACAGGCAAGTGTTACTTTATTATCAGAAATAAAACGGAACCACTAACATTGGTCATTTAAAAAATCAGGGGCAGAAGTCGGTAGTGTAAGCAACACTGGAAGAACTATTTGTAGCTGTTGCTGAATCATTGTAATGATGGAGATTAGTACTATAATGCAACAAAAAAATTTTAGCAACAAGAAATGACTGTAGAGAGAATAGAAATTTAGTTCTGTAGCGAAAAGGGTTTGATCACGAAAAAAATTTGCATTATACACTATTTACTTATTTATTTATATATACCCTGCAAGCAACCTCCATGGTGTGTGGCAAGGAGTGAATACACACCAAATTAATTCAACATGAACCTACTGCGGTCGAACAATAGGATTATGGTCCCATATCGTTCGTGGAAAAAATGACATCTTAAATCTGTTTTACACTTTATCTCACTAATTTGATCAACAATATATCTCCTGCCGTAGTTAGATGGCTGAAATAATACATTTCCAGCATCGCTGCTAAACAGGCTCCCAACTTAAACAAGAGCTTCAATTTGTAATTTAACTTTCGCTCCGTGAGTGGTTCCTAGCCTAGCTGCTCTAATATTTTGGATACGCTGCTAAGTTTATCATAACAATGTTGAACAAATCTAGATCCTCCACGAGCTGTACGCGATCCAATCCAACATCGAGAGGATTCCGTATGCTTGCAGCATATTCTAAAAGAACAAGCGAAATGTAACACTTCTCGTCGACATTTACATCACCTTTACCAAGTACTCTTCGAATAAATCCAAATTTTATATTAGCTTGTCCACATATTTCCCACATGTGTTACACTCAGGAGAGATCGTGAGTAAAGGTGACGCCTGGGTATTTAATTGTGTATCACGTTCCATTTCCGTGAAGGCATTCTGGAGGGAATCGTTCAATTTCTAGAAATTCATCACTATGCACTTTTTTAAGTTAAATTATAATTCCAAAGTGTCACTCCAGTGTTGTATACCAGCTAGGTATATAAATGAACCTGCTGTGTCCTCAATATACCGGATATCACGATGAACCACTGTCAGCAAATAAACGTATCTTACTAGTGTTTAAGGAGTCAATGTCGTAAACGTAATGTAGGAATAAAGGAGGTCCGATGCAACTTCCCTAGGGAATACCTACAGTAACTTCTACTCTATTTGAACTAACTCCATCTATCACTACCTTTTGAACCCGATCATTCAAAAAGTTTTCAATCCAAACCCGGATACTTTTATCTATGACTCTAGTCTATTTATCTATGCGTCTAGTTTTACAAATAGTTTACTGTGCGTTACTTGGTCGAAGGCTTTCTTAAAATCTAGAAAAATTGCGTCCACTGGAACAGTGCTCTCTCTCCCAAAATACAATTATCATGAGCAATAAGCGCACATTGTGCCTATTGCGCAAGCGCAGGAGCTATATTTTTGGAAACTATGCTGATTTTTTTAACAATAACTTCTGATTATCGAGGTGCCTCATGATCAATCTAGCAACTATATGTTCCATAATTTTGCACTAAATGGATGTGAATTAAATAGGTCTGTATTTACTCGGTTCCTCTTTATCTCCATTTTTAAATATTGTTGTTACGTCCAATCTCTGGGAACCATCTGATCTACCAATGACTTCCTAAATATTATTTCTAGATACGGGACGATTCCAGAAAAAGGATCTTCTAATATAGGAGTGTATATTTTATCGGGCCCAGAGAATTTATTAGGATTGACATTTTTCCATAAAAGTTTTATTCTCCTCTAAGATATTTCAATTTTGGGCATTTATCATTTTTGAGTGAGTAACCGGTTTACTTATTTGCCTGAACTTCTCTGACGCATGACCAAAATGTTTTTGGTTTCTCTCAAATTTTCTCCTAACCATTTTCTTTTGGATTCTCTCAACGATTTCCGAAATTCATTCTTGACATTCGCCCTAGATGTCTTATGTCAGTACTGATGTCATTTTTTGCCGCTAGAGATATCACGCCTGATATTTTCATCTAGATTCCATGTTATCTTTTAAAAGTATTCTGGTAATGAACTTGTTGACTCCTCAGCACATAATCTCAAGGAAGTGATTCCACATAACCTTAATATTTCGGTGATAACTATCTTGCTTCAAACTAGCAAATCGATTCTGTATTAAACTAAGTAGACGTGTAGAATCGATTCTGTAAGCACACACTTTAAGCCATTGTAGTTCCTTCTTTAAACAAGTAAATTTTCCTTTTAGGCTTCATAATTAAGCGTAAAAGAATTCAATAGCGATTCGCAGATGTATTTATCTTTACCACTGTTTTAATACTATTCGTGCGCCACTCAATAGATCGGACATTAAATTCTTCAACCGGCTATAACATCGCGATCATTGTTTTGGGATAAAAATATTTTTGATTTATTTCTAGTAATGAATTTTCTCTGCCGACAGGCGGTCTGTAAAATGCGAATACATTAATTCTTTTGGTTGGGGAATTGAGAACCAAACGCTTTCCAAACCATTATCCGGAAATACCCCATCCCTGCTGACGCACAAATTTTTGACTGTAATAAAGACACCGCCCCCGATTCCATTTTTTCTGTAATTTCTGTAAATGGAAAACAATTTTGGGAAATTCCACTGTAGGCAACCTCAGCGCCTACTACGTTGATGATGTTATACGTCTTTCTTTTTTAAACTTTGACAATTTACTACCAATACAGATAATGTTTCCTTGACATTACGGTTTTTCGAATTTTTAACAGGGATCGTCTTCTTATCAAAATTGTATCATTATAACATTTTCCGTCCGATGCTATCTGATTTGTGTTGAATGAACTATTACTAGGTCTTAACCTCACTTCAGTTAAAGGTAAGTAGTTTGGCCAAGAAGACTTTAGAGACCCACCAATTGACCTACAGGCTGACCTACATTCTTATCTAAAAAAGCCGTGAAGTGCTCGAATATCCTACTATCTACACACCTGGCGGCCTTACACGCGTAGTAAATTAGCCATGGTGGGCAGGTACTCATGGCCAGGTTTTTAGAAAGATATAGCTAGGCTATATTGCTGTTGGGCACAGATTTAGAATTATAATGACTTTCTAACAGTTTCCTACAGAATTAATACAACAATGAAGTACTAATAATGAGTAACAACAGAGGTTAAAATAAAGAGATTGTAAAAAATTTCAATTTAGTAACAAAACCCAAGTGAATTGTTAATGATCGGTATAGATGTTTTGAGGAAATGGAGATGGTTATAATTGAGTATAAAGAGAGAATATAAGAAAAAAGATTTGTCAAAAGCTGCATAAGAGACTATATGAAAAAGAAACTAAAAAAGTATTGGTTACCCATGAAATAGTTCGGAAAATAGTTGAGAGATGAAAATGGATGAATATAAAGCTTAATTTACTTGCAAGGAAGTTTTAAGAGATAAAATAAACTGAGGCAAGAAACAAACAGTGAAAAAATCATGGTGGATGACAGGGTAAGGCTATTTAAATATTTCAAAGGAAACATGAAATTGGCGCTGAAGATAGAAAGTTAAAACTATCATATGAAAAGAGAATGTGTATAAACAGATAATTATAATTATTTAAATTATTAATTTAACCAGGTAATATTTAATAGATAATGAAGATATAAATGGAGGAATTAAGATACAAATTTATTAGGCTTAATATTTTAGACATGGAAAGAAAAAATGATGTAGTCAAGAATTGCTTAGTTCCAGGTACCTTTGATGATGAATGAAAAAGCAGTAAGGGAATTAAAGTAAAGTCTATTGGAGTTAATAATACTCTTATATAACTATTCATTTACCATATGGTGCCATGCTAAAATTGCTAAATTTTGAGCATAAATTGCCTGGCTATTTCCATGAAAAATACCAAAGTTATGAAAAATGTTGAAAAAGTGTATATTATTTATAATAATTCAATGAAAATGTTGCAAGTAATACTAAATATTGTTTTGTAAACTTTAGGCTATTGAAAAATTAATCCAAAACTTATGATTGCATATATAGAACACTATGAGGATACCCTGTAAGCCCAGGCAGCGGTCATCATTCTTAGTGAAAATATGTATTAAGAAATGATATTTGATGATTTAATAAGGAGCAAACATTTCCAGTACATGGAAATCTGGTCTTTGAAGCAAGGGTAAAATCATGCATGAAATTCTTTCCTTATGTATGCATGAACATGGATTATAAATGTAATGGTGAGTGAATAAAAAGCAAATAAAGTAAAGGTATAGTGAGAAATAAAGAGGATAATTGAGACAAATATAAAGCAGGTAAGAAAAATGGCTACAAAATTTATTAATTGATAATGAAATATTTTTTAGAATGCAATTGAGGGAAGAATGCCCTCCAGGAAAATTTAAGGTAGGAAAAAATGTAAAAACTGAACACAATTATTGTAGGTATAAAGTTTTTGAAATTGAAAATGGTTTATTGTAATGAGCAGCATCTGGCCTTGTTAGGTGAGGTGAAGAAGTGCAGTGATATTCATTCAGTCCAGTTTTATCAGCGGCAAACCTTATAATTGAGACCTTGTCAGTTTGCGCATGGCAAAAATAATTGGGTTTACATGACCATATTAAGAGCATAATATCACATTTAAAACTAAAAGGCCCTTTGTTGCACCAAAATAAACCATAAATGTTAAACTTTGTTTTTAATATGTTGTAAAAATTGTATTGTATTAAATCCTTTCTCCTTTTAATTGCTTATAATAAGTCCAATATGATCTTGTTTCTTGATATAAAAATAAACAATGAGAAATATTCCCTTTAACAAAAAAACCAATCAAAGGCAACATGAAAACACCTCAATCTGAAATGGCTATCACCAATTTAATACATGAGCCACATCTATCAGACCATCATCCATTTACATACAGGGTCAGCACAATAAGTATCGTGACTGGTTTGCTGTAACCTTAATGGAGCCATGGATGGGGGTCCAACCGGTCGACTTGGTAAAGAGGTCTCCTACCAATCAGGCACACTTTATTTCAGTCTTTGGGAAGACCTCAAGAGAAGAGATGGATGTTAGTGAGGTGTGACTGTTTGTGCTCTTATTGCACCAGCATGGAGCGCACCATTGAGCAATGCTATGCTGTGAAGTTGAGCATACCCGATAACCTCTTGAACCAATTCTCAGGTGGCCTAAGTGAATAAATTTTTGGACTATGACAGGCATTTAACCATCATTCTTATCAGTTAGGAGACCAGCCTTTGAGTAAGAACCATCAACATCATTGTAACAGAGGATCTTGCAATGAGGAGAGTATGTGTGAAGCTGGTGCCGAAAGTCTTGAGCAAGACACAAAAACTGTTGTGGATGGAAATGTTGCAAAATATTTTGGATTGCAACCAGGAAGATGAAGATTTTCTTGACAACATTATTACCTCAAAGGATTGCTCAAGAGGTGCTCAAAGGATATTGGTTTGGCTCTATCCAGGTGGTTCAAGCAGAGATGACAAAGCCTCTCAACAATATTCCAGAAACTGACTCCTAGCAGGCTTTTGACAAATGGTAGACATGCGAACTAAATGTATTGATGGAAGAAGAATGTATTTTGAAGGTTATTAAGTATTTGTAATGATAACTGTCATAAATTTGAATTTTTGGAACCAGTCCCAATACTTATTGTATGGATCTTGTAAGATACCAAGTTAAACAATGGTTTGCAATGCAAAATTTGTAAATTAAAATAATGCATGCAAAAAATCTATAAGAATGCATAAAAGCAATGATGAAAGAACTGAATCATAAAATATTACCTTATCCATTCCTACTGATTCCATCTGCTACTATCTAATATACAAAGAAATAAATTCCTTGTTTGAAAAACCTTAAAGATGGCAGAATGAACAATATAAGCCTCCTGAATTTTATTCTTTATTCACTGGCAGGCACATATATATAGTCCAAGCATAGTAATTGATCCCAGGAAAAAATCTCTGCAACAGAGTATACCCTGGCCTTTCTCATTCAGTATAGGCTGTTTATGTGAACATATGTCCACAGTTTTGATTATTAAATCAAGAACACCTTTGGCATCATTTTGTTTTAAAGATCAATAAAGTGAAATGCTAGAAATTATTTTCATGAATTTTCTAAAAATTCTATAACTTTTCTAGTTTTTATAGATTTTATATACAATTGAAAGCTCAGTCAAATTCTAAATTAATGGAAAAAGTAATATAATGGCATTTCATAAAATCGGAGAAAATGGTTGTTGTAGTATTTAAGGTATTTTAATAAACATCTTATGAGCATAATAATCAGGAAAAACTTGTAAATCTGTAGGCCTAATACCTTATTTTATTAAAATCACAGCTTTAAAAAAATGAAGAGAAGGACATATTTGAAATTCATTAAAATGAAAAGGATATCTTTGGTATTTTGAGAATAAACCTATTCTCAGATGAGTACAAACACACCAATTTATAATAGAATGGAAATTTCACAGACATAATGATTCCAACTCAGGACTACTGCAATCATTAGAAAAGTCTGTTACAAAAATAGGACTTATTTTTTCCAGGACAGATGGACCAACAGGATGTTATTTCACTGAATTGGTTCAAGCCAAGGAAGTCTTAGGAAAGGCTGGAGGCTAATAGTAATTGACTTTCAGCCTTTGCAGAGTGCAGATTGTTTGATTGAAAAATATCTTATATGTGACCTTGTTCACTACATCATGCAGATCTGTCATCAAATTTTGCTTAAAACTAGGCAGAACCAGGAAAGTTACTTATGCAGCTAATGTTGATGATGTCATTGGTAGATAGGGTGTTTTTGAGTGGCACTAGTTCATTTGGGAGTTCAGAGAAAATATTGAAGGCACTAAACATTCAGGACACCCTTAGGCCTCAAAAAATGACTTCCTGCCAGAAGGAAGGTTTTTTTGGAAGGGGATTGCCAATTAAGTATTTGCATGGCTTCTGATAAACTGCCAAGAGATTATCCAATTAATAAGTGAGAATACACATTTTTTAGACCTTATCATGACTGGGGATCACACTTCTTCCTCATCTGAGCCTTATATCCGTGATGGAAGGATATCACTAGAGCTTTGTGGATTCTTTACAATGCTTTATGGCCTTGGCAAGGGAACTAAGCAGCATTTCTTGCACTGCCCTCAAATGAGACAGTGCAACAGTAACAATGAGTAACATATATATGTTTGGTTAAAAATTATAGTAAATTGAGGAAAAATTATAAATGTGCTATTCCAATTTAATTTAAAATATTTACAAAATATTATCATGATTAAGATCTCTTTATAAGTGTAACACTTACTTGCTAGTGATCCAAAGGGGCAAGTCAGAATTGAGACTTCCCTGAGTTATGATGCATGCAATAATCTTTGACACCCTTGATTTATCCACAACACTGAGATCTTCATTATAAGCAATAATGGAAATGGTTATCAGATCTATAAAATAAAAAATAATATTTTGAATCAATATTACATGGTCATTCCAATGTGTGATTGAAATCAACCTATGATCACAGAGAGATACAATCTCTGTAGATAACTCACCTTTCCAATTACTTGCTGTCAGTTCACCCCAGTAAGTTCTTCTATTTAAGAGTATTGACGTGATTCTTAAAAAATAGCTCCCTCCAAACTCTTCTCTAAGATATTTTGAATGAAATATCTCCTTCAAGGAAACCATCAAATTCTCAGCCGAAATTTTAAGAACATCTATAAAAAAACGGAAAATGGGATAATTTCAGAAAAAGTATATTTTTCTGTGTTATATTGCAGAAAAAAAATTCTAACTTACAAAATTAATACATGTCTATATTTTAGGTTTCTATGTTAACTCAACCACATCTTGGAAATTATTATGCCTAAAATTTTTAATAATCTTAGTATTATTGACTTCTCAGTGAATTTTGGCCTTGATTGTCATAAATTTAAATGTTCTTGTTCTAATGTAAATTCTTCTGAAATGCATAGCTTTATATCTGATATAGCTCACAATATAAATTGTTTCTTTTGGCAAGGTAAGTACATTAAGCATTGTAAAAATTATAATATTAAGCATTAGGTACATTATAAAAAAATTAAACTAGAAAAGCTTAAATATACATATTTTGGAATACAGGAGTCTAGATATCAAGTATTGGACAAGAGACTGACAGGAGATCCTGGATTGGATTCTCATTCATAAACCCCCACTCTACCCAATCTAAGAGATTTTTTAGTGTCTCAGATATTCATGTGAGGTTATAGTAAGCAAAAGAAAATAAACTGACCTTGCTACCTTGACATGTGACTTTTATATGCAGTTGGACTTAGTTTTGGATGAAATCTATCATCATCTAACAAATCATACTTATACATAATCATGCGCATATTATGACTCCAGGAAAGAGAAATCATATTAATTAGAATTATAAAAGATTAAAATAATATATAAAACAATATAACATGAAAAATCTAAAATTATTTTGTTAATATCTATGATAAGAAATACAGTAATAGGACATTAGTATGAGTAATAGGTCATAAATACACATACAATTTTATCCTTACAGTGGTCAGATACCATTATTCTGATCCATTAGTATTTATAAAAAAACGACATCCTAAATGTATTTGCTCTCTGCTTAATCTTCCAAATTGTTTAGGATATTATCTCATATGATGGGGATAATAATAAATTTTCAATATCATTGCTAATGATCAGATGCCCAATATATGACAGAGATTTAATCTTTATTTTAACTTTAACTCCCTGTGTGATTCCCAGCTTAACTTCTCTAATAATTTTATAACACTACTTTTAGTTTATCATTGCAAGGTTTTACCAATCTAGTTCTGCTACACAGTGAAAGATTGCACAGCATTATTGAGAATGATACCAGAATGACTCTTATTTCTCAAAATACCAAAAATTTGGTTACTTTTGATGATTAGCCAGAACAGATTTCTGGTGCTGGCATTTCTGACCACAAAGCATTCACATGTCTTTTAGGTACCAATAAGCATTATATCCTTGACAGTACCTCCAAAAACATTTCAAAATAAATCGCATTTGGCGTCTAAGCTTTAGAAGAAGGAGAACAATTTTTCAGTGAATGCATATGTGAGGGTAATTGAATATTCAATATTTTTAGTACCTTCCAAGCCACCACTAGGGTGTGTGACAGCAGATCAATACATGCTAGGTTATTTTTGACCCAAATATGACCCTACCATGGTTGGACAAATTATGATCCCTTGTCGTTCACGGCAAAAATGACATCTAAAATCTATCTAACGCCTACATGGTACGATAAAGGCAATAATACAATTTCAACAACTTTGCTTAAGAGAGATCCTTCAGATTTATGGAAGATTGGTTACCCGCAACTGAGGCTCCGGCTTGTTGCAGAGTAACGTCCTTGTCGGCCAAACCAGATGTCGCAGGTCCGATTCCCACCTGGATTTCTACCACTTATGGCTTGGGTGTTTGCATGTGTATCCATTGTTATCATTACTTATAGTCCAATGTAAAGGTGCTGAACACAGCATCGGGATGGATCATTCCATTATTTTCAATGGGACAAGGTTACTTGCCCTGCCATGGGTTATTGGTACCGAATAATTACAGGAGCATTTTAAATAAGAATGGCAAGGAGGATTTTCAACAAGGACTCCGGCTAATCCATCAGCAATGAATGGAAACCGGTGATAAAGGTTAAATTAGGAAGAAACAAAACGCCAAGGCAACCAACTGGATGGCTATACCTCCAAGGACCAATCACAGTTACTTGACCCTAGAGCTCATGTATATAATACGGCCAAATGCAGATGGGCACTCGTCTACCTCGAGGATGACCCGAGTAAACATCATCAAGCAAATATGCCAAGAAATTGCCAGATCATACTTCATTAAAATATAGTATTCATCTTTAACCATTTCATCACATTTATCCAGTAATCTACCAATAAATTTAGATTTTTCCAGCTTGACAGGAATTTTCAGTGCATGTTTCATCCAGAAGCGTGGTCAGTGAAGTTTAAGCGAACACACTGAATCGAGTCAACACATTCTATTTTGGTGTTCCCGGTGCAGTAGGCGTTCAAGAGATTAATTCTCTTTATCAAAAATTAATTACTATGTACCTTTTTAAATGTAATTATAGTTTTCATGTGTCCCACAAGTGCTATATAGCATTTGAGTCATTTAATTGAGCTGCTTAACCTCAGGATTATGGTTAACCCTGACGAACAACGCATCAATGGCAAATTAAAGTACTTTTCCAGTGGCTACAAAGTCAATGCAGGAATGCAGTATCGGTTCATTGAAATTGATTTTAACCGCAAGAATAGTACAACTGAAATTATGCAATTAATCAATTGCATTCTGCAAAGAATATGAGTTTGACACTTTTTTGTTGGCTCTAACTAGACCAATGAAGAACCAGGAAGTACATTACCATCGATGTCAATTATTGATGCCAATGTAAGCAGTATGAATGATTTACTGCACGTAAAACATAGATGAACACCCACTGAGGTATTCAAAGTTGTAATTGGTGTTCGGTCATGTCTCATCCTGACAGAAATTAAGAAATAAAGTGTATCATGTCCAATTTTTGGCTAAAAGTCTGAATGGATGAACAGAGGCAAAAAATTTTGATATTAACCAGGGATAGGAGGAAGAAGAGAAAAAGGAGCTAGCTCATATAGCCTCTACCTCTCACATTTTCCTTAACATTTCAGTAGTTCCGCAGGAATGTTGTCCACTTCCACAGCAAAATTTAATTTCATCTCCCTCAATGCCCAAATTCTATTTCATCATCGAGTATGCCTTAAACTAACCTATCTTCATCTAAGTCATGTTCTGTTTCTTTGTCTAGCTTTGTTGGTCTAAGTTATACTGTCCTGTAGTTTTCACATGAATTAGCATTTATCTTTTTTGCAATAGGAACTAACACTGATCTCACAAAGTCACCTAGCCAGATTCCTTCCTCATTGATATTATCAATCAGCTGATATAGCCTCTACCTCTTACATTTTCCTTAACATTTCAGTAGTTCCGCAGGAATGTTGTCCACTTCCATGGCCAAGTTTAATTTCATCTCCCTCAATGCCCTTTCTATCTCATCATCAAGTATACCTTAAACTAACCTATCTTCATCTATGCCACATTCCGTTTCTATGTCTAACTTTGTTGGTCTAAGTTCTTCACTATACAGTTCTTCTATATCTTTCTTCTTTCCACTTGGCTCTTTCCTGTGTCAGATATTATCTTGCACACTTTATCTTCAACTCTTACCATACATCTTCCCTTCTTACTTCCTAATTATGATTTGCTTGCCTCAGAGCACTGTGAACCTTGCTATAGGGTGCACCGGATTCATCCTTCTTCTGCAAACTTTCCATATCCTTGCACTGCATCTTCTACCATGCTTCTTTTGCATTATTTTCCCCCCCTAAATTTATCATTTAACTCTTTGTACTACATTTTGCATAACCCTGTGTTTACATTTTTCCATGTTCTTCTCTCATCCATCTTTGTAATGATCTCATCCATGATGTATGGTTTTCTAGATCTTTTCATTTTGATCATTCCAAAAGTGTCTTTTGTGGCTTTTGAATACCCTTTCTTGATATATTCCCATTCTTCTTGATAATACTCAGCTCTTTCCCATCCTGCATATATATATATATATATATATATATATATATATATATATATATATATATATATATATATATATATATATATATATATATATATATAAATATAAATATATATATATATATATATATATATATATATATATGTATATATGTGTGCATGTGCGTGTGTATGAAAAAAGAACATGCATGATAAACAAACACTAGAATTGTGAGGAAGTTACAATAAAGCAGATCACAACATAGAGAGTTTCTTTGACTGAGACTTCAATCATGGATTTTAAACTTGTGATGCTGACCCTCAAATAAATTTAATTGATTCGTGTTCATCATTTTGAGGTTCTATGTTCAAATTCTTTGCAAATATATGATAAATATTCTAAAGATAACAAGGTTAGGTTCAACTAGGTTATAAAAGGTCCCATTCGTAAAAGATGTTTGTTTGAATAATGGTTACATTTTAATAATCATCCTTTAACCATTCTAAATGCCTTAATAAATATGGGACTCTGGGCTGCCAATACCATGACCTAACCATTTAGCCATCTTTTGAATATTATCTGGAATTTTGCTTTCAGGATAGCCCTTAAGTCTGCAGTATAATTATGTTGAATGAATTCAGTAATTATACATTTCTATCCTTTCAAAGTGAAATTTTACTTTGCAAATTAGCAAATCTCTGCTGGAGCAAGATTCAGATAGTAAAATGGATAGAAGATCATCCTGGTAATGTTTATGGCCAAAAACTTGGTAATAGTCAAGTATATGTACATTCGTCCATTATTCTGATGAAACACCAAGACTTGTTTTCCTATATTAATGGTATCTTCTGCAACATGGTGTATCTTCACCTTCTATTAGCCTCTTTAGAATGCTTTTCATTCACCATTTGTCTTTAGCTGATGTCAAGACATATTTACCTCTCTTCATCCATTAATAGTCATAGCATAAATTTGGATGTAACATACTGCAAGGCCAAAATTTCTGTCAAAAGGCAGACAGAGCATCATAAACACTAATTTCAACTGCAATGGCAATCTTCTCTGCAGTTAGCCTACCGCTTCTATCATTTATAGTGTTGTTGTAGGCATTTTTAATGTACACTGATCGGCATTCACTTTGAGGATCTTCAACAGTTGCATCCCAACACCATGATGGCCATTCACTTTACCTCTCTTCACCCATTAATAGTCATAGCATAAATTTGGATGTCACATACTGCAAGGCCAAAATTTCTGTCAAAAGGCAGACAGAACATGATAAACTCTAATTTCAACTGCAATGCCAATCTTCTCTGCAGTTAGCCTACCGCTTCTATCATTTATAGTGTTGTTGTAGGCATTTTAAATGTACACTGATCGGCATTCACTTTGAGGATCTTCAACAGTTGCATCCCAACACCATGATGGCCATTCACTTCTTCAGTAATTTTCCGCCTTTCCTATCTCTCCTGCGTTTGTCCTTTCTGTGTTTTTCTATGTCTTTTACTTATAACTGTTTCTATTTACATGATTATTTGTTCCCCATTTGGTGGGATTTCATGTTTGAATGTGTATATATATATATATATATATATATGTATATATATTTATATATATATATATATATATATATATATATATAATTAGGTAATCTACCAGTTAGGGTAGGTTTTTGGATGAACATAATTACTAATTTAATAATTTGTGAATTTGTGACCCCTAGCAAAAACACAACAACCTACTGTACATCAGGTCTCTCTTCAGCTCTGAGTACTTTCTTCCTTCCTTCATCCTGTCCAACATCCCTATCCTGTTCCTTCCCTTTCCTCGTTTGCCTAACATTCTCCCCTCAATTACAGTCTTCAACATCCCACTGCCGGTCAATACCCCCTTCAGCCACTTTTCCTGCCTCCACAGGATTTCTCCCAACAAACACCTCCCTTCCCCCACCATGCCAAGTACTTCCTCATTTGTTTTCTTCTCTGCCCATTTCACCTTCTCCATTCTTCTCCAAACCCACATTTCAAAAGCCTCCAGTCTACGTCTATCCTCCTGCTTCAATGACCATGTTTCTGCACCGTACAGAGCTACGCTCCAAATCAAAGTTTTTACCTGTCTTTTCTTAATATCCTTACTCAACATCCCTGTCATCAACTTCCTCCTTCTTGTGAAAGCCTCTTTGCCTAGCGCAATTCTTCTCCTTATATTCCCACTATATTGATCGAGTTGGTCCAAAACACTTCTGAGATAAGCAAACTGATCTACCTGCTTTAGTATTTGTCCTCTCATTTTAATGTTATCCTTAGCCTTTTTCTTTCTATAAAATCGCATAACCTTTGTTTTATTAATATTGATTCTCATCCCATACCTGTCACACTGAATTCCCAATTCACTCAACAATGCTTGCAATCCCTTGACTGACTGGCAAACTATAGTCTGGTCATTAGCAGACCTAGTTGATTTTATAAATTCCCTGCCCACTTTCATTCCTACCTCCAGTACTCCCCATCCCTCTTTAATTATTTCCTCCACATACAGGTTGAACATCAAGAGTGATAATGGGCGATCCACCCAAATACCTCTTCCTAACACTGCCTATTCAGACTCCCTATTCCCAACTCGCACCTGAGTAGTCTGAGACATGTACAGGTTGCAGATTAGCCTCCTGTCCCTCCAATCTATTCCTATTTTCTGCAATATACTGATTACTTCTTCCGAATTCACTATATCAAATGCTTTTTTGAAATTAATGAAACAGGAATTTACTTCTTGGTTGCATTCTATATTTCTCTTGTTTATAATAACCATTACTGGAATGGCATCACGTGTACCTCTCCTTTTCAGAAACCGAAACTGATCATCCCCTAAGTAATCATTTGCCTTACTTTCTTTTACTTTGTTTATGATCCTAAGAACAACATTAGCTATGTGATATTACAAACTATTGTCCTGTAGTTTTCACATGAATTAGCATTTATCTTTTTTGCAATAGGAACTAACACTGATCTCACAAAGTCACCTAGCCAGATTCCTTCCTCATTGATATTACCAATCAGCTGATATAGCCTCTACCTCTTACATTTTCCTTAACATTTCAGTAGTTCCGCAGGAATGTTGTCCACTTCCATGGCCAAGTTTAATTTCATCTCCCTCAATGCCCTTTCTATCTCATCATCAAGTATACCTTAAACTAACCTATCTTCATCTATGCCACGTTCCGTTTCTATGTCTAACTTTGTTGGTCTAAGTTCTTCACTATACAGTTCTTCTATATCTTTCTTCTTTCCACTTGGCTCTTTCCTGTGTCAGATATTATCTTGCACACTTTATCTTCAACTCTTACCATACATCTTCCCTTCTTACTTCCTAATTATGATTTGCTTGCCTCAGAGCACTGTGAACCTTGCTATAGGGTGCACCGGATTCATCCTTCCTCTGCAAACTTTCCATATCCTTGCACTGCATCTTCTACCATGCTTCTTTTGCATTATTTCCCCCCCCCCCTAAATTTATCATTTAACTCTTTGTACTCCATTTTGCATAACCCTGTGTTTACATATTTCCATGTTCTTCTCTCATCCATCTTTGTAATCATCTCATCCATGATGTATGGTTTTCTAGATCTTTTCATGTTAGTCATTCCAATAGTGTCTTTTATGGATTTTGAATAAATAGTATAAATGAATAGAAGATCACCCTGGTAGTGTTTATGGCCAAAAACTTGGTAATAGTCAAGTATGTGTACATTCGTCCATTATTCTGATGAAACACCAAGACTTGTTTTCCTATATTAATGGTATCTTCTGCAACATGGTGTATCTTCACCTTCTATTAGCCTCTTTAGAATGCTTTTCATTCACCATTTGTCTTTAGCTGATGTCAAGACATATTTACCTCTCTTCATCCATTAATCGTCATGGCATAAATTTGGATGTAACATACTGCAAGGCCAAAATTTCTGTCAAAAGGCAGACAGAACATGATAAACACTAATTTCAACTGCAATGGCAATCTTCTCTGCAGTTAGCCTACCGCTTCTATCATTTATAGTGTTGTTGTAGGCATTTTTAATGTACACTGATCGGCATTCACTTCGAGGATCTCCAACAGTTGCATCCCAACACCATGATGGCCATTCACCTCTTCAGTAATTTTCTTCTCAACCTGCACAATCCTGGCTTTAGCAAACACATAAACATTTTAATACAGACATTGTAAAATAATAAATTGTCATTTTATAATTATGAGTAAAACTGAAATGGAATTTCCTTTCCCTACATTTATCGGCCAATAAACTACTGCGATAAGGTAAGTCACACAATTTATTACATTCTTGCTTAACTATATAAGTTTACTTTTGAAGTTGAATTTTACGGCTAGCAACAGAGAACAATATATAAATTATATACATTAAATATAAAGCAACAAAAAAAGCTGGAGTAGTAATCAAAACTAAATTCATCTTACTAATGTGAATACTCAGACATAACTATTCTAATTTTATCCACAACAATATCCACTTTTGAAAAGTATCCTAAAATTCTGTTTTCATTGCCTGGGATTTATTTTCAAAAATGTGCATTACATATGCAATATGATTGAACTGAATACAGACATTCTTTCAGATTGTTTCATCAACTACAATTATTAAAATTATAAGGTTTTCCATTTCATTGATAGCACATTGCAAAGTAGAACCTTTCAAGTTAATATCCATGGTCTGTGAAAATGTGCACAAATTGGTTTCATCTGGCAGCCATAATGCTAACTATTACCTAGCTCAATAGTGGCGCTAGTTGCCTGAGACCCAATGAGCCATCTGTACTTGGCAAATTGTCAAGCTGTGTGTATGATGCCAGTCATATTTGGGTCTGTTGTCCTTATTTTTATTATTTGTCAGAAATGAAAATTGAGGAAATCATGGAGCAGCAAATTAACATCAAGTTTTTTGGTGAAGTACGGCAAAAGTTGTTGAGAAATCACTGAATTTTTTTCAGCTTTTTATGTTAATAATGCTCAAAAGAAAGCGTCTGCTTTCAAGTGGATTAAGCATTTTAGAGATGGCCAAAAACACACCACGAGTATTGCAAGGCCGGGACAACCTACAATTACCTTTGTTGACGGCAATATTAATTGTGTACAGTCCCTTGTCCCAATCAAACGGCAATAAACTGCCCGATTGATAGCTGATGAACTGAATTTACAGAAATCAAAAGTGCAAATTATTTTAATTTAACATGATGAATGAATCCTTCACCATTACAACGCATCTGCACATATATGGACCCAATAAAGCAAGAAATTACAAGAAAACTAAAAAGCCTAACTGCCAAAACTTCCAAGGGAGGTTTAAAACCGAGTACTCAAAACATAACAGTTCACTTCAAATTCTTTTTAAAATCTTGAATAACTTCACTCACTGAAGTATTGCTCTTGCCTGAATTAAAGATATCATTACCCAAAAATATCAATGCACCTGCCCGGAATAGTAGGCAGTTTCATTAATATTACTCCTAAAATATTAATTGACCTTTTTCATAATAATCCTTCAACAAAATACAATTCACTTCCCAAACAAACGACACCTGTCTTTCCTGATTATGACACCATATTAGCCTTTTTTGGAGTTGAAGAACCAGCCTCTTAACATTTCACAGGTTCTTGTTTCTTTTGTGGTGCGGTTATGAATCCATGCTTCATCAACTGTCACATGTAAATGTCTGATATCAGCCTTGTTTTTCATTGAAATCGCCAATTATATTTGAAAATTGCCATTTTAATGAATTTATCATTCACATTGAGCATGGAATTGTCAATCTTGAGCAAAGCTTTGCCATCATATGTAATGGCATATGCAAAATGTAATCTGTTGGTTCTTTTGAAATTCCTACAGCAATTTCATACAACTTCATCACCAACCTTCAAAGGAGGAGTTCCCATACAAATGTACAATCCTCAAATGACTATTGGCTGGCATTAAACCTTTTATGAAGCGTGTTATACTGTAAAATACTCTATATTTTTCCTTTCCAAAGTTCATGTACCAAAACTGATTTACATGACTGCAGCAGACTGCTGGACAGAATGGCTTATAATCTCAGTTTGTTTTACTTCAGAGATAAAATCATTCATTTAGTAATAATATCTCTGGATAAAATTGAGAATCTTCTGAACTACTCTTATAACACCCAATAAGGGTTGAATATTTTGAGGGAACTGCCGGCTTCAGTAGTCATTTACTTTTGAAAACTGTCAGTAAATGCAATTCCAACAACAAAATGACCTTTTGAAAAAGTTGTTTATCATAAGGCAAATGTTTGTCTGCAAAGAGAGAAAAGAGTTAAACACACATGTAAGGCATATTAGATAATGGCATTTCCATTTTATGAACAAAACCTTTCTACCACAACATGTTTTCAAGGTAAGCCAAGCCAATTAGATTTCTCATGAATACTTATTTATATTAGCAAAAAATCCAGCCAATGTGTTGTTTCAGGTTATTTTTCTGAGATGGGTCCACATGTCAGCCATGAGATTTTTATTTTTACTGCCAAACAAAACCTATTATTTAACCTTGTGATTTCTTCTTTTGCATGCCATTAGTGAGAACAGGGCCTTTAAGGATCAGATGAGAACATTAAACGGTCCTATTGCTTACCCGGAAGGAAATGAACCCCGATGACCAAATACTTCTTCAAACTTGTTATCCGAACGAACGGCGAAATCATTATCATAAGGAAAGAGACATAGGGAAAACAGAAATATATAGAGGGTGATTTCAAGGGTAGTCGGGAAGGTTAAAAGGGTGACAACTCTAAATATATATGCGTTTCCTTAACCCAGACTTGAAACACTGGCCCTCAAAATCCAAAGAGGACCTTATTATTTCAGCAATCGAAGAAACACAATTCACACTAATATTCACGGCATTTTTCGAAACAAAGTGCTCCAACTCACGGTTTACATTTTTTCCCTCGGTTTATTCATATTTCCACAGTAATTAAGTAACAATAATGAATTTTCAAGATGCAGAATAGGTAATAAAATTGCTATATGGTTCAGATTCTTACCTTCCCCACACTTGGCTAATATCTTCCCGAAAAGTTTCTTCAGTTCTACATTCATAGCGGCGACCGACGAAGTTGCGGCTGCGACACGGCCCTGTTTGTCACGAACCCGCCAGGCTTCCTGCTCGTCAATATCGATAAAAAGTTAAAGAGTGGCAGTTTATTGGCCCTAAAAATGTGGGTACATACCTTAACTGTATACTGCCTTAATAATTTTGCACCTGCAAAATATTTTCATTAAACTCCATTAGACTCACCTTAACAAGTACCTTGTGGAAGCACTGAAATACTTCATTCATTGAAACGTTTTTTCTTTCCTCCGCCGTCTGTAACTCCTTTAAATGCTCGTTGGAATCCAATAATCTATTTAACAACTTCATTCCACGCTGGAAATATGATTTTTTTAAATAATCAATCTTTATTCACTATAGATTGCCACATGCCACAATAGACATGGTAGACAATATTAAATTCACAGTGCATCGGTAGAATCAGGTAGTGCATCTTAAAACCATTCCAAATGAAGACCGAAGTTTTAGTAAAAGACTTACAATTCTATCTGTGGACCTAGAAGATCCAAGCGTCCCTATGCTTTTTCTCCACTCCATGCTGAAGGCGTTATGGCAAACAACCTAAAAGATAAAAAAGACTGTAAATGAATAATTCTTTTCGCTACTACGCAGTTTGAAACGCAACCTAAACAAAATAGTTTTTGAGCTCGGAAGTTATTCGTCAGTTGTAATACACAGATACAGGTTAGAGTACAAGTGAGCACGCGATTCCCAATTACTGAATGGCGACTGATGTCAGGTAAACAATACGTCACTCGACCTGGGAACGACCTCTCTTGCGCGTAGCAAAAAGAATATCGTTAAACAGTTGTTATGCATTCAGGATTTATTTTAGCTATTTGAGAGAACGATTTAGTTTATACAATAATATGGATGATTATTTTCAAACGTGTGTTAAATGATAGTCAGAAACCTCATTAACAGTAAACAACGAAAAAATAATGAAACACGCCACATCGAGTCCCTCCCGTACTAGGCAGCGTGCAAATCGTTTATGCGTTAGGGCGCGTGTTTTAACGGCCTAAATGTAAGGAGGCTAGTGAAAAGGCAGCTAGAGTTTAGACACCGTACACAGTAGTACTGCAATCCTTGTTGCTAAGAATAAGGATTTAACGGAGACGCCCGAATGTAAATATTTTGATTTGGAGATAGTTTGTGTAAACATACGTGTGTAGTTGTAAAAACAGTTGTGTGTAATTGTATCGTGCAGCAATGGAGATCAGTCGCTTCTTTAAAACTTTTTGTTTTCTTCGATTTTATGATGCCAATGCTCAGCACATGGAGAGGGATCATTTTTCATTGTTACCATTACTTTAAATGCAAATGTTGTATTCCATGCATTAATAATGTACAAAGTTGAATTTTTAAAACTTTAGCGCGATATGAAATAAAAAGTACTGTAATTACTTTCCTATCGACAGACTAATTTCTCGCCAAGCTATCTAATCACTGAAACGAGAGGAATGACGTTGATTTGATTTTCGGTATGATTTCAAAAAGCCATGCAAAGAGGAAATGGACCTGCAGAACAAATACCTTCAGAGACCTATGCGATGACGTCACGTACGTTATAATTCCTTGACTTATGATTTCCAGGCTTGCCGTTGAAGGTGCCACCGTTGTTCTAAAAATCTTGATCGAATAATACGTGTCATATTGATAAAACAGGAACTCCCAAAGCTTGCGTTCCCTTTTCAAGGTAGTTCCACCTTCATCTAATTTCTCTTTTCTTAATTGGATAGCCAGAAATATTCACTATTGTGTACGTTGAAAATTGGTAGAGCGAATGTAATCGCAATTGGCGCGGTTTTACAACTACACACGTATGTTTACACAAACTATCTCCAAATCAAAATATTTACATTCGGGCGTCTCCGTTAAATCCTTATTCTTAGCAACAAGGATTGCAGTACTACTGTGTACGGTGTCTAAACTCTAGCTGCCTTTTCACTAGCCTCCTTACATTTAGGCCGTTAAAACACGCGCCCTAACGCATAAACGATTTGCACGCTGCCTAGTACGGGAGGGACTCGATGTGGCGTGTTTCATTATTTTTTCGTTGTTTACTGTTAATGAGGTTTCTGACTATCATTTAACACACGTTTGAAAATAATCATCCATATTATTGTATAAACTAAATCGTTCTCTCAAATAGCTAAAATAAATCCTGAATGCATAACAACTGTTTAACGATATTCTTTTTGCTACGCGCAAGAGAGGTCGTTCCCAGGTCGAGTGACGTATTGTTTACCTGACATCAGTCGCCATTCAGTAATTGGGAATCGCGTGCTCACTTGTACTCTAACCTGTATCTGTGTATTACAACTGACGAATAACTTCCGAGCTCAAAAACTATTTTGTTTAGGTTGCGTTTCAAACTGCGTAGTAGCGAAAAGAATTATTCATTTACAGTCTTTTTTATCTTTTAGGTTGTTTGCCATAACGCCTTCAGCATGGAGTGGAGAAAAAGCATAGGGACGCTTGGATCTTCTAGGTCCACAGATAGAATTGTAAGTCTTTTACTAAAACTTCGGTCTTCATTTGGAATGGTTTTAAGATGCACTACCTGATTCTACCGATGCACTGTGAATTTAATATTGTCTACCATGTCTATTGTGGCATGTGGCAATCTATAGTGAATAAAGATTGATTATTTAAAAAAATCATATTTCCAGCGTGGAATGAAGTTGTTAAATAGATTATTGGATTCCAACGAGCATTTAAAGGAGTTACAGACGGCGGAGGAAAGAAAAAACGTTTCAATGAATGAAGTATTTCAGTGCTTCCACAAGGTACTTGTTAAGGTGAGTCTAATGGAGTTTAATGAAAATATTTTGCAGGTGCAAAATTATTAAGGCAGTATACAGTTAAGGTATGTACCCACATTTTTAGGGCCAATAAACTGCCACTCTTTAACTTTTTATCGATATTGACGAGCAGGAAGCCTGGCGGGTTCGTGACAAACAGGGCCGTGTCGCAGCCGCAACTTCGTCGGTCGCCGCTATGAATGTAGAACTGAAGAAACTTTTCGGGAAGATATTAGCCAAGTGTGGGGAAGGTAAGAATCTGAACCATATAGCAATTTTATTACCTATTCTGCATCTTGAAAATTCATTATTGTTACTTAATTACTGTGGAAATATGAATAAACCGAGGGAAAAAATGTAAACCGTGAGTTGGAGCACTTTGTTTCGAAAAATGCCGTGAATATTAGTGTGAATTGTGTTTCTTCGATTGCTGAAATAATAAGGTCCTCTTTGGATTTTGAGGGCCAGTGTTTCAAGTCTGGGTTAAGGAAACGCATATATATTTAGAGTTGTCACCCTTTTAACCTTCCCGACTACCCTTGAAATCACCCTCTATATATTTCTGTTTTCCCTATGTCTCTTTCCTTATGATAATGATTTCGCCGTTCGTTCGGATAACAAGTTTGAAGAAGTATTTGGTCATCGGGGTTCATTTCCTTCCGGGTAAGCAATAGGACCGTTTAATGTTCTCATCTGATCCTTAAAGGCCCTGTTCTCACTAATGGCATGCAAAAGAAGAAATCACAAGGTTAAATAATAGGTTTTGTTTGGCAGTAAAAATAAAAATCTCATGGCTGACATGTGGACCCATCTCAGAAAAATAACCTGAAACAACACATTGGCTGGATTTTTTGCTAATATAAATAAGTATTCATGAGAAATCTAATTGGCTTGGCTTACCTTGAAAACATGTTGTGGTAGAAAGGTTTTGTTCATAAAATGGAAATGCCATTATCTAATATGCCTTACATGTGTGTTTAACTCTTTTCTCTCTTTGCAGACAAACATTTGCCTTATGATAAACAACTTTTTCAAAAGGTCATTTTGTTGTTGGAATTGCATTTACTGACAGTTTTCAAAAGTAAATGACTACTGAAGCCGGCAGTTCCCTCAAAATATTCAACCCTTATTGGGTGTTATAAGAGTAGTTCAGAAGATTCTCAATTTTATCCAGAGATATTATTACTAAATGAATGATTTTATCTCTGAAGTAAAACAAACTGAGATTATAAGCCATTCTGTCCAGCAGTCTGCTGCAGTCATGTAAATCAGTTTTGGTACATGAACTTTGGAAAGGAAAAATATAGAGTATTTTACAGTATAACACGCTTCATAAAAGGTTTAATGCCAGCCAATAGTCATTTGAGGATTGTACATTTGTATGGGAACTCCTCCTTTGAAGGTTGGTGATGAAGTTGTATGAAATTGCTGTAGGAATTTCAAAAGAACCAACAGATTACATTTTGCATATGCCATTACATATGATGGCAAAGCTTTGCTCAAGATTGACAATTCCATGCTCAATGTGAATGATAAATTCATTAAAATGGCAATTTTCAAATATAATTGGCGATTTCAATGAAAAACAAGGCTGATATCAGACATTTACATGTGACAGTTGATGAAGCATGGATTCATAACCGCACCACAAAAGAAACAAGAACCTGTGAAATGTTAAGAGGCTGGTTCTTCAACTCCAAAAAAGGCTAATATGGTGTCATAATCAGGAAAGACAGGTGTCGTTTGTTTGGGAAGTGAATTGTATTTTGTTGAAGGATTATTATGAAAAAGGTCAATTAATATTTTAGGAGTAATATTAATGAAACTGCCTACTATTCCGGGCAGGTGCATTGATATTTTTGGGTAATGATATCTTTAATTCAGGCAAGAGCAATACTTCAGTGAGTGAAGTTATTCAAGATTTTAAAAAGAATTTGAAGTGAACTGTTATGTTTTGAGTACTCGGTTTTAAACCTCCCTTGGAAGTTTTGGCAGTTAGGCTTTTTAGTTTTCTTGTAATTTCTTGCTTTATTGGGTCCATATATGTGCAGATGCGTTGTAATGGTGAAGGATTCATTCATCATGTTAAATTAAAATAATTTGCACTTTTGATTTCTGTAAATTCAGTTCATCAGCTATCAATCGGGCAGTTTATTGCCGTTTGATTGGGACAAGGGACTGTACACAATTAATATTGCCGTCAACAAAGGTAATTGTAGGTTGTCCCGGCCTTGCAATACTCGTGGTGTGTTTTTGGCCATCTCTAAAATGCTTAATCCACTTGAAAGCAGACGCTTTCTTTTGAGCATTATTAACATAAAAAGCTGAAAAAAATTCAGTGATTTCTCAACAACTTTTGCCGTACTTCACCAAAAAACTTGATGTTAATTTGCTGCTCCATGATTTCCTCAATTTTCATTTCTGACAAATAATAAAAATAAGGACAACAGACCCAAATATGACTGGCATCATACACACAGCTTGACAATTTGCCAAGTACAGATGGCTCATTGGGTCTCAGGCAACTAGCGCCACTATTGAGCTAGGTAATAGTTAGCATTATGGCTGCCAGATGAAACCAATTTGTGCACATTTTCACAGACCATGGATATTAACTTGAAAGGTTCTACTTTGCAATGTGCTATCAATGAAATGGAAAACCTTATAATTTTAATAATTGTAGTTGATGAAACAATCTGAAAGAATGTCTGTATTCAGTTCAATCATATTGCATATGTAATGCACATTTTTGAAAATAAATCCCAGGCAATGAAAACAGAATTTTAGGATACTTTTCAAAAGTGGATATTGTTGTGGATAAAATTAGAATAGTTATGTCTGAGTATTCACATTAGTAAGATGAATTTAGTTTTGATTACTACTCCAGCTTTTTTTGTTGCTTTATATTTAATGTATATAATTTATATATTGTTCTCTGTTGCTAGCCGTAAAATTCAACTTCAAAAGTAAACTTATATAGTTAAGCAAGAATGTAATAAATTGTGTGACTTACCTTATCGCAGTAGTTTATTGGCCGATAAATGTAGGGAAAGGAAATTCCATTTCAGTTTTACTCATAATTATAAAATGACAATTTATTATTTTACAATGTCTGTATTAAAATGTTTATGTGTTTGCTAAAGCCAGGATTGTGCAGGTTGAGAAGAAAATTACTGAAGAGGTGAATGGCCATCATGGTGTTGGGATGCAACTGTTGGAGATCCTCGAAGTGAATGCCGATCAGTGTACATTAAAAATGCCTACAACAACACTATAAATGATAGAAGCGGTAGGCTAACTGCAGAGAAGATTGCCATTGCAGTTGAAATTAGTGTTTATCATGTTCTGTCTGCCTTTTGACAGAAATTTTGGCCTTGCAGTATGTTACATCCAAATTTATGCCATGACGATTAATGGATGAAGAGAGGTAAATATGTCTTGACATCAGCTAAAGACAAATGGTGAATGAAAAGCATTCTAAAGAGGCTAATAGAAGGTGAAGATACACCATGTTGCAGAAGATACCATTAATATAGGAAAACAAGTCTTGGTGTTTCATCAGAATAATGGACGAATGTACACATACTTGACTATTACCAAGTTTTTGGCCATAAACACTACCAGGGTGATCTTCTATTCATTTATACTATTTATTCAAAATCCATAAAAGACACTATTGGAATGATTAACATGAAAAGATCTAGAAAACCATACATCATGGATGAGATGATTACAAAGATGGATGAGAGAAGAACATGGAAATATGTAAACACAGGGTTATGCAAAATGGAGTACAAAGAGTTAAATGATAAATTTAGGGGGGGGGGAAATAATGCAAAAGAAGCATGGTAGAAGATGCAGTGCAAGGATATGGAAAGTTTGCAGAGGAAGGATGAATCCGGTGCACCCTATAGCAAGGTTCACAGTGCTCTGAGGCAAGCAAATCATAATTAGGAAGTAAGAAGGGAAGATGTATGGTAAGAGTTGAAGATAAAGTGTGCAAGATAATATCTGACACAGGAAAGAGCCAAGTGGAAAGAAGAAAGATATAGAAGAACTGTATAGTGAAGAACTTAGACCAACAAAGTTAGACATAGAAACGGAACGTGGCATAGATGAAGATAGGTTAGTTTAAGGTATACTTGATGATGAGATAGAAAGGGCATTGAGGGAGATGAAATTAAACTTGGCCATGGAAGTGGACAACATTCCTGCGGAACTACTGAAATGTTAAGGAAAATGTAAGAGGTAGAGGCTATATCAGCTGATTGGTAATATCAATGAGGAAGGAATCTGGCTAGGTGACTTTGTGAGATCAGTGTTAGTTCCTATTGCAAAAAAGATAAATGCTAATTCATGTGAAAACTACAGGACAATAGTTTGTAATATCACATAGCTAATGTTGTTCTTAGGATCATAAACAAAGTAAAAGAAAGTAAGGCAAATGATTACTTAGGGGATGATCAGTTTCGGTTTCTGAAAAGGAGAGGTACACGTGATGCCATTCCAGTAATGGTTATTATAAACAAGAGAAATATAGAATGCAACCAAGAAGTAAATTCCTGTTTCATTAATTTCAAAAAAGCATTTGATATAGTGAATTCGGAAGAAGTAATCAGTATATTGCAGAAAATAGGAATAGATTGGAGGGACAGGAGGCTAATCTGCAACCTGTACATGTCTCAGACTACTCAGGTGCGAGTTGGGAATAGGGAGTCTGAATAGGCAGTGTTAGGAAGAGGTATTTGGGTGGATCGCCCATTATCACTCTTGATGTTCAACCTGTATGTGGAGGAAATAATTAAAGAGGGATGGGGAGTACTGGAGGTAGGAATGAAAGTGGGCAGGGAATTTATAAAATCAACTAGGTCTGCTAATGACCAGACTATAGTTTGCCAGTCAGTCAAGGGATTGCAAGCATTGTTGAGTGAATTGGGAATTCAGTGTGACAGGTATGGGATGAGAATCAATATTAATAAAACAAAGGTTATGCGATTTTATAGAAAGAAAAAGGCTAAGGATAACATTAAAATGAGAGGACAAATACTAAAGCAGGTAGATCAGTTTGCTTATCTCAGAAGTGTTTTGGACCAACTCGATCAATATAGTGGGAATATAAGGAGAAGAATTGCGCTAGGCAAAGAGGCTTTCACAAGAAGGAGGAAGTTGATGACAGGGATGTTGAGTAAGGATATTAAGAAAAGACAGGTAAAAACTTTGATTTGGAGCGTAGCTCTGTACGGTGCAGAAACATGGTCATTGAAGCAGGAGGATAGACGTAGACTGGAGGCTTTTGAAATGTGGGTTTGGAGAAGAATGGAGAAGGTGAAATGGGCAGAGAAGAAAACAAATGAGGAAGTACTTGGCATGGTGGGGGAAGGGAGGTGTTTGTTGGGAGAAA
The DNA here is from genome assembly GCF_022747635.1 of Hetaerina americana. Taxonomy (NCBI): domain Eukaryota; kingdom Metazoa; phylum Arthropoda; class Insecta; order Odonata; family Calopterygidae; genus Hetaerina; species Hetaerina americana. Next base: position 4,391,711 of record NW_027286797.1, on the reverse strand, counting down.
TCCTGTGGAGGCAGGAAAAGTGGCTGAAGGGGGTATTGACCGGCAGTGGGATGTTGAAGACTGTAATTGAGGGGAGAATGTTAGGCAAACGAGGAAAGGGAAGGAACAGGATAGGGATGTTGGACAGGATGAAGGAAGGAAGAAAGTACTCAGAGCTGAAGAGAGACCTGATGTACAGTAGGTTGTTGTGTTTTTGCTAGGGGTAACAAATTCACAAATTATTTAATTAGTAATTTTGTTTATCCAAAAACCTACCGTAACTGGTAGATTACCTAATAATAATAATAATATATATATACACATTCAAACATGAAATCCCACCAAATGGGGAACAAATAATCATGTAAATAGAAACAGTTATAAGTAAAAGGCATAGAAACACACAGAAAGGACGAACACAGGAGAGATGAGAAAGGCGGAAAATTACTCAAGAAGTGAATGGCCATCATGGTGTTGGGATGCAGCTGTTGAAGATCCTCGAAGTGAATGCCGATCAGTGTACATTAAAAATGCCTACAACAACACTATAAATGATAGAAGCGGTAGGCTAACTGCAGAGAAGATTGCCATTGCAGTTGAAATTAGTGTTTATGATGCTCTGTCTGCCTTTTGACAGAAATTTTGGCCTTGCTGTATGTTACATCCAAATTTATGCTATGACTATTAATGGATGAAGAGAGGTAAATATGTCTTGACATCAGCTAAAGACAAATGGTGAATGAAAAGCATTCTAAAGAGGCTAATAGAAGGTGAAGATACACCATGTTGCAGAAGATACCATTAATATAGGAAAACAAGTCTTGGTGTTTCATCAGAATAATGGACGAATATACATATACTTGACTATTACCAAGTTTTTGGCCATAAACATTACCAGGATGATCTTCTATCCATTTTACTATCTGAATCTTGCTCCAGCAGAGATTTTCTAATTTGCAAAGTAAAATTTCACTTTGAAAGGATAGAAATGTATAATTACTGAATTCATTCAACATAATTATACTGCAGACTTAAGGGCTATCCTGAAAGCAAAATTCCAGATAATATTCAAAAGATGGCTAAATGGTTAGGTCATGGTATTGGCAGCCCAGAGTCCCATATTTATTAAGGCATTTAGAATGGTTAAAGGATGATTATTAAAATGTAACCATTATTCAAGCAAACATCTTTTACGAATGGGACCTTTTATAACCTAGTTGAACCTAACCTTGTTATCTTTAGAATATTTATCATATATTTGCAAAGAATTTGAACATAGAACCTCAAAATGATGAACACGAATCAATTAAATTTATTTGAGGGTCAGCATCACAAGTTTAAAATCCATGATTGAAGTCTCAGTCAAAGAAACTCTCTATGTTGTGATCTGCTTTATTGTAACTTCCTCACAATTCTAGTGTTTGTTTATCATGCATGTTCTTTTTCATGTTCGATGATGAAATAGAATTTGGGCATTGAGGGAGATGAAATTAAATTTTGCTGTGGAAGTGGACAACATTCCTGCGGAACTACTGAAATGTTAAGGAAAATGTGAGAGGTAGAGGCTATATGAGCTAGCTCCTTTCTCTCTTCTTTCTCCTATCCCTGGTTAATATCAAAATTTTTTGCCTCTGTTCATCCATTCAGACTTTTAGCCAAAAATTGGACATGATACACTTTATTTCTTAATTTCTGTCAGGATAATGAGACTTGACCCAACACCAATTTCAACTTTGAATACCTCAGTGGGTGTTCATCTATGTTTTACGTGCAGTAAATCATTCATACTGCTTACATTGGCATCAATAATTGACATCGATGGTAATGTACTTCCTGGTTCTTCATTGGTCTAGTTGGAGCCAACAAAAAAGTGTCAAACTCATATTCTTTGCAGAATGTATTTTGATTAATTGCATAATTTCAGTTGTACTATTCTTGCGGTTAAAATTAATTTCAATGAACCGATACTGCATTCCTTAAGTTTCATTCTCACTGGCTCCAAAATTTGTGCAACAAGCTCAGGCAAGAATCACTGTTGTGTGGAGAGAAGTCGAGATCGGGCCACAAGCAAAGTGATATATTAATTTTTACAGATGCCACTAGAGGGCAACATCTTGTTTATTTTCAATAGTCATTAAGTTTGTACAGAGGAAGACCAGTCTTGTCTTTTTTTACAGACCCTGCACATTTTCAACTTCATTCACAAGCATAATAAGCATTACATAAAAAGTAATGCATAGAATAACTCTTGGGATCTAAATGGAATTGTCTGTACAGTACTGTAATTAAACTTTAGGTCATAAATTATTTAGAAATTTTAATTGATACCTCATTCACTGTTTTGGCCAGATATAGCCTGCCAGGACTATCTTCTGTTCACAAACACAATAAAATGGCTTGGTGGTCAAAGATTTTCCAACAATGAAGAAATTATTTTGGCAGTGGATATTTTAAGGAAAGAGATAGTTCTTATTTTAAAAGGGTATCTAACTTAGAGATGAAAGGAGATTATGTCGAAAAATGAATATATTTTTTCCAAAAATAAGTTTGTTTTCTTTGCTGGGTTGGGTACTTCTGGGAGTAGTCTCTTACATGACCAAAACTAGTTTTAAAATCATTAAAAGCCTATTAAGACATTGCTTCACAAGTTTCTAAATTGTTTGAGTTTTCAAAATTGTTTAGTTAACTTGGGCTTCTAAAAGAAAGTAAGCACTCAATTTTTGATAGTTGGTGTAAATAACATTTGTTAAAACTAAGAAGAGTACAGGGAAATATTTAAAAATTACTCTTTTTAATTAAACCTAGATAGTCAAAATCAATTACTTTTAAAAAATCATGTATTTCTTTTCTAGATATTCTTAAAATTTCGGCCAAGAACATGATAGTTTCCTTGAATGAAATTTTTAGCTCAAAATATCTTAGAGAAGAGTTTGGTGGGAGCTATTTTGTAAGAGTCACATCAGTGCTCTTAACAGGAAGATCTTACTGGGGTGAACTGACTGCAAGCAATTGGAAAGGTGAGTTTCCTCTAGAGATTGTACCTCTCAATAATCACTGGTTGATCATAATCATATATTGGAATGACCATGTAATATTGTCTTATATTTTTATTTTATAGATTTGATAACCATTTCCATTATTGCTTACAATGAGGACCTCAGTGGTGTGGATAAATCAAGGGTGTCCAAGACTATTGCATATATCATAGCTCAGGGAAGTCTTAACTCTGACTTGCCCCTTTGGATAACTAGCAAGTAAGTGTCACATTTATAGAGGAATTTTTATGATATTAATATTTGGAAAATATTTTAAATTAAAATGGAGAACTTGTAATTTTCCCACAATTTATTTTAATTTTTTAACTGTAAATTTATATTTTACTTATTGTCAGTGCTCTAATGATACAATTTAAATTAATATATAGATTTCTGCAAGAGAGTTGAGAAATTAAAATGCTGTAATCAGAATAGGGGGACATTAAGAGTACTAGTGGTAAAGAGACAGAGAATGGTTAGTTACACTATCATGAATGATGGAAAGTCATATATACAATGAGAAAGATTAGGGAACTAAAATCAAAATCACTTAGAGGTTATAAAAATTGATAGCAAGCAATACTATTATCATTCTGCAAATGATCTAAACACAGTATACCAATTACTCTTATTTACCTATTATTTTTCTCTGTTTAAAATGAAAATGTTAAAAACATCCTTCTAAACAGATTTTTTCCAAGATGAAAATTAGAGTAAAAGAGACATGATGGAAGGTGCAGTGCAAGGATATGGAAAGTTTTCAAAGAAATGATAAAATCTATATAAAGAATGTTTAAAATACTAAAAGGTTGTAAGAAGGGTATTTATGTTTTAACAGTTAGAGATAATTAGGATAAAAAATACTTGAAACAGTAAAGAGAGCAAGAATTATAATCAGAATATATAGAAGAACTGGATCATAAAGAACTGAGGCCAGCAAGGTTAGATATTGAAAGAGGATATGGCATAGAGTTAGAAAGCTCAGGTCCAGGCATGCTTGATATTAAGATAGAAAGGGCTTTAAAGGAGATGAAATCAAGCAAGGCCATGTTTGTCGATATCATTCCTGCAGAATTACTTAATTATTTAAGGAAACATAGGAGGAAGCATCTATTTTGACTGATGGGTAGCATCTACCAGGAAAGAACCTGGCTGGAAAAGTTTGGGATATCAGTTCTTATTCAAAAATAGGTAAAGCTTATATTATAAATATAAAATAAGTTTCATTCTATGCTGCTTAAGTAACATTCAGGATTATCAAAAAAAGGATAGAAGACAAATGATTACTTAAGAGATGATCAGCATAAGTTAAGGAAGAGGATGGCTTGCATGATGGAATTGCAGTAATAACAGAACTAAAGAAGAGGGAAATAGTTGTATTTGCCTGTTTTGAAGATTTTGAAAAGACATTTGATCGAGTGAATTGGGAAAAATAATGAATATATTGCAGAAAAAAGGAAAATGATTAAAGAGGTCTTATAAGATCTGGAGATAGCGATGAAAGTCTAAGGGAAATTAATAATTTTGGTTAGGTTAGCTGAAAACCAAGCTTTGGCTTGTCAGCCAGCCAATAGATTGCCAGTAATATTGGACAAATTGGAATTTTAATGCAATATTTATTAGACAAAAATTATTCATAATACACTCAAGGTTATGTAATTTTCCAGAAAGAGAAAGACTATCAAATATTAAAATAAAAGGGTAATACCTGAAGCTGGTGGACACATTTATCCATCTTGGAAGTGTTTTGAACAAAAATAGTCAAAGTAATAGGGAGAAGAATTGCATTAGCAAAGAAACTTTCAAAAGGATGAGAGAAGTTTTGAAAAGAACATTGCATAAGGATGTTAAGAAATAACTCATTAAAACTTTGACATGAAGTGCAGCAGCATTGTATGGTGCTCAGTGAAGCAGGATGATAGGTTTAGATTGAAGGCTTTTGAAATGTGAATGTGGAGAAGGTAACGTTGATGGAATTGAAATAAATGAGAGGGTGCTGGATACAGTCGAGAAAAAAAGGGATTTTATGGAGAAATACATAGAAGATAGGCAAAATGAATGTAAATCATATTAATTGATAGTGGGATGTTTAAGACTGTGATAGAGGAGAATGTCTGGAAAACAAGGAAAGAGAAGGAATAGGATAATAATGTTGGATAGAATGAAGGGAGGAAGGAAGGGAATTGTGATGAAGATAAAACTTCATTGTAAAGTAAGATATTGGATTATTCTTCATCAGGATACACAAGATATATATTGGTACTTTTATCTGTAATATAATACCAGAATAATTGGTATATTATTTATGGTAACAATATTGGATTTTAGGATTCATGATTAATACAAAATATTTGGTTGTTTGTATCAGGTGATATATTTAGGTATATGGCCTAAAAGATAAAAATGTCTAAAATTTCTCTCTATCATGTGTTTGGATACTTGGATTAATTGAAAGGTTATAAAGGGGTCATTTTTTTAACATAATGGCTAAATCACCCTCAAAATTTTATTTTGCTGTGTATATAAACCAATTTCTCTGAAAAAATTGCAAAAATTCAGTTTAATATTAATTGCCCATATATTTTATTTACTATCGAATATAGTTATTAGTTAAATAAATTACTTAAAGTAATTATAGAGTTATAATAGATGGTAGTCATGACTTAATAAAATATGGCATTATATCCACAAGTTTAAAAGTTACTCTTAATTTTTTACTTTAAACAATACTTGTCAGTATACCAAGAATGTGGGTTGTGGTAGTCCAGTGGGTAGAGCTTTACACAACTGACCGGTGGGCCCCGGGTTTGGTTCCAGGGCAAGTCTCTTGGCACCTGCAGCTTCATTCAAGCCATGTAATTTTTTGGGTTACAGATCTTCTTAATAAACCATGACCGGCACAGGGAAAGGAACTAGCCACCCTACCCTGATGTTTGAATTTCACATGCCTTCAGGATTAGTACTGGGTGAACTCTACCATCACCTAACAAACCAACCTTTGGCTTGATTACTGTGTTCATGGATTTTTTACGGTTATACCCAAGAGACAGATCATATATTTTTAATAGATTTTTGAAATTTCAGCCTATAATTATTATCTATTCATTTGGGATTTATTAAGGTAATAAAAGTGACTCTACAAGTACACACTCTAACAACATATACTTACCTGGAATATTTAGAAAAATGGAAAAGTTAGGAATTAAGAAAAATTGTTGGAATGAGTTTTTATTTTTGTTATCATAATTAACACAATGTGACACCAAAAGAGTTCAGTCCCTTACTAATCAAAACAAAGCTGCATTCTTAATATGAAACACTTATTTTGCTTGAGTGGGCAGGTTAAATTTTGATCCAGATATTTTGTCCTTTGAGATCAATTCTTTAATTTTTATTGCATGTACTTGTGTAAAGGCATCACAAAATAAGATCAAAAGCATAAAAAACTTGTGTTCTTAATTATGTTTGGTCATCTGCTATTATTCTCAGACCTTAGGTTTTTCCTGCTTATTTTACATTTCTTATGGGTGATCATTGCTTTCTCAATAAATGTTTCATTTTATTGTTTAATGATTTCATGACTGGTATGCATGAGGTTTAGAATTAATTTATTTGGCTCTATAGCCATTGCAGTTTAGGATATGTACATTTTGTGAATTATGATTATGATTTTAAGAAACACTTTCCTTGGTACCTTTTCTAATTTTAGGGTACAGAACCAAACACTGAACTCATTCTAAGCAATGAAAAGAGATGTTATTTGGTTGATTTTTGCAAGATATTTAGCAACAGCACTTGACATGTATGGCCATAATTTAACTGAGTACTGCAACCAGTCTGTTGCTCACAAATGAGTTACCTTAGTCTGATTAACTTTCAGTATATCCCTTAAGGATGATCAATTTACAGTCCAGTAGTCTAACAGATTGTTTTAAAATAAAATTCATGAGCATTAAAATACTTTGGTGAAGTAACTTTCCCAATTGAAGCTACCATCTTTTCATTCTGTGACAATACAGTTACATTCAGGCCAATACTTCCAAATGTTGCACAGAGTTAATAATGATGAAATGGATCAATATAAATTTCATAGTATTCTGAGAAATTTACCTCAATAAGATTCTGTAAATGGCTATTGATCTAATATTAAAATTTCTCTGCTAGGATGAGCTTTATTTTGGATGTTGTGATGGGCACTGACTGCAGACTGACCAGTGTTGCAGAATGTAACCTGTTACTGGGGTTAAGTTTCACATCAAAGGTAAGGAGCATTTTTTCATTCTTATTTCCATCCTAAAATGAAGAAATAAATATTATTATGATTTTGGAGGATATTAAACATTTCCTTTCACTTCAATTTTCGTGTAATAACGATTTCTCTACTGAACATAGAAAAAGTAGAGTTTATTGATTTATTTTTGTAAATTATCTCAATTAAAAAAATTATTATTTCATTTGATAATCACAAAAAATAGTCCAAGAGGTATAAGATTAGTTTTCTCTGAAATTAATATATTTTATACCATAATTTCAATTATTTATTCTAACTTTTTCTAGAACACAAGAAGTAATCAGTAACTGCAGGCTAATGAGCTACAGGTATATTAATATGAAAAAAATACTTTTCCTAAAATGGCATTGTTTTGTGTGTATGTTGGTATCACTATAATTTATTAAAGTCATTCCATGCAAAATATGTAAATATATACCATATCCTCTGAAGTCTATCTACTCAACTTAAAGTTCTGATATTAACTTCAAGGATAGCTTCCTTAAATGTAATATTCTGTTCAGTAACACCAAGAAACTGTTTAATATGCTACTGCAGGAATTTTCAAAGGAGTCAAAGGAGTCTAAGTATTGCTAAATTATAATTAACAATGCCATAATTTCAAGGGCTAGTGTCATTAACCTTGACTTGGATACAAATCTTGATCAATTCATTCAAGAGATCAATGTCCGTTCATTGATAAATTATTCCCTTGCTTTAATGCAGTAAGAATACATATGACTTGTAAAGTAGACCCTGCATTTATACATTAAATTAGGCCATAAAACATTAAAAAGGTGGCCATGTAGATATGGCCAATTTTTCAAAGTGAGAAAAAGGAAGAACAAAGAATAAGGTTTTAACAGCAAGGTTTGGAAATGCTGGATGAAAGGGCAATTCTTGGGCATTGGTGCTTTTATGTGTTTATATATATATATATATATATATATATATATATATATATATATATATATATATATATATATATATATATATATATATATGGTGCTTTTATGTGTTTTTATATATATATATATATATATATATATATACTACCTTGATCAAAAATTTCCCGGAATTTATTCAGAAAATTAAAAATACAAGTTTATTCATCTAAATCTATATTGTCCCCTTCAAAGTAATCCCCATCGACTGCAACACACTTATGCCAGCGCTTGATCCAATCCTCGAAACATTTTTTATATTCGGTTTTCGGTATGTCCATCAGTGCTTCCTGCGATTTTTCCATTACTTCCTCTCGGCTGCTAAAACGCGTTCCCCGTAATGGTTTTTTAACTCGATTGAACAGAAAGAAGTCACAGGGAGCCAAATCAGGTGAATTCGGTGGCTGTTGGATGGTATTTGTTGCATTTTTCGTCAAAAAATTACGAATAATGATAGCACTGTGCGACGGTGCGTTATCATGGTGCAAAATCCACGAGTTTTCTGCCCACATTTCTGGTCTCTTTCGGCGAATTGCTTCACGCAAACGTCTCATAACCCCCAAATAATACTCTTTGTTTACTGTCTGGCCTTCTGGCAAAAATTCATGATGCACTACACCGTTGTAATCCATGAAAACCGTCAGCATTGCCTTCTTTTTTGACTGAAAACGACGTGGTTTTTTTGGTCTCGGCTCATTTGGTGAACGCCATTCACTTGCCTGATGTCTGGATTGCGTGTCGTACTCATAAACCCACGTCTCGTCTCCAGTAATGATCCTTTTGATGAATGTGGGGTCGGATTCAGCCTCGCAAATCATGTCTTTTGCGACGTCAACACGGTCTCTTTTTTGCATGAAATTGAGGTCTTTTGGCACCAACTTTGCTGCTACACGACGGAAACCCAAATCATTAACCACAATGTCTTGGGCGGATCCATAGGCAATGTTCAAGTCCTCCGCTATTTCTCTGATGGTTAATTTGCGGTTATTGACCAACATTTCTTTTACTTTATCAATTTTTTCACCGACTTTCGATGTCGATGGTCTGCCACTGCGTTCATCATCTTCGATTGACTCACGACCACTTCTGAACCGCTCGTGCCACTGGTAAACGACCGTTTTTTTTAGAGAATCGTTGCCGAAACACTTTTCCAACATTTCCAACGTCCGTGCGCCACTAAATCCGTTTTTTACGCAAAATTTAATACAAGTTCGTTGTTGCAAATTTAAATCCATTTCTGCAATTGTAAAAAATCGCCAACACACACAGAGATAGATGTACTCTTGGCTACGTAACTTTTGCAAATGTCAAGTTATGACACTAAGATTTAAGGGGAATATCAACAACAGATGTACCAATTTAACAAAAAAAAACAGAACTCAAATCGGAACGATGGGAGCGCCACACGGTGGTTATTCCGGGAACCTTTTGATCAAGGTAGTGTGTATATATATATATATATATATATATATATATATATATATATATATATATATATATATATATATATATATATATACACACACTCACACACAGATGTAGGTTTAAAGACCATAGAGAGTAAATTCATAGATTCCATGAAGCCAGCAGATAACCTTTCTCCCTCTGAGAGACAAGCTCTCAGACGTTTAGTGTAAAACAAAGATACTATAATCATGACGGTAAAAAAGGGTTATCCATTCTCATGCTAAACAAAGAAGACTACAAGGCTCAGGCATTTTGCCAATTAAATGACCATTCTTGCTATTCTCCACTGTCCAAAGATCCAAACCCTTCATATCAAGAGGATATTTTCTCATTTCTATCCAATTTTGGTCACAAAGAAGGTATCTCCCCCAAAGATATATCCATTCTTGGGCCACCTAATCCTAAGACCCCTCAATTCTATTTGCTACCCAAAATCCACAAAACTAATATGGAGGGTGGATGGTAAAGAGCTAAGTACTATCGAAGGAAAATGAGAAAGTATCAAGGAAGGATTGTCTAAAGCCGCAAAAGACATTATTAGAACCATCAATGCTAAAAGGACTTGGAAACCATGGATCATGGATGAGATGATTACAAAGATGGATGAGTGGAGAAAATGAAAGAATGTAAATACAGAGTTAGGCAAGATGAAGTACAAGGAGTTAAACAATAAATTGAGGTGGGCAACAAATAAAGCAAAAAAAGCATGGTTAAAGACGCAGTGTGAGGGTATGGAAAGTTTGCAGAGGAAGGGTGAAATTGGTGCGCTGTACAGCAAGGTTAAATCTTTATCGGTAAGTCAGAAATGGAGATCTATGCTAACAGTTAGAAAAAAGGCTGGTAAGGTAATAGTTGACGCAGGAAAGATCCAAGAGAGATTAAAGGAGTATATAGAAGAACTGTACAGTAAAGAACCTTGACCAACAAAGTTAGACATTGAAAAGGAACATGACGTAGAGGAAGATAGCTTAGGTCCAGGCATACTAAACAAAGAGATAGAAAGGGCATAAAGGGAGACAAAACTAAATAAGGCCATGGGGGTGGATAACATTCCCGTGGAAATTTTAAAATGCTTAGGAAAATGTGGGAGGAAGAGGCTATATGGGCTCATTTGTAGTATTTATGAGGAAGGAATCTGGCCCGGAAGACTTTGTAATATCAGTTTTAGTTCTTATACCAAAAAAGGAAAAGGCTACATCATGTGAAGACTACTGGACAATAAGTTTGATATCCCATGCAGCTAAAGTTGTTCTCAGAATCATAAACAAAAGGATAGAGAGTAGGGCAAATGATTACTTGGGGGATGATCAGTTTGGGTTTTGGAAGGAGAGAGGTACAAGTGATGCCATTGGAGTAATGAGATTATTAATCGAGAGGAATATAGAACACAACAAGGAGGTATTTTGCCTGTTCCGTAGATTTCGAAAAAGCGTTTTATAGAGTGAATTGGGAAAAACTAATGAGTATTTGCAGAAAATAGGAATTGATTGGAGGGAAAGGAGGCTAATCCGCAATTCTCTACATGTCTCAGACTGCTCAGGTGCGGATCGGAAACGGGGAGTCCGGTTGGGCAGTGTTAGGAAGAGGTTTAAGGCAGGGTTGCCCATTAGCACCGTTGCTGTTCAACCTGTATGCAGAGGAAATGATTAAAGAGGCATGGGAAGAACTGGAGGTATGAATGAAAGTGGGAGGGAAATTCGTAAAATCAGTTAGGTTTGCTGATGACCAAGCTTTAGTTTGTCAGTCAGCCAAGGGGCTGCAAGCAATGCTTAGTGAATTGGAAATTCAGTGCAGGATGCATTACAGGTATAGGATGAGAATCAATATTAGTAAAACAAAGATCATACAATTTTCTAGAAAGAAAAAGGCTAAACTAAACATTAAAATAGGAGGGCAAAGACTAGAGCAGGTAGAACAGTTTGCGTATCTTAGTAGTGTTTTGGACCAACTTGATCAATGTAGTGGGAATATAAGGAGAAGAATTGCGCTAGGCAAAGAGGCTTTCACAAGAAGGAGGAAATTGATGACAGGGATGTTGAGTAAGGATATTAAGAAAAGACAAGTAAAAACTTTGACACTGAGTATAGCTATGCACAGTGCAGAAACGTGGTCATTGAAGCAGGAGTATAGACGTAGACTGGAGGCTTTTGAAATGTGGGTATGGAGAAGAATGGAGAAGGTGAATTGGACAGAGAAGAAAACAAATGAGGAAGTACTTGGTATGGTAGGCAAAGAGAGGAGTTTGTTGGAGAAATCCTATGGAGGCAAGAAAAGTGGATGAAGGGGGCATTGACTGGCGGCAGGATGTTGAAGACTAATTGAGGGGAGAATGTTAGGCAAACGAGAGAAGGGAAGGAACAGGATAGGGATGTTGGACAGCATGAAGGGAGGAAGTAAGTACTCAGAGCTGAAGAGAGATCTGATGTAGAGTAGAATATTGTGTTTTACTAGGGGTCACAAATTATTTAATTAGTAATTATATTCATCCAAAAACCTACCCTAATTGGTAGATTACCTAATAATAATAATAATATATATATACACATTCAAACATCAAATCCCACCAAATGGTGAACAAATAATCATGTATATAGAAACAGTTATAAGTAAAAGAGATAGGAACACACAGAAAGGATGAACACAGGAGAGGTAAGAAAGGCGGAATCAAGCAGATCACAAATATACAAATATTTCCTAGGGATTTGAACTCCAGATCTTTCCACTTGCCGGGCAGAGGCTCTTAACCACTTGAGGTAATTAACCACAGGGGCAGTTAATCACTTGCTTGATTCCACCTTCTCCACTTTTTCTGTGTTCGTCCTTTCCATGTGTTCTTTCCCCTTTTCCTTATATCTGTTTCTACATTATTCAGTATTTTTTTGCCATTTGTTGGGATTTCATGTTTGAATGTGTATTAGGCCAATGTGGCTGGTCTCTTCTTCTGGCTTTGCATTCCACAAAATGGACTGTTCTTATCCTATATGATGTTGTACGATCGCTTTACTACTCTTCTTCCTTCTTGCATGTTTTCTATTTCTCCTTTAGTCATTGAAAATGCTCCCTAACGCCAGCTCTTGGCCAAAGAATTGGGGCACTTGGTTGCCTAAAGCATTGTAGATCTCAGTGTAAATTACATTTCCTGGATAGCTCAAGTGGTCCCGGTGCTATCCCTGTGAAATCCCGGTCTATGAAATATTTTTACATTCGTGATCTCCTTGATTCCACCTTCCACACCTCTCCTGTGTTTGTCATTTCTGTGTGTTCCTATCCCTTTTCCTTGTATCTGTTTCTATAATAATAATAATACTTTATTCATTTAAAAAATGGTACAACCATATTAAATGTCGTCAATATAAGTATTATTTAACATATAAACAAGGTATCAAGGTAAGTTTCAAGGTATCTCATGATGAGAGGAAATAAAAGTACACACTCATTATTATAGGTTGAGTATTGACTGGTAACAGAGGTATTCCTATAATAATAATAATTTATTCATTTTAAAAATGGTACAACCATATTAAATGTCGTCAATATAAGTATTATTTACTTTCTTAAATGTGATGAAAATTGTCACAAAAGAATTCATCCAATGAGTATAGTGGGTGAGCAAGTAACCAGGTATATACCCTATTCTTGAAACTCTGGATACCATCTGATTTCAACTGAGTAGGCAGATAGTTATACAGTCGTATGTTCATATTGTGAAATGTGTTGTAAGTTGATGACAATCTACAATAAGTAGTATTTAGATTCGATTTACCTCTTGTGGAATAGTTATGGAGGTTGGATCTTAATTGGTAAGTTTCTAGATTAACTTTCACATGAATCAGAGCCTTAAAGATATACAAACAAAATACAGTCATGATTCTATACCTAATAAAAAAAGGTTTGCAGGAATCACGTGGTGGTATATTAGCAAGAGAGCGAATAGCTCTCTTTTGCAGTAGCAAAATTTGTTTAACATGAGGGGAATGACCCCATAACTCAACACCATAATTCAAATGACATTGAAAGAAGGCATGGTAAAGTGTTAAACGATACTCATTTGAAATGATAAAGTTGAGCTTTCTTAACATATAAACAGCTTTACTAAATTTATTACAGGTCTGACTGATGTGAGTCTCCCAATTAAGTTTTGTATCAATATAAATTCCTAGTATTTTGGCAGTTTCAATATCAGTTGTTTTTGATTTAAGACTGCACACAATATGCTGAGTTTTGTTAGTATTTAATTGTAAATGATTAACATCAAACCATTCCTTAGCCTGTTTTTGGGTAGCGCTAGATCGTAACTTTGCATCTTCTGGATGTTGACACTTTTGCACAAAAGTAGTGTCATCAGCATATAAAACAGATCTAGGTTTCATATTACAGGGCAAATCATTAATCATGATAATGAAAAGTACTGGGCCAAGCACAGAGCCCTGTGGTACACCACATTTTACTTTAAGAGCTGCAGACCGACAGCCATCAAGTTCAACCAATTGGTGGTGATCATCCAAATATGACTTCATTAATTTCAGTGCAACTCCCTTAATACCATAATATTATAGCTTTGTTAGTAATATTGAATGATTAACACAGTCGAAGGCCTTACTAAGATCACATAGTGTCACTGAGACTGATTCCTTTTCTTCAAATGCATTAATGACATAATTAACTATGGACTCTACTGCCAAAATTGTAGATTTCCCAGATTGAAAGCCGTACTGGGATTTGGAAAAGAGATTATTTAACTCAAAAAAATTACATATTTGATCTTTCATAATAGCTTCAAATATTTTACCAAAAACGGGGACTATGGAAATGGGGCGGTAGTTAGCTAAATCATCTTTATCACCTTTCTTATAGACAGGTACTGTTTTGGAATATTTTAGAGCTGTTGGAAAATCTCCTGTCTCAAAACATAAATTGACTAACATTGCTAATGGTTCCGCAATGAGCACAATAATGTCCTTTATTAGGGAGTTAGAAAGACCATAAATGTCCTTACTGTTGGATTTTTTAAATTTTTTAACAGTCGATATAATATCAAGTGGAGTAACAAAATTCCATTTAAAATTTAAATTATTCGGAGGAAGATTTTGCAGCATATTACCAATATTGGCAGCATCAACTTTTCGAGAGAACAAATTGTCTTCAACAGCTTTTAAGAAAAAATTATTTACAGCATCTGGGGTGAAAGGAAGATTTTCTTTTCCATTACCATGACCAACTTCTTGATTGGTTACACTCCATGCTGCCTTTTGTTTATTTTTTGCATTCAATATAAAATCCTTGTAAGCATTATTTTTTGCACACCTAACTAAATTATAATAATCTCTTTTGTATTTCAAGTAGGCCTCTTTGTCATGCCGGCTTCCACTGGTTTTGTAAGAGTGGTAGTAACTAAGTAAATCATTTCTAAGAGCTAATAACTCCCCAGTATACCAGAGATTTTTTTTATTTTTAGTGGGGATAGAGTTTAGAATTTTTTTAGGAAAGCATTGCTCAAAAATGCCTAGGAAATTACCTAAAAAACTTGAAAAACATGTTTGTTCTACAGAGTCTGTGCAAAAACCATGCCAATCGATACAAGATAGAAGCAGTTGGAAACTCTCTAAACCTTCTATTGTTATGGGCCTCACGATTATGGTTTTACCTCTATTTGGATATATCTTTTGAGTTATTTGAGTATTAAAAGTGAAGCTTATACCTTGATGGTCAGATAGGAGATAGTCAATAACACTTATACTGTACAGTTCAGGACCATAATTGGTAATTACATTATCTAGGCAGGCAGAAAGTCGAGTAGGCTGTTTGTTTGCCCAGTATAAATTATAAGAAAGCAAAAGATTTTCAAGAACCTGACAATCACTAGTTTTTAGTGTTGTGTCAATGTTGAGATCTCCACAAATTATGATATTGGCTTTCAGAGTCAAGAATAGGGATAGTACTAGTTCCAGTTGATTGCAGAAGTGTTCAAAAACACCATTAGGGGAGCGATACACAGAAGCAATGATCAAATTCAGGTCCTTCAATATGATCGCAGATATTTCAAAGTGCAATTCCAGACAGAATTTGTCCAAGTCAATTACCTTGAAGGGCACACCTTTCAAGACATAAATACAGGTACCACCGTTTTTTGCTACAGATCGGCAGTAGAAAGATGCTAAGCCAAAATCACTAATAATATACACATCAAATTCATTTTTCGTGATCCAGTGCTCATTGAGACATAGCACATTGTAGCCACCATGTTTGACTATTGCCTCTATCTCCGTTATCTTATTACGTAAACATCTCACATTTTGGCAAAATAAATTAATGCTATCTAGTCAAAAGGACTTGGGTTTTGATATTCCCGTTTGGAGGCGGGTAACACGTTTCTCTAAGGAACACTTTTCCATAGTGCTATCGGTGTGGCCCCTTGTTGCTGAGGTGGATACCGGCGCATCACTAGTTTTCAACTCGGAGTTCGGATTTACCACCACAGCTGACCCTTCAGGAATATTCTCTGTCTCTTCATGAGTAGGGGTCAGTTTCCGCGGTTTTGGGGGGTAAAATTTCCCAACTTTCACTTCTACTGGCCAAATATCTTCTTTAAGAAGTTGATCCTTAAGGCTAATTGGCGCACAGAGTTTAAAGGAACTATAAACTTCACCAACTCTCACATTTGAAGTCACATTTGAAGAAAACTTTCACATTTGAAGTCATTCCCAGGAAATATTCCGGACAGATGCTTCACAATGTCATCAGGCGTTGCATTGGACTGGACACGACCAACGTAGAAGAGAGTCTTGCGAGGAACTCCCACAAAATTGCACGTAACAGCTGGCTGCTTAGAACTCCCAGAAACCGTATTACGTTTGCGTTTGTTTCTCTTGTAATTCACCTTTTGAAAACCTTCCTCGTCAGTAACGATGGATTTGAAACTCATGGTGTTAAATTTACGTTTACATTTTTGGGGCACAAATCGGAGTTGTCACTATTGAGGCCTAATTGCTCGTTGACTTCAGGTTTCAATTCCGTAGACAACGTAACAGCTTCCTTTGCAATTGGCTGCAAGGTAGTACTTTCCGTGGATCCGGTAGATTGGAGAGCTTGTAACTCCATTTTCAAATTTTCAATGTCGGCCGCCATATTGTAAATATTGGGCTTATTTACACGGCATAAAAAACACTTCCAGTAAATGTCATGGCAGTCCGAGAGAGCTTTTAATGTTATATCACTTAAGCCGGAGCATTTATGGTGATATACACACGAGCAAATATCGCAACTAACGACCATATCACGTACTTCGAGTCGTGGTTTACAAGAGCCACATCGTTGTACGGCCAAAGTTGACGCCATCTTGAACAACATATGAATATGTAAATAATGAGTATGAATAAATATAATATGAATAAATGAGTATGTATATATATATACACATATATATAAATATATATACACACACACACACAGATATATATATATATATATATATATATATATATATATATATATATATATATATATATATATATATATATACATAAATCATGTACATAATTAAAGATATCTGATTTACCAGTATAAGGGAGTATTAATGAATAATACCTCACAAAAATTGCTTTTATCATTCAAATCTTTAGCAGTAATATTTTTGCTGCACTTTAACCTGATTATAATTTATTTAGCTATAGTTTTTAATAGTAAATTGAGCCTTGGAAAATTCTATTAATAAATATGTAAGTAATTGTTTAGTAATAACTCTTGATTTACTAGAGGAAAACTTAATAATGCTTTAGTATATTGAAAATATTCTTTTTTTCTCTCAATACTATGTCCATTGAAAAAAATATATTCTTCCGGTCTTTTTATATTTTACTGCCTTGATCTGAGAAGATAGCAAAAGAAAACCGGAAACTAGTATGCCAATTTGGAGAAAGAATAATGGACACTGTACTGGGTTGCTACAATCCCTTGGTCACAGAGATGAATCCACTGAAAGTAAGTCTTATTATTGTTAAATGCTAAAAATTGTAACTTGTTAAACTTAGTTGATGAAATGTTTACAAATTAATATAAAATTTACTGGCTTGTACCTATCTTCCCATGCAATGGAACTATTGATTACTATTTAAACCCTTATGATATATCATTTGCCATCAATTAATGAAATGTAATTTATATCTTTAAAAATTCTATTCCTTCAAAATCTCAAATAAATATGACTGGCTCTACTTAGAAGAAAATATGTTTCATTCTCAGATATGAATGTGGCAGCAAGCAAAGAACTTTGCAATTTAGATTTTTAGCAATTGTCATATTAAGTTGTAAACTATAACAAAATTTCAGAGATAATTGGATTATTATCAAGTCTGGTGTTATTATTTATCTTGTATACACTGAGCAAGATAAAACAGTGGGCAGGTTACAATTTTAAGTCAGAAAATTATTTTATTAGGGATGCATCATCTTTTCTCATGGAAAATTACCTAAAAGCCCATATCACATGATACAATATAAGATCCAAAGGTACTCCTTAATAGGAGTTAGGGTGGATAATACTGGGATAATAATATTTAAATGAAATTAATTGATTGCAGGAGTTTTATATAAACTCAAATCAGCTAAAATTGCTAAAAAAAAGTGGAACAATAAAAAATGGTTATCTTGAAATTGGGATACTCTTCTCTATTGGTTATATCCTTTATCTCTTATTGAAAACATGATCAACCATCTTAGGCATTTATACTTCAACTATAAGAAGGAATATTAGATATCAAGTGTCTTCAGGCAAGGTCATGAACTATGTTGTATAATTTCATTTTGTAAATATTGCTCTGGTATAAGAAAAGGGCATTCAAGTCAAAGATTACTTAACATAAAGAATATACAAGCTTTACTTCAATTTTATCCCTAGCTATTTGAGATGTTTGATTTTGAATTATAATCTATTAAAATCCTTGAAACCCTCACATATTTTGTAACAATAGGAAGAAATAAATTGCATATAAAATTAAAATTTTTATCCTGTACTTATTATATGTATCTTTCATCAGGTTATTTTCTCAACAAGTAATATTATTTTTCTCTCAGCTCTACTTTCTTCATAACTTTTAATATATATTATCCCATATATTTCTCTCATATTTCTTTATGATAAACTCATAATAGGTCTATCCCAAAAGTAGTTGACTTTATTTTTTCGAAAATAGCCTGGTTCATGGGCAGTGATTTTTCTGGCCTTTTTGTTGCCTTCAGCCTTTCTGGAGTGCAGACTGTCCATTTGCAAAACCTATATAATGTGACCTGGTTAAGCTCCATCATGAACCAGTTTTTAGAGTGGTGCTATGCCATCAGTTTGGGCAAATGGGCAAAACCAGGAAAAAGACTCTTGATATACACAAGGCAGCTTATGATGATAATTCCATAAGTTGATTTTTTTAATAGTTCAAGTTATTTTGAGACGGTATAGAACGTGTTAAAGATGCCAAATGTTCAGGATGCCCTTTGACCTCAAAAAGAGATGAAAATCTTGCAATAAAGAAGACATTGTTGGACAAGGATCACAGATTAAATAATTGTATGATTTCTGATATACATCCATAATACTGTTAATCTTTAAAACTGCTATGTATTGACTTTGGACCTAACATATGGGCATGAGAAGGGTGTGTGTAAAGGTGGTGCTCTTAGATAAACAAAAGAAAATTTGTGTATGGATCTGAAAAGAGCTTCTTGAATATTAGAATTAAGGTCCAAATCTTTTAAACACTTTTAATGCTGGGGACAAGACTCCTTCCTTTTCCTGAACCTCAAATCCATGCTGAAAGGATGTCACTATAGCTCAGTGGAAGCATTACAATAGGCCATGACAAGGAAGCTTAAAATTATTCTTAATGCCACCTTCCAGAAGTCATACAGGTCATGAAAACCAGCAGGAAATGATGTATGAATGGCAAAGTGTGCTACTTCAAAGGCTTTTAAGTGAATATGTCAATTCTGCTAGTAATTGTTTTTTATCAACACAGTCTTACTACTTTTGGGACAGATGTCTTATGTAAATGATGGTTTCCATAACATCATACTGCAAACTGATCCATAGTTTTTCTCATGACATTTGGTACCCCTTATTTGATATATTGCCATGTTTCTTCCACTGTACCTTTCTATTATCATTTGTTATTTTTTCTAGTCTCCCGGCACTTTATCTTTTCTTCCAAGTAATGTTTTTTCTTCATGTTGTCATTCATAATTTCTGCTTTATCTTCTTCTATCCGGGCTTAACAATTGGTGCCAAATCTACATCTAGATCTGCATCAAGCCATGGTATCTGTGCAAATTAATTCTATTATCCCTAAAAGTGTACACAACTATTCAATACTTCAATTGTGATCTGTCTGAATATCCAGGAGTTATCCTCACATACCTGTATATCATTGTTTATATGAGTATGTGTTATGGTCATACCTTATCTCATCCAGTCCTCTACTGCTTTCTCCCATTAGAACTTCATATTACTAAACCATATTATCTCTTTTCCCTCTCATTCCCAAATTTATCAATATCATATTCCAATTTCAGACAATAATTCAATGTTTTTTCACAGGATCACTAATAATTACTTACATGGCCATGTACCCTGTGATTTATCTCTGTTTATTTCTGTCTCACTATGATTTTTGTTATAATATAGATTAGAAAAAGACCAAGTTTCATTGTTTATTTTTTATTTCTTATTAACTGCTTTAATTGATCTGCCCTGTATTTATCATGCTTCTTTCTCATATAATGTTTAATACCAATGTTGTCCCTCAGTGCTCTTATTTCCTTAAATGTTTATGACTCATGTAACCCTTGCTTAGGTAGTCCAATTTTCCATCCAGATGATCTTATAAAACTTTGAAATATTTAAAATTCCTTTTTCAGTCTTCTTCTTTTAAAAGAGAATCAGAAAGAAGCCAAGAAACTTAAATATACAAGGGTACTTAGGCTAAATAAGAAGGAATAAAACAAGGCAATTAAATGAATTTTGAAGGATGAAAAAATATTTGAAACAATAAAAGAAAGACTGACATATTAAAAAAATGTATTAGGAACAGCAAATGAAACAATTGAAGTAATAAAAGATGAATGATAGTAGAGAAAATAGGATGAATGAATTACAGAATATATTAATCTCATTCAATGACCTTATGTTTTGATTATTATGATAATTATCTTAATATAGTGTAAACAATAGGATTATGCAAATTTGAATTTGCTGTATTTTAGAAAGTATTGCCATAATCTAGAATAATTTTCTTTTACTCTTGCCATTGCATTGCATGAGAATTCCATTGAAGGGTTTGAATATCTATTGCACTGTATGATCTTTCTGAAATGAAATGATAACATGCATTTATCAAATGTATCCATGATTTGCTAACATTAGGTTGAGAGATTAAGTTAAGAGAATTCCTATTGAAAGGTTCATTTTCTTACCATGACTTTATTTATAATAAAATTCTACATAAAGTATAGCCATAAATTTATTGTTGAAATTTCATCCTCTTTGTTTTTTCTGGGACTAATTTATGTTAATTTAATGTAATTTGCCATATGTTCTGTATTGCAGTGCATAGTATTGGAAACACTAATCTTTCAGCTAAAAGTTCATCATCCAAATGGTGTCACAATAGAGAGTGTGAGTGCCTATGCCCATGACTTTCAAAAATGGAAAAAAGCCATTAAGGAAATGAATACTCTGATGCAAGAAGAAGTGACACAAATGAAGGCCAAAATTCCAAACACCTTATTGAAGGAGCCGATTCCTGGGCGATTCCTAGAATTTGCTGTTGAAATTTCCAAGCAGGTATTTGACTTAAATAAATACCATTTAAGTGTACTAAAGGGAATTTAAGGTTTTAATCTCAATAAGTTAATATTAGCACTGAAGTACTGGGTGACATTGTCCATATATCTTCTGAGTCCGAGTCTGTCAAAATTAGGTTTTTGATAGTTTCTGGAGAATTGAAAAATATTTTTCCATCCATTGAAGCACCTTTTATTTCAGAACTCATCCAAATGAAAATTTGGCTAAATCATCTGTTTTTATCATTAATTTTGTGTTTTAGATGATGAGCATTTCTGTTTGGGAAAAGGATGAAAATCTGGACTCCAGTATATCTAATGAATCAGGGTTCACAAAAATGCTAGTATTCCTTCAGAAATTACCTGAGCAGTCAACATGGGCTTGGTATGTATCATTTCTTTCTACAGAATTTGGCATCTATATTTAACGATGGAATTCTTTTTTTTTATAATTTTAATACACTGGACTAGAATTTCATTGAATAAATATTGTACATATTTCAGGTTATATATATTAAGTGCATTAATCAAAAAATATAAATGTATAGATGGTTGCACCTACATATTATTACTGAATCACTTAAGGAATTTTATCTCATCAGCAAGAGACATTGTAACACTGGATTGTTATTTCAGGTAAGTGCTAGAATTAACTTCAAGTGAAAGTTGGTAATTCATTTGCTGAGTTTAATATAAAGATCTAATATTATGACCAGGAATCTGATACCTTTCAACTTCTTCATAAACTGTATATATTAGATCAGACTAAATATAAGTTTATCTCCTATCTGGATAATAAATAAGTACCAATATGCACAGCAACAAAAGCCAGAACCCAGAAGAAAACCCAGAATCCACTTGGAAAAATCACCGCTAATGACTTGGCCTCCATTGTCACCCGTGCACGGCTTATCGCCCCCTCCCACCCACCTTTCCCTGGCCACCCCAAAACAACTCATATACCTAACATAACCATTCCCCACATCCCTCACCCTAACCAACTTTTCATCACAACTCTCTCTCCCCCTTTTTTGACCATTACACTATATACAGTATATATAAGTTATCACACATGGGACGGCATCATTCCTTTTCATTAATTCGGACTGCTTTGCAGTCGAAACACTGTGTCAGCTTCTGGGCACTCCCTTTACCCTTCCACAAAGTGAGAGTCACAGCTCTAACTTCAGAAGATATTTCACGGTAGACCTGTGAGTGAGTGAGTGAGTTTTGCAAAGGATAAGGCATCTTGGTATACCCAAGAATTGAGTGATTGGCAGGCCACTGGTGCAGAGAGAAACCTCTCGTATGCCCTGATAGAGTATGAGGTCATGCGACTAGCAAGGATCAATGCTGCTTAGTACATCCAAGCTAGAGAGTGTGTGATTCATTTGCCTTATTATTATATTACGTGTGACTAACTGGTGCAGATGGAAACCTCTCATAAGCCCTGATTAAATGTGAGTGCTTGAGACTAGCAAGGATCAATGCTGTATAGTTTATCCAAGTCAAATATTATGTGATTTATTAGCAGTTTTCCATTTCATTGTTATAACCGTTTGCAATATCTAATTATTTCAATTTTTTAAGTTTTTTTATTATGTTTATTATTGGTTTTAATTGCAGTTAAAAATTATTTTTATAACTTTTATTGATTTACTGCTTATATCTTCTCTAATTTCCCTCGCCCATCCTTTGCCTGTTTATGAGAGTATGGCTGGGGTTGACTCTTCCCATTATGTTCATATGGCCATAGTTACCGTTTGCTTTGTACGTAAAAATTGAGGATAAATATTTTAATATTTAATAAAACCAGATGTAAAAGTTAATAAAATCATACCCAGCTTGCAGATAAAAAAATTTTTACATCAGAATATTGCACCTTGTCAAAAAAGTAGGTAGCCAGTATGAGTAAGCCAGCATTTTCAAAAGATATTTTTTCTCATTAATTACAATTTAATCATGCTTATTTTCTTTCAAACACAGGCCTTGGCTGCCAAAACAATTCTTCAAACATTTATTCCAGCTTCTAAATTCTGACTTTCATACTTCTTACAGGATAGCCTTGAAGTCTACTGTAAAATTTGGTTAGATAATTAATAGTTTGAAATTTGCATTCTTTAAGGTGAATTTCAGATTTCAAAAAACAGGAAAAAGTCCATTAAAGCAAAACCGTGAGAGTAAGGTAGCTCTGAAGTGCTGTTTTTGGCTAAAAACTTGGTAGCAGTTAATTCTGCATGGTTCAGTGTATTGTCGCAATGTAAGCACCAGGAATCTTTATTCATGTTGTCCACATTTATTGTTTATTCGGCAACATAGAGTGTCTAAACCTTCTGTGTACTTTGCACAATTCGTATCCAAGTTGAAAAAAGGCTTTAACAACACTTTCATGTCTGAATGCAGTATCCGAGATTTTTTTGCCATTCATAAATGAAGAATAGGCTTTGGTTACTGTATTATAGCTATAAACCCAGGTTTAATCTGCTTTGATTATTTTTCAAAAGATGTTTTAGTCATCATTTGAATGATCAAGACATACCAAGCTAATGGTAAGATATGTGGCATCTGTGCACCCATTAATACCCATGACACAAAATTGGACACAATGAACAGCATACCCAATATTTCTGCCAAAATGATAAAATAAAACCCAACGCTAATCATTGATAATCTCCATGAAATAAAGTGGTTTAGTGATTTATATGCAATAAATCATCCAATTGATTTTCACATCATTAGTTGATGCTGATGGTCATCCACTTTCTGGTTCCATATAGGTTGAGGTTTGTTCAGACTACAAAGACTGTGCCAAAAACTGAATGTGGATTCATTGCCAAATGCCTCTTAAATTATTTCATAGGTTTAAATGGCAATATTCTCAAGGTTAAAACAAAATGCAAGGCACTCATGCAATACCTTCATTTTTATCGACATAAAAATTTATACAGCAAGCATATGCAAGCTGAAACAACAATAATTGTTGTGTAGGGATAAGTCAAGATTGGCCATTAATAAATGCAGTATTTTTCTTTTCCCAGTACCCAAGAGAAGATGACCCCCTTATTGATTATAATATCAAGGAATTCATGAGTAGAAAGCTAAGTCTAATTTTTTGTACAGGCTTGTATTTCTATCCCAGAATGTACTCCTCATTTTTCTCTCAATCTCCATTGGTCTCATTTCAGCCATCTGTTTTTCTCTCTTCTCTATTTCTCTCTCTCTCTCTCTCTCATATTTTCCCTTTTCCTTCCTCTTTTTCTTCTATTTTTTCTATCCATACTAAAAGGAAAGACTTGTACTGAAGTGTTGAAAAGTAAAATTCTTTCCTTTTATTATGGATATTAAATACTTCCACAAAGTGAAGCCTGAAACAATAGAGTCTATCTTTTTTTGCTCTTATTATTGTTCGATCTATATTTCTTATTATTTTTCTCTATTTCTCTTACAAATTTCAACAGTGGTACGACTGTTTTTTGAAATGTTTTGTTGCTCAATGTAATGACCATAATTTACTTTTTTAAGTTTGAATAATGCAGAATATATTGCTATTTAGTAAGATAATTATCTAGTAGAACTGTATGCATTTATATGGGTTAAAAAACTAATACTGCTTTGAAACAATTTCATTAAAATCCAATCAGCATTGCACTTTCCAAAATTAAATATCATATTTCAGTGCTTGAAATGCTTCATTAATAGCCTGGATTGGGTTATCAGGATTCCCAGGATTAGCCGGCCAATTTTACATACAGGATGAACAAAGAATATCCTGAAATTTAAAATGCTTATCATAAACTTAGTGCATGTGCCACTAATTTTAACAATGTTACCTTCTGTTCTCATTGATTATATTCTTAGTACAGTAGAATGGCTAGAGTATTCTGCTTATTCCTTTTGCTTTGC
Source organism: Hetaerina americana (assembly GCF_022747635.1). Classification (NCBI taxonomy): domain Eukaryota; kingdom Metazoa; phylum Arthropoda; class Insecta; order Odonata; family Calopterygidae; genus Hetaerina; species Hetaerina americana. The sequence goes on along the minus strand of NW_027286797.1, from coordinate 4,366,287 downwards.
TGGTAGAATCAATGATATTGCTTGTAAGGTCAGGTAAGGCAGACAAGTCATCAAGAACAGTGAGATAAAATCTATTATGTGCAGTATCTACTCCTTAGCAAGGTGGCTGCAAGGGCTTTTAAGCAATTTGGTGTGGCCATTTCAGTGAGAAGTGTAAAATTATAAACAGTTTTTGGAAAGGCAATAAAAAATTACCTCATTTATTTATCCCAGGAATATTTATATATTGTTTCTTTAAGGAAAATGAGTCCTGGTAATTACATGGCTTGGTCAAAAGGGCCATGTATTATTTCCAGCAGAAAGAGATGAAAAGCTCCTCAGGTAATCTAATGGAATCCTTATAAAGTTGAAGCAACATCAGAGGCGCAGGACATGTAAAGGAAGAGCCAAATTATATATGAACTTGGAATGTTAGGAAAATATTGATGAAGAAATAGAGA